>NC_048893.1:68415680-68424632 GCF_011077185.1 Oxyura jamaicensis | reverse complement strand
ACTACTTTTGTGCTTATGTAGAGAGAATTAGATGAAAAGATCAGGCTATTCGCCGTGATGGCAAGAATTATTATTTTTTGTTATTATTTAATATAATTATTTTTATTATTTAATATTATTATTTAATATAATTATTTAATATAATTATTATTTTTTAAATTTCTGAAAAAGTTTAATTTATCCTCTTTCTATATTTTATATTTGTAAGGCTACTGCTTAGTGTCTACCTCTGCAAGGAAAAATTATTACTGTGATGCAAAAAGGCATATTTACTTTTTACAAAAATTAAAATCTTTACTAGTTCTAAACTAACTTCCTTTGAATCTACCCACTGTCACAAGTTAGTTAAAATATGATTTTTTAGTCCCTTTGTACTGTTAATTTATCCAAGATACTGTTAGTCTCATCCAAAAATCTTATATGGACATTATATTTGCTAATCCAAGTTTTCAAAGCTTCCTTGGATTCATAAAATTTCAGTTGAAGGCAGCTTTTTAGGGTGATTTTTACTGTCTGCCTTTTGGCTATATGACATTTTTCCTTAAAATCTCCTCTGCTTTTTATGAATTTATCATTTACTTTTGTCAATACTGAAAAAATAGGTATTACAGTATGATTTTTCTCCTCTGTCAGCTCTAGTTTATTTTTTTCCCCTCCCTTGCTATCTTCCATTATTGAACATTTTGCTATTTATAGTGTTTGTATTTTAGGAGTCCATGTCCTCTTTTTTCTTTCCTGGTAGATGGAGAAATTCTGCAATAACGTACAGGCTGCGAAATGAATTGGATCACAAAAACAGAAGGGCTAATAAACACTCCTCTTTCATATTTTTACGGAAATCTCTTATCTTTGTATTCCTAGGACCCCATGGTTTAGGGGCTTTTTAAATAGTCTATTACTGTGCATGCTTTTTGAGAAAAGTATTTTCAGTATTAGATGAGTCTGGATAGCTTCTTTATTTATAAACAGTATAACAGAGTTGTAGCAAAAGGTTTTAACCTTGATAGTGTTGTCTTGCAGTAATTTCAGCCTCTGATATGCATTGTTATTCAGCAATATGCAGAAAACTCTTAACGGAACCCTAAGTAGGAATATTAAGCTTGGTTATTTTATTACCACTGTTATAATTTTTCTTTATAATGTCATTGTTTTAACTTTTAGTAATGTTTTGCTGGTTCCTGAGCTTCCTCTTAGAAAAGTTTTGCTGCTTTGTTAGCCACTTAGACCTCAAACTGGCAAAAAGATACAGTTCAACCATCCAGTAATAAGTTACAATTTGAGGAAGTGGAAATATGTAACAGATGTTGGAATTCTTCAGACAGATTTTCCACCTTGTGCTGCCAAACACTTGGATGCCACAGATAGTGAGGACAGTGTAAGAAACTAGTTATGATTACCAGATCTTGTAATTTGATTTGGGTTTATCTTAGCAGCAGTGAAGAAAAGGTACAATATAAAAGAATATGCTGGTAAATACGGCTAGTCTTTCTAAAAGAGAGGAAAGCTATCATTCCTGTTTTGATATGGTTGCCTTTTTCTTCAGGATAGTATTTTGAATACAGGGTAGCAATGGACGTATTCTGATAACATTATAAAATCATGATGCTACAGCTCTGTATTTTTGTCATTTCCCTCAAGTAGAGATAAAGGCATTTTCCCACAACCTGAGTTATTTTTTTCCTACTGTTAGATTCCTTCATGAGACTGAAATAAAATAATTTTGTGGGTTATTATGGTTTCTTGTTAATATAAATTAACAAATTTGAATTGCTGAATTCTTAAAAAGCCCAATCCAGTGGTTTATTATTCACGAGGATGAATAATATATTGGAATGTTGGCTATTTCTGTAGATTTTTCCCAGATCTTGAGGAACATAAATTGTTCTATGTCCATATAGAATTAAGGTAGAAAAAAATATTAACTGTATTGGAGATGAGAGATTAAGTCTTACTATGCTTGTATTTTTTCTGTTAAACTACTGACTAGAACACAGTTTCATTAGATTAAAAATTCTGGTATATATATATATTTTTTTTTAATTTTAACAAGAAAAATCATTCACTGTAGTGTGAATTAGTAATACGTAATTTAATATCTTAATATACTGTTTTTCAAAGTGCTGTTATTACAGGAAGATTCCAAGTGTCATTTCATTACTATGTGATCTTTTTTTCATCATATCAAAGATTTGTTAATCATAGAAGTTATAAAATATCATTGTTTTCTGCAGTGATACTGCAAGCAACATAAATTTATTTATTCTCTTTTTATTCTCTTATAATTATATTTAGCGTTTGAGTATTCACATGAACTTAAGTTGTTCTATGATTTGTTTGCAGTTTTGTTTTTGAATGGTTCCTTTCCAGAACTGGGAAAGTCATTGGATGCAGATCACCAAGTTCAGTATGAATAAATTCACTTTGTTAGCTGCTATTCATAGTTTATGTAAAAGCAGTCAGTTCAATAATCAATCTGCAGAAAAATAAACTGGATGCCTCCCAGTTTTAGCTAAAGAATTGCATCCTCATTGAATGAATTCCTGTGCTCATTTCCTTTTCGATGAAAGTGTACAGAACCCAGAAAGTAACTATCCATATTTTCAGAAAGCATTTCAGTTAATACAAGGCACCCTATTTTCTATTTTTTCTATAATGTTGCAGTTTAGCATGGAACTATGCAAGGAACTATGCATGGAACTATGCAAGAATTATAACTGTACCAAATTAGAATTATTAATAGCATTAATGCAGAATTTTAACTGTAAAATAACTAAAATCCTGCATTATTTCAATCACTCTACACATTTATCATATTTACTATGTATATGTTATATACTATAACACATACCTTCATTAGATGTGAGAACTTCATGATTCCTGAGAAATAAATTTAGTATATTAAAATAACAAAAAAACCTGACTACTTGATGTTGTGATTAAATCTGTTTACAATGTCTACTGTGACTCACATTCCAGGAAAAAAAAAAAGAAAAAAGAAAAAAAAATAATAAAAAAAAAGAAAAAAAATATTTTTTACAGGAATCAAGAAAAACCACAGGACCTATGTATATTTGAATCTACATCAAACAATTTTCATTTGGAAGTATTGCCCAGAGAACTTATTTCAGGGAGGAAAAACATAACCTATTTTTGAATGCCTTTTGTCTTAAGTTGATTTTCAAAGACTTTTCTTGACCTCTCCTTACTTTCTAGAGAGTAGGGCAGAAATGGTAGTATTTCTCTCCACTTTGGAATACCACTTTTGTTAAATGATTTTTTTCTTTTATTAGAAAACACTATTATATGTTGTGCCATCACATCCCATTAAAATTCTAGTCTTAAGAATTTTTGCACATCAGAATTTTGCACTCTGCACCCTGTAACTCCCAGCTAAGGAATAAAAGGATGCAAATGATAGCTTTGTCAGAAAGGGGACTAGATAAGGTGACTGGGCTTTTCAGGCAAAGTGGTGCATTAATCAGCTATACTATTTGAGGTACCTAGGCTTAAGGTTTTTAGAGTTGGCTCAGTGTCTCTGCATAGCATACTTTATAGCTTACACGTACAATGTGAACATGCAACCTAGCAAACTTACACTGTCTGAAAACTTTTGTATTCCATTAAAGGGGAGTTTGTAAGTTGTATGTACTTATAAATTGTAATACTTACCTGTAACATCTTGAAACATGGACATGAGCTGGCAGTCTGAATATGAGCCAGCAGTGTACCCAGGTGGCCAAGAAGGCCAATGGCATCCTGGCTTGTATCAGGAATAGTATAGCCAGCCTCAGGGAGGTGATCATCCTCCTGTACTCAGCTCTGGTGAGGCCACACCTCGAGTACTGTGTTCAGTTTTGGGCCCCTCACTACAAGAAGGACATCGAGAACCTGGAACATGTCCAGAGAAGGGCTGCGAAGCTAGTGAAGGGCCTGGAACACAAGTCCTGTGAGGAGCGGCTGAGGAAACTGGGGTTGTTTAGTCTGGAGAAGAGGAGGCTCAGGGGAGACCTTATTGCTCTCTATGGGTACCTGAAAGGAAGGTGTGGGGAGCTGGGGGTTGGCCTCTTCTCACAGATAACTAGCAACAGGACAAGAGGGAATGACCTCAAGTTGCACCAGGGGAGTTTTAGGTTGGAATTTAGAAGACATTTCTTCTCAGAAAGAGTTGTCAGGCATTGGAACGTGTTGCCCAGGGAAGTGGTGGAGTTACCATCCCTGGGGGTGTTTAATGAAAGATTGGACATGGTGCTTAGGGGCATGATTTAGTGGGTGGCATTGGTGACAGGGGGATGGTTGGACCAGATGATCATGGATTCATGATTCTATGATTCTATGAAAAAAATGAAGTCTGTTTTTATACACAGATACCATTCTGAAAAAAATTCTGTGAATTCCATAAAACTCAAAATGCAATGCATGTAGATTTTTTTAATCTACTAAGGAAATAGTAGATCCTAAACTAAAAGTGATTATACTGTAAATGGCAGTTACAGCAGCTTTGTTATTTATTTTATCCTTACTCATCAGGCAACCTTTTTTTGTAGATGTTGGTGAGGAAAACTGATGTATTGTATTTCCCTTTCTACTTCCAGAAGAAGCATAATGATTTATATTATACTGCTGTCTACCTCTTCTTTGCTTGGTACACTGTCTCTCCATAGAACTGATCAAATTTGACATATACATCCATGTGTTGTTCAGCTCCTCCTTGCTATAGCAGCTGGTTGGTGTAACATTTTGCTGTTTTGTACAGTTAATCTCTGGATATAGTTGTTCAATCTTCTTTGCGGCAAAGCAGATAATTTATTTTTTCAGAGATGTATTACATATCAGAACATTTGAAATTTCCATATAATAAAAGTGTTGATCCCAAATCCTTTATTTTTCAGAATTGTGGCCTACCATAGAGTTATGAAAAGTAAACTTGTGTGTAGTTAGGTTAGAGTCACACAGAATAGTGAAAGTCTCTACTCCATCTGCAGGGAGAATAGACATTAGTTGTCTCCACTGTCTGTGTAGACATCACAGAATCATAGAATCATCTAGGCTGGAAGAGACCTCCAAGATCACCTAGTCCAACCTCTGACAACACTAACAACCTCTGATAACACTAACAAGTCCTCCAGTGAGCCATATCACTAAGCTCTACATCTAAACATCTTTTAAATACCTTCAGGGATAGTAACTCAACCACTTCCCTGGGCAGCCTATTCCAATGCCTAACAACACTTTCAGTAAAGAAGTTCTTCCCAATATCCAACATAAAATGTTTTATATAGTATTGGTGCAAATCTCTGCATTGACTCGGAACTTCCAGGATAGGCTTGTATGTTTTCTTATACATACGTAAATAAAATTTCTAAAACTGCACTGAAGTTTAAAGGCTGAAAATTGTGATCCCATGGAGAATGTTGTAAAATACATTTGGAAGTTGGTCCATTATGGCAAATTAAAAAACACAGTCTTCATATGTAACCTCAAGCACACCTGAAATTAAACACTAGCATTTGTTAACATTAGGAATTTGAATCTTGCTGTTCTCTTTTAGGCATTTTAAAAATAGAGGTGATTTTCTCTAACAAGCACTACTAGAGAATCTTTCTATGATTCTTAACTGAAAGCAATAAGATTTAACTCTTTTAATTAACACCAGCAAACTTTGATTTGTGGCAAGTATCTGATTCAATATTTGCATGCTTGTTTTCCGTTGTGTCATTCTTCTAAAGTAATGTGAAGTAACAGATTTGTCATCTGTGCAGTCAAGTGAAGAACAACAGAGATCATCTAGCTAATAAAATTAATCATTTATTTTTTCACCTTTGAGTTACTGGAAAAAAGTTTGTGTAAGTGCCCTGATAATTAAATATAATGTCTGAAGATAAGTCCACAAGAAAAGTTAGTTACACGTTATTTAGTATAACCACGATGTGAATTTCACTGCTTTTTCGACAGGTGTTTTCCATTAGAATGTGTCTGCTCCATTCAGACCAATTTTAAGTAAATTCATAAGGAAATGCCTCTTTATATGTTTATCCTGGAAAGGCTGATAGGTGTTTTATTTTATAAAGCAGTCTAAAAGTTCTATTCCATCCTTCAAATGTAAAAATATTTTCCAGAACATATTATTTCAGTTCAGTAATGTATTTCTAGGTGTCCTTGGAGACACTTAAAATTAGAAAGGAATAAAATTAATGAAACTGAAAGGCTGCAATGAGGTCTCCCTGGAGCCTTCTCTTCTTCAGGCTGAACATCCCCAGCTCTTACAACCTTTCTTCATAGGAGAGGTGTTCCAGTCCTCTGATCATATTTGTAGCCCTTCTCTGGACTCATTCTAACAGGTCCACTTCTTTCTTGTAGTTTGGGCCCCAGAGCTAGATGCAGTACTCCAAGTGGGACCTCACAAGGGCAGAGTAGAGGAGGATAATCACCTCCCTTGACCTGACCTCCCTCTGTTGATGCAGCCCAGAATGCAATTGGCCTTCTGGGCTGCAAGTGTACACTGCTGGCTCTTGTCGAGCTTCTCATCTACCAGAACCCCCAAATCCCTCTACACGGGGCTGCTCTCAGTAGGTTCTTCTCCCAGTCTATATTCATGCCTGGGATTGCCCCATCCCAGGTGCAGCACCCTGCACTTGTACTTGTTGAATCTCATTCAGTTCACGTGGGCCCACTTCTCCAGCTTGTCCAGGTCCCTTTGGATGGCATCCCTTCCTTCTCTTGTATTAACTGCCCCACTCAGCTTGTTGTCATCTGCAAACTTGCTGAGGATGCACTCAATCCCTTCATCTATGTCATTGATGAAGACATTGAAAAGCACCAGTCCCAAGACAGACCCCTGAGGGTCACCACTTGTCAGCAGCCTTCACCTGGACATAGAGCCATTCATTACTACTCTTTGGGTGTGACCTTCAGCCTTATCCACCTAATGGTCCACCCTTCAAAACCATATCTCTCCAATTTAGAAATCAGAATGCCATGTGGAACCTTGTCAAAAGCCTTACAGAAGTCCAGATGGGAGACACTGGTCAGTCTTCCTTTGTCAACTGATCCAGTTCTCAATCTCAGAAGGCCACCAGATTGGTCAGGCATGATTTACCCTTGTTGAAGCGATACTGACTGTATCGGATCATCTCCTGGTCTTGCATGTGCCTTAACATTGCTTCCAGGAGGATATGTTCCATGATCTTGCCAGGAACAGAGGTGAGGCTCACCAGTCTGTAGTTCTCCAGGTCTTCCTTTCCACCTTTTGTAAAAATGGGAGTGATGTTTCACTTTTTTCAGTCACTGGGGACTTCATCTGACTGCCATGACTTTTCAAATATGATGGAGTGGCTTGGCAGCTACATCAGCCTTCAGAACCTTGGGATGCATGTCATCAGGCCCCATACACTTGTAGCTGTTCAGTTGCATCAGGAGGTCCTGAATCTGCTCTTTGCCTACAGTGGGAGGTACTCTGCTCCCTCAGCCCTTGCCTAGAAGTTCAGGGACTTGAGGGATGTGGGAAGCCTGACTGCCAGTGAAGTCTGAGGCAAAGAAGTTGTTAAGTACCTCATTCTTCTCCATTTTTGTTTTTACCAGTCCTCCACCTACATTTTTCAGAGGTGGTACACTCTCCACTTTTAAATTTAAAATGTCTGATTGTTTAGACCATCCTTATAAATTTTGTAAGAAGTGTTGCTTTATATTGTGTTTTTTTTTTTTTTTTTTTCAACTTCATTTCTAAGGAAATATTAGATAATCAGGAAGCTAATTATCATGAGTTTCTGTTGTCATCAAATCAATTAAAGTAGCATTGTATATTTCATTTAATTGAATCTAAATTTTGATACTTTTTTATAAGCAACCGGTAAACCTATGTCTCTTGGATGAGTTCTTCTCATCTGTTTTTCTAGCAGACTATTGTTAAAATAATATGGATGTTTTCTCCCAGTAGCATCAGAGACTTCTTGACATTTTGGAAGCAGAGAAGGAAGTCTTATCAGAAAAGATAGAAGAAGCTTTGATGCAACAGTCGCAAAAACATAAGGTACTGCTTTTATTTACAAAAAAAAAGGAATCTGGTCTGCTCCATAGAATTTGTGGGGAATGGTCCTGTCACAGTTATTGACAGGAAAAGGAAATTTTCTCAAGCAATAGACTGAAACGATTTTTAGCCACTCCTCTATTGTGTATTGCAGTTCAATTTTTCATAATATTCACAGGAAATGCTCGACAAATGTTTGGATGAAGAAAGAGAAAGAAGTAAGGAAGCTGTGGCAGCTGCTATGAAGGTATCTCTTGTTAAGTAGTAAATGTGCATTGTACATTACATATGTGTCATAAATGCCAAGTTCAGCAAGTCATTTCATAACCAAATTTGTCAAATGTTATGTTCTGATCTGTGTTTAAATGAAAGTCTAGAACTAGAAATGATTAATACATCTGTGACCAGGAGCACTGTGAACAGGGTGGGCAAACAGGGTGAGGTGCGGTAGTGGGGCGAGGCACGGCAGTTTGCACGGCAGTTCACGCAGGCAGGGCGCGCTCAGGCAGGGCAGAGTGTTCCACCTCGCTCACAAGAACTACTATCTACCAGCTGCCTACCTTTGGGAAAATGCCGTGGTCATCACCAGGTGGAGAGCTTTTTTTAGACAGTCTGTGGCCACCCAGGCTGAGTGCCCACTCAAAAATGCGACAGTTCAGGTCTCTGGATGCACAGAGTGCCTGAGCCTGTTGCTGCCCTCTGAGGGCGGCAGAGGCACTGTGTGTATGAGGTGTGAGCAGGTGGCTCACACCTGCTCAGCCTGGTGGCAGAGCTCAAGGAGGAGGTGGAGAGGTTGAGGGCCATCAGGGAGTGTGAGTGGGAGATAGACCTGTGGGCCAACTCCTTGCAAGGCTTGAAGGAAAGGAACCCGGGTGAGACACCCCAGACAGTGGTGGACCCCCTGCCCTGTCAAGCAGAGGGAGGGGACC
>NC_048893.1:68372844-68412680 GCF_011077185.1 Oxyura jamaicensis | reverse complement strand
GTCCTGAAGGGCAGAGGAGTCCAGGAAGGCTGCACACTCCTCAAGAAGGAAATCTTAAAGGCTCAGGAAAGGTCTGCCCCCATGTGCCCAAGGACGAGCCAGCGTGGAAGAAGACTGGCCTGGCTGAACAGAGAGTTGTGGCTAGAGCTTAGGAAAAAAAAGAGGTTTTATGGTCTATGGAATAGAGGGCAGGCCACTCAGATGGATTATAAGGATGTTGTAAGGATGTGTAGGGACAAAATTAGAAAGACCAAGGCTCATCTGGAGCTCAATCTGGCTACTGCTGTTAGAGACAACAGAAAATGTTTTTATAAATACATTAACATGAAAAGGAGGACTAAGGAGAATCTCCATCCTTTACTGGATGCAGGGGGAAACTTAGTGATGAGAGATGAGGAAGAGGCTGAGGTGTTTAATGCCTTCTTTGCCTCAGTCTTTACCAGCAAGACTAGTTCTCTAGATACCCAGTACCCTGAGCTGATGGAAGGGGGTGGGGAGCAGGATGTGGCCCTCACAATCCATGAGGAAATGGCTGGCGACCTGCTACTGCACTTGGATGTACGCAAGTCAATGGGGCAGGATGGGATTCACCCGAGGATACTGCGAGAACTGATGGAAGAGCTGGCCAAGGCACTTTCCATCATTTATCAGCAGTCCTGGCCATCAGGGGAGGTCGCAGTCGACTGACGGCTAGCAACTGTGATGCCCATCTACAAGAAGGGCCGGAAGGTTGACCCAGGAAACTATAGGCCTGTTAGTTTGACCTCAGTGCCAGAGAAGCTCATGGAGCAGATTATCTTGAGTATCATCACGCGGCACTTGCAGGACAACCAGGCGATCAGGCCCAGTCAGCATGGTTTTATGAAAGGCAGGTCCTGCTTGACAAACCTGATCTCCTTCTGTGACAAAGTGACACGCAGGGTGGACGAGGGAAAGGCTGTGGATGCGGTCTACCTTGACTTCAGTAAGGCTTTTGAGACCGTTTCCCACAGCATTCTCCTCAGGAAACTGGCTGCTCTTGGCTTGGCCTGGCATACGCTTTGTTGGGTTAGAAACTGACTGGGTAGCTAGGCCCAAAGAGTCATGGTGAATGGAATTAAATCCAGTTGGAGGCCAGTCACTAGTGGAGTTCCCCAGGGCTCAGTACAGTACTAGGGCCAGTTCTCTTTAGTATCTTTTATTGATGATCTGGATGAGGGGATCAAGTGTACCCTCAGTAAGTTTGCAGATGACACCAAGTCGTGTCGATCTGCTCGAGGATAGGAAGGCTCTGCAGGAAGATCTGGATAGGTTGGACCGATGGGCTGAGGGCAACTGTATGAAGACCAAGAAGGCCAAGTGCCGGGTGCTGCACTTGGGGCACAACAACCCCAAGCAGTGGTACAGGTTGTGAGGTCAGTGGTTAGAAAGCTGCCTGGCAGAGAAGGACCTGGGAGTACTGGTTGAGAGTTGGCTGAATATGAGCCAGCAGTGTGGCCAAGAAGGCCAACAGCATCCTGGCTTGCATCAGAAACAGTGTGGCCAGCAGGTCTAGGGAAGTGCTTGTCACCCTGTACGTGGCTCTGGTGAGGCCACACCTCGAGTACTGTGTTCAGTTTTGGGCCCCTCACTATAAGAAGGACATCGAGGTGCTCGAGCGAGTCCAGAGAAGGGCAACGAAGCTGGTGTGTTGGGTCTGTGTGGGATGGAGTCAGCTTTCCCTGCAGCAGCCCACACAGTGCTGTGCTCTGCACTCGTAGCTGGAACAGCACCGGTATCACTCCAGTGTTGTGACTATTGCTGCATAGTGCTGGCACAGCATCAGGACTCCCTCCAAGCCCCCAAGAGCCAGCAGGCTGGGGGTGGTCAATTGATGGGGAGGGGACGTCACCAGGGCAGCTGACCTAAAGCAACCAAAGGGATATTCCATAACAGCTGATGTCACACTCAGCAATAAAAGGGGACTCTAGTGGGGGAGGTAGTCCTCCTGAACAACCGGTACGCGTTTTGAGGCACTCCTTCCCAGGACATGGCCGAACATTGCTTGTTGATGAGAAATAGAGAATAACTTTTTTCTTTTCTCTCTGTGCTTTCGCGTGGCCTTGTTTCTTTTGTTTCTTTTTCTCCCTGTTTCCTTTCACTTTAATTAAATCATTCTCATCTCAAACCTGGAGCTCTGTGTGTTGTCTTTTCTCCCCCTTCCTCTTTGAGGAGGGGAGGAGTGAGAGAGCGATTGTGGTGGAGCTCGGCTGCCCACTCAAGTAAAACCAGCACAGTCCTTTTTGGCACCCAATGTGAGGCTCGAGGAATTCGAGATAAGGATGATTGTTGAGAGAAGTAATGGGCAAAACATGGATTGGATGATTGTTATGAATGTAATGACTGTGAAGAATTTAAGAAAGTAGTAATTATGAAGCAATATATTTCATGTTAGTGTGGTAAAGGTACGGTGGTGTGTGTGTAAATTGTCCACCTCGTCAGCATTGTGATGATTTTATGTTTATTTTGGTGTGGGGAATTATTTTTCTTTTTTGATGTAAATCAAGTTTGTGAAGATTGTGATGATTGTAAAGTGAGAGAATATTGTCATTCTTAAATATGCTTTTCACAGAGGCGAGGGGTGGAATGTAGTGAGTTTACGTGGCAAGGTTACGTAGCAGGGGGCCATAGGGGTGGCTTCTGTGAGAAGGATCTCGAAGCTGCCCCATGTTTGCAGAGGGCCCCACTGCTGACCAGAGCTGAGCCAATAAGTGATGTTGTTTTGCGCCTCTGTGAGAACATATTTAAGACAGGAAAAAAAAACGCTGCAGCACACAGCAGCTGGGAGAGTGAGAGGAGTGAGGAACAGCCTTGCAGGCGCCAAGGTCAGTGAAGAAGGAGGGGGAGAGGTGTTCCAGGTGCCGGAGCAGAAGTCCCCTGCAGCCCGTGGTGAGGACCATGGTGAAGCAGGCTGTCCCCCTGCAGCCCATGGAGTACCATGGTGCAGCAGGTTTCCACGCTGCAGCCCGTGGAGGAGACCACGGTGGAGCAGGTGGACCTGCACCGACAGAGACTGCAGCCTGTGGAAGACCCCTGCCAGAGCAGATTGTGCCTGTGGAGAGGAGACCACGCAGGAGCAGGTCTGCCACGCAGGCAGGAGCTGCTGCCCGTGGGGGACCCAGGTTGGAGCAGTTTGCTCCCAAGGGATGGACCCCGTGATACGGACCCATATCTGGAGCAGTTCTTGAAGAGCTGCTGCCTGTGGGAAGCCCACGCTAGATCCGTTCAGCAAGGACTGTATCCTGTGGGAGGGACCCCACAGCACAGGGGACAAGAGTGACCAAGTAGGAGCAGCAGCGAAGAAGCGCTATAGACTGACCATAACCCCCATTCCCTCGTTCCCCTGTGCTGTTCAGGGGGAGGAGGTGGAAGAGGGTGGATGGGGGGGAAGGTGCTTTTAGTTTCTTTCCTTTGTTTTCTCGCTTCTCTAGCTTGTTAGTAATAGGCAATATATCTTATTATATAATATATAATAATATATCTTATATAATATATCTTATTATCTCCCTATATCTTATATAATATATCTTATTATCTCCCTATGCTGAGTCTGTTTTGCCTGTCAGAATAATTACTGTGCAATCTCCTCATCCTTATCTCAACCCTTGAGCCCCTTTCATCGTATTTTCTCCCCGCTCCTCTTTGAGTAGGGGGAGTGAGAGAGCAGTTGTGGTGGAGCTTGGCCACCCACCCAAGTAAAAACACCACAGCTGGTGAGAACAAGTCTGGAGAACAAGTCTTACGAGGAGCAGCTGAGGGAGCTAGGATTGTTCAGCCTGGAGAAGAGAAGGCTCAGGGGTGACCTTATTGCACTCTACAGGTACCTTAAAGGAGGCTGTAGTGAGGTAGGGATTGGTCTATTCTCCCACGTGCCTGGTGACAGGATGAGGGGGAATGGGCTAAGGTTGTGCCAGGGGAGGTTTAGGTTGGAAAGAACATCTTTACCTAAAAGGTTGTTAGGCATTGGAATGGGCTGCTCAGGGAAGTGGTTGTCATACCATCCCTGGATGTCTTTAAAAGATGTAGAGCTTAGTGATATGGTTTAGTGGAGGACTTGTTAGTGTTAGGTCAGTGGTTGGACTAGGTGATCTTGGAGGTCTCTTCCAACCTAGATGATTCTGTGATCTGTGGTATCTTATGCTTTCATAGAGATAGTCTTTGTAACCTACTTTCTTGTATTTAAGTTAGCCTCTGAATTTATTTATGACAAGTCAGAATGTTTCAGTTCAGTTGTTGGTGTTACCTAAATATCTGTTTTCATGGTCTTTCAATTAACAACATCAATATCTCTTCATTTGAAGAGCTAGGTGGAAGGGTCAGGTGATGATCTTAAGACAGTTAGCATTGTGCCTTATTTAACTTCTGTTAAATATGGTGATTTTCAATGAGGATAGATATTTGAAATCACCTGGAAATATGAATATTTCAACAAACTACGTTTAGTTTCTAATACTGGTATAGAATATAGTATAAAATTATAGAATTATAAAATATAAATATAAAATTATAAAATATACATACAAATATAAAATATAAAAATCCACTTGTTTGAAATGATCTGGGAAAATGAGCAATGTATGTTAGCTAGCACAGTTAGTTAGACTATAGTAGAATATTATATGTATGAAGATATGTGGTATACATATGCTGCCTGAGTACCTCTCTGAATAACATTCAGTAACACAAAAAACATACGTTAGGTGATTGATATCTAGGAGAAAAATGTGTATAATAAAATATCTTAATAAGACCTTTTTAGTTTTGCTTACATTTTTATTATATTTTATAAATGTCAAATAATAATAATAATTAAAAAAAAAAAAAACAGGTTCCAATGAACTACAAGAATCCATTTTATTACTAAGTGTAGGTATTTGAGGAACCCAATATTTATTGCCATTTGTAACTTTACTTGAGTAGTTCGAAGATCACCACCAAAGGACATTGCACTGACCTATAAGCTCATTAAAATGTGGAAGGGGGGTTCCAGCCAATGTTTGTTTTGAACTTCAGCCTGACATTATTTATTTGTAGATGTTATGCAATGACTTATTGTCTTTCTGATAAATAGATTTGTGAACAGTTCAGCACATATAGATCTGTACATTGTCCTTGTTACTTCAAATTCAATGTGTTTCTTCTGAAGATTTCATGTAATGTTTGAACGTTGGAAAAAATAACAAAGATGAACAGTGTTTCCTTTACCTTATGTAGATAAGGACCTTTGGGATGGAAGACATATTTAAGTATGTTTTGGATACTTTGATAAAGACAGTGTTCAGGCTGGGTTTGGACTTTGTTAAATACTTGGAGAGAAGAGCCTCCTGAGAGAAGAACCTCCGTCCATGATGCGTGATTAAATATCACCTACACTAGCATGGTTTCTGCTCCATGATTTTTGTGTTCACATTAATCAAGCTAATTATGATACACTGTATTCACTAGGTGGGGAATTAAGATCTGTGCTTGCAACTCTTTATTTCCGTAACTGCCAAGTCATTGTCCAGTGGTAATACCTGCTTAGTAGCACTGTAAAATAGATTTAAGTTCATAGTTTAGAAGTAAAAATATTTGTCTAATGTCTTGCCGACTCATTAATCTCACAAGAAGAAGTAATACATACGAGTTTTGCACCCATGTTGGCGATTTTCATCATTTATTTCTGCTTCTTTTGAAGGCGGAAAAAAAAATAGTGCAGGAGGCTGTTCTGAAAGCAGTAGAGGAGGAAAGGAGAAATATGGAGAAGATTCATGAAGAAGAAAGAAAAATGTGGGAAACAGAACGTGACAGAAATAAAGAGAAAATTGCCCAGGCCGTTCGAGAAGCAATGCAAGAGCAAAGAAAACATAATCAAGTTAGTATATTTTGGGCCTTCTCAGTGTGCTTAATGTCTTTGTAATGTTGTGGTAGTATTTCTTGATATATTATTTATCACTGCATCTTTGTGATATTTGAAATGCACTGCAATCTTCTTGGTTTACCCTTATCTAGACTGTGTACGGAGAGAATTTGGCACATTCAGAAAATTAACTCCTGTGACCTTTTCAGGCATGTGTGTTGAAATGAGATGAATTGTGCACTGTAAATGCCTGTTTTTCTTCACTGACTTCAAAAAGAGCTCAAGACAACTAGCTCAGATACTGGCATCTATGTTGTAGATGGTTTATGAGACTTCTGTATATATATGGAAAAGAAGTTACGTCTATTCCTTATAATCATGGAATTCCATTGTCTCTCTTAGAAAAAGATGTTCTTCTAAGACAAAAAATTGAGCAGGTACAAAATAAAGAGGGTTTTCAAAATTGGAAACCTAAAACATTAACAAGCCAGAAGTGTTTCTAGAGTTATTTCTTAGAGAGGTGCTACTATAAGGACAATTATATATCACAACACAAATTAAGAAAGACATTCCCTCTCAATTGCCAGTATTGTATTTAACTGGACATCAGGAATTACAAATTAAGTATATTAAAATAGCAGCTAAATTACTCTTCCAAAGGTAATTTTGTAGTCTTTGCTGTTGGAAATATTTGGGGGAACAGTCTGTTTTGTTGGTGGCCTACTTGTTGAAAATTCTTCAGACATATTGAAGATATTGAAATATATTGAAGAAATGTTTCATCCAGATGTTAGAATTACACATTGCTGAATTTTTTTAATTAACAAAGTCTCCTGAATAACAACAAGAACAACAACAACTAGTTTTGAATTTGAAGTGAATTTGAAGTAAACAGAAGTAAAATACATATCATACTCTTTGGAAACAGATCCCTTTCCAGTATTTAACAGAACTTTACATTTCCCTTTCAAGTATTTAACAGATATATTCATCTCATACCTAACTAAATTCAGCAAGTTATCTTTTGGTGCAAAGCCATTATTATACTCTGCATCTGTGTTGCTTACATTTCTAGTGTAAATAAAATGATTTTACTTTGTATGTAGCCGGTTTAGTTTTTTGAATGTAAAGTTATCAACAGATAAGATGTCAGTTTTCAAGGTAGTAATTTTGCTATAATGATAATCCTTCAAGCACTCAAGCTCTTTACAACAAAAAGATAAGCAGGTGACTTCAAAGCTAAATTTAAAGTAAGAAACATTGCTCATGGTTTTCTTACAATAGGAATCATTTAGACTACCCAGAAGAAGAATTGTTAACAGTGGTGTAGAGGAGCTGTTAACAGAAAATCTCCCTTATGAGCAATAAAGTAGTTGTGTACTACAATAAAGAAAAAGAGTGCAGTTTTATAGCATGTGGAACTTGAAGAGATTAATAGGAGGAGGAATTAACAATGTGCTATTAATTTCATGTGCTGTTTAGTGATGTCCCTAAGGCAGATAGTTCTGTGTCCTGTAATTTACTGTGGAAATCTGTGTGTCTTGAACAAAATCAAAACCCACTGTCTATAGAATAAGAAGTTTAAGGAGAGTTCTGAGGTATCCTGAACATTTTTGGGTGAATGTGTCCCATGGCTGGTTGTGTGAGGTCAGCCAAGGATCTATTTTTATGGATTTGGGGGAGCACGTTAAATGTCTTGAGGATGGGAGAATGGAGGAATAAGTTAATGTAGTGACTCAGGCTAGGTTTATATTCCCTGTGGAATGTTCTGCTGGACTTTCTTCTTGTTTTTGATAAGCCTTTAAAGTTATCACAGGATAATGTTAGTACTTTAGTATGGATTCATTCATTCTTTCAGATAAAATCTTAAGTATACTGTGATATCACTGCTTTTCTGAGAAAGAAATTCAGGCCCTCAAGAGAGCAGTTTTTTTTTTTTTTTTTTTTTTTTAGATTAGGATGCTAGCTGATAAAATGATTGTTGTTATTGGAGTATCAGAGTATAATGTTCTTATTATGATGCTGAGAATGTTGTGATTAATGTTCTTATTATGATTGGAGAAAGTTGTGATTAATTCTCCTTTACTAAATATCCTGCTCTTGATGTGGCATTAGTTAATTCATTTTTTTAATTCTGAGTAGCTCTGCCAACTTTGATAATAACAGGAATGATTTCTTTTAGTTACGATATATGATGATATCTCCTTTGAATTAGGTTCATTTTTCAAATACCTGATGTAAATACATTCACTAAAGTAAAATGCAGATTTTTCTTGAGATTTCCAAAGATCTCTCATTAAAATATGGTGTTTTTGAAGTTAAACTCTTTAATCTCTGATTAATGAGTGCAAGTTCTTTTGGGAGGATGGTCTTTCACATAGAATGTTGTTTCTTACAAAAATTTTCTTGTTACCTCTACCAAGAGGTAGCTTGCCTTCTTCTGTCATTACTCTTATAAACATACTACAGCTACTAGAGATCTGTAAATCTGACAACAAAAGTCCTACAGAAATAATGTGAAAAATCCTAAGGTGTCAGATATGACTTCGGTTTAGTGCTGAAAAACACTTGGAACTACAGACAAGCAGTTTGTCTGCTGACTTTTTTTTTTTTTTCTTTTTTAAGCCTTGTACTCAACATATTTATACTTTTTCCTTAAGATTTTACTTTCAAGAGGTATAACTGAACTATTCACTTTCTTGCAATTATTGTTTAAAAAGCATAATCTGTCAAGTCAGCTCTGTAATTCCCAAAAATAAAACATAATCTAACATTTTGGACAATGAAATGTAAAATTGCGGTAACATAACACTTGCCTCATTTGATTCTTCATGCTCTGTTGTATAATTCTTTGTGCTTTCTGATTTGTCTTCAGATACTATTATTATGTTTAGTACCAAGTAATGAAACAATTGAGTTTAAATGAATATAAGTGAACATGCAAAACAATCTCTCCTTTTGGTATTAAGCATGGAAAAATAGCTTTAGGAGCATTACTGTTATTTCAAGAAAGAACGTTTTCTCACCAGTGCATGAGTTTGGAACTTTGGAGAAACTGAGCAGGGAAAGAGAAGCCTGACTTCTTTTTAACAAAACAATCTCCTCTTAGTTTATCTTGTTTCAAATTATCACCAAAGGAAAGAATCTGTGTGAGAAAGAAAAGATATATCTATATTTACAAGTCTGTCTTTTTCTTTTTTTTGGTTTTATATCACATTAATACTTTTGTCTTAGAAACCTAGATTAAAATTGAATTTTATTCTGTTGCAAGTTGGCTTTACTGATTTGAACAGCAACAACAAAAGTATTAATCAAGCATAGTATTAAAGAAGAGGAATTTTCCTTTGCTAATGCTGTATGTCTGCAAAACTGAAAGGGAAAGACCAGAAAGGGTTGTGTAGGCTTCTGCAAATAGGCGAGGCAGAATATTATTCATAACACACACGAGTAACTCTAGGAATGAATAATGAAAAAAATCAAGGGCAAGCAAAATTTTACAGTTATCTTCAAAATTAAAACCCACGTTAGAATCTGTGTGGTCAAATTATATCAATATCAAGTATTTTGTTACCAAATATGCAAAGTAAAGGTAAAATTACAGTGAAAATAGCAACTAAGACATTCTTAGTTAACATTTCAGATTGATAGAACAACTTTGTCATAATGTCTTCTCCTTTTTAAAAGAAATTAGAGGATTAAAGTTTCATGAATATTACATTTGTTTTTATTAAAGCTTTGACTGTTTCAGTGGCTTGAGATCTTTATTTGGAGATCAGGTGTTTTTATAATAAATTGAAGATACTATTATTTGAAGCCTTGTAACTCTAAAGGGGTAAATGAGAATATTACATCACCAAGGAAATGGCCAAAGTTTTTTTCTAGAATACTGTCTCCAGAGGCTGTAAGGAAAGTCTGTAAACCTGTTTCCTTTTGGTTGAGATTGGCAGCACCTGCAGGTTTTATACGTGTTATCCAGTTCTTTAGTGCTTTTAGAAAAGATATCTTGTTTTTATTCAGAAGATAGTTCTCAGGTTTGAGGAGGGAAAGATTACATTTAAATTGGGGAGAATAAGCTTTCATTCTTGAGAGAAGCAAGTAGTCTTTTAGTTAAAGATAACATGCATTTGCACAGTTTCTTCACAATCCTTTTACAGCACATTACAAATCATTATAGGTGAGAAGTTCATATGTTTAGCAGACTAAATGTAAGATGGAATGTCTTCAGTATTTTTATCCTATTTTTGATGTATGTTTTTTTGTTGGTGGTGGTTGGTTGGTTTGGGGGGTTTTGTTTTTTTCCAGTGGTAACTTCCCTGCAGGGAGGGTTTAATATATCTAGTTGTTCTCTGTGTCAAAAGGAATGCTTGAAATAGAAAATTCTCCCACTAGAATATATTATCTAGAATATATTTTTTTTTTTTAATAAAGCAGTAGTTGCCCTGTAGATACAGAGAATCTATAAATTTGATTGAAGCTGAAGCTTTTCCTATAGAATTTAAAATTGCAATGAAGCTCCAAGTGAAAGAGACAATGATCAAAGATTATTTTCCTCCCACTTAGTTTTAGTCTTTGGAGAAAAAAAAAAAAAAGCCAAAAATTCTTTGGGAATATAATATGAGAAGATCAATACAAATTTCAATGAAGTAGGAGGGCCATATATATTCAATCTATAATTAGGGGTTAATATAGGGATAACTATAAAAGTATCTACAGTAGCCATAACACTACCTTGCAGAGAGATGTCTGTAGCTTTCTGTAAAGTAGTGCTAAAATTTCACAGAGCTAATTACTTAATTACATAAATGGGGTGAAATCTGGAAGAAAAAAAAGTTAAGATGTTAAAGACAATTTATGCATCACAATTTTGGTCTTAAAAAAAAATCACTGAAAGTGAAATGAAAGCTAGCAGCTGAGGGGTGAGCCTTGGATTTTCAAGTCCATGACATATCTTGAAATTAATAACTCTCCAAAAAGTACTCAAAACAAAGAATCACCTTGGTCATTTCCTGAAGGCTTATATTTAAAATGTTATGTATAATCTACTGCAGTTTCCACTGATTCTCAAGGGAAAACGAGCCTGAATTCATCATTTCCATAATCCATGCAAGATATATACAATACACTAAAGTGTTTTGAAGACTACAAATAATTAGCAAGGAGGGAAAAAAAAAAAAAAAAAAAAAGAAACACCTTTATAAAATGAACTAACATAAAATCTGCTTCCTCTTGGACATGAGCAAAAGCACTAAGGCAAAATGATCTTACCAGTGGGAAAGTATTTCAGGAAAACTTAGGCCAAATTCAAATTCAGCCAAGCCAAAACTGAGATATACCGAGATATACGAAGAAAAAAATATTTTTGCACAAAATGTAAACTAAAAATCTTGAGGGGGAAAAAAAAAAGCTCCCAGTAGTCTTTGCTGAGAAAATCTTCAAACATTCAAGACACACAGCTAAACTTCATCACACCACTCTCTCACTCCTCCTCCTCAAAGGAAGAGGGGAGAAAATATGATGGACAAGGGCTCACAGGTTGAGATAAGGACAGGGAAGTCATTCACCAATTACCATCAATATACTGGTAAAGTCTGGAAAAGTCCACTGCATGCTGACTTTAACCACGTCTGACTTCAGAAGTACTTTCTAATAGTTATAACCACAGACATTATAATTTGAGGGTAACTATTTTCTGAAAAACCACTAACGTTGCAGTCTGTGGTTGCATTTCCTAGATAAAATTTAGTACTGCCACCTGATCCTTGTGTGGAAACAAAAGAATTTTCCTATAAAATTGCAGACCATTATGTTTTCTGTTGTTTTTTTGTAATAGTGACTGAGTGCTGGTATATAAAGTATAATGTTTCTTTCTGTCTTCCTGCAGATATATGTATATATTCTAGTTATGTGGTTGTGATTCCTAACATATGTTTGAATATGATTTTTCAATTAAGTAATTGAGTATTTTTTTAATTTTTATTAGTTACTCTAATCTTCTAACTGATGTCAAGCATGTGTATATGAAAAGTGCCATAAAGAAGCTACATTTAGCTAAAATTAATAATATGGCCTTTGATCAGATATTAAAAAAAATATTAAAATGAAGTGCAGTTTGTGGAGTGTTCACTCTCAGCTTCTCCCGAGAAACTGGCTTTTTTCTTTTTCTTGAATAAAATAATATTAAAAAACTCAAATAGTGCTATACCCTTTTTAGCTGAAGATGAAATAGGGGCAAATTTTTACCATTGCAACAAAAATCTAATTCAGGAAAAAAGTTTAAATGTGGATATAGCATAACAGGAAAGAGCAAAAAAATAAAAATAAAGGAAAATTAAGCATATACACTGAGAGGATGTACATGCAGTTAAGAGTGTGTTGCATAGTAGCAATAGGTAATACCAGAATTAAAATCATTGTCTTATCGGCTGATAATTTACTGTAATGAATTAAAGAAAAAGAGCAAAGAAAGATGGTGGCTTTGAATGCTTAGAGGGTTTTTGTTTTGTTTTGTTTTTGTGAAAGGTAGTATAAAAGTAGGAAAAACTAATATCATTGATTAACTCAAAGGGTAGGGTAAAAATATGTGTGTTGGCCAGGTGACTGTGTGAATTATTTATGTTACAGCAACTCACGTTTACTTCAGTTCTCCTTCAAGTGTCTTGAATGACAAATACAATATATATGCTGTGTTCAGCTGAGATAGAGGTGTACTGCATGATCACCTACTTTAGTGCTCACTACCATCTTACAAAAATGACAGGATTGGTATTGCACAAACTGCTAATGACAACATATATCCTGCCACTTTGAGTGTCTTAAGAAACAATATGTGCTGAATGTTTGCTGAATACCTGTGTGCTTATTTTCATGATTTACAATCTCTCTCATTAACAAATAAACTTCCTTATTGAAGCCTACATTTTGCCTTAGATGAAGTCTTGGAGATCAGTTGCTCTTTAAACCTTTCTGAAAATTAAATGGAAAGGGCAAAATAATTTACTTTCCAGTTTGTCAATCCCATAGCAAAGCTGTCTTTTGATATCCTTGAGCCTTCTGGCATTTTCACAGAGGCCTATGTTTGCTGCTTGTGAGCTGGAAGTAACAGAAAGTACAGACTGAATCATCTAGTTTGGTATTGTTGTTACTGATTGCAGTGGCTGTTTTTTAAGACAAAAGCCTAGGAAGAAAACTTTGTTTTCTTGTATTTCTTGAATATCCTTGCCATAAAATTCAGGAGAGATGGGTAAACTCCGTTGAGAAATAGACATTCAAATCATAGAGAAACAAAACCCTGTAATTCATGCTAGAATATGGTTGGCGAAGCTTAACCTCCCAAAATGCGAAGTGTTTTGGAATATAGTCTGGTAAATGCAATTGTTGGTATGAAACCCACTTAGGCAGGATTCTTTGTCAACAATCATGTGAGGCTATCTAGTCTGACGGCTGCATGATCTGCCTATTGAGTTACCATTGCCATGACTGACTGTTGAGATAATTTTCAGGTGATAAATACACTGAATATGTATTTGAAATAATAAGGTGTCAGTTTCAGCTTCATTATGTTCCCTATATTAATTTCTATTATGAAGTAATAGAAATTAATAAGTAATTAATAAATTATAAGTAGTTGGAAGGTAGATCTACTCCTGTTGGTCAACTAGAATGTGAGAGATGAAGCAGTGTTTACTAAGTGCACTTAAAATTACACATAGTCTGTGGTATGGCAATTGATGTTACTCAAATTTTGAGGCATCCATTGTGTAATTAGGAAGCCTATATAAGACTTAAGAAAGCACAGAGATTAAAGAGCTGGTAATAGCTGTTTAAGGTATTGGTTATTCCCAGAACCTGTTGGAATATGAATTTGCTTTTTGAAATATTGGGATTTGGGGATATCTTCTAGTTCAGGATTATTAAAAACTTTCTGAACTTCTGGATGCTGGGAATATATAAAGAACAATGATGGACTTGTCTGAATTCTTGTCTTTCACTTTTTGGAATTTTTAGGGAAGCAAAGAGGATCCTTTATATCAACACCAAGTTGGGCATGAGTGTTGGTCTGCTTGAGGTAGGAAGGCTTTGCAGAGGGATTTGGATAGTCTGGACTGATGGGCCAAGGGCAAAAGCATGCGGTTCAACGAAGCTAAGTGCTGGGTCCTGCACTTGGCGCACAACAACCCTATGCAACACTTCAGGCTGGGGGAAGAGTGACTTGAAAGCTGTCTGGCAGACAGGGACCTGGGGTTATTTGTCAATAGTTGGCTGAACATGAGCCAGCAGCAAGCCCAGATGGCCAAGAAGGCCAACCATCCTGGCTTGTATCAGAAATAGCATGGCCAACAGGATTAGGGAATGATGATCCCCCTCTACTCGGCTCTCATGAGGCTGCAACTCAAATACTGTGTTCAGTTTGGAACCCCTCACTGCAAGAGGTGCTGGAGCATGACCAAAGAAAGGCAACAAAGCTGGTGAATGGTCTAGGAAACATCTTATGAGGAGCAGCTGATGGAGCTGGGGTTGTTTATCATAGAGAAAAGGAATCTCAAGGGAGACCTTATCTGTCTCTACAACTGTATCAAAGGGACCTATAGTGAGGTGGGGGTTAGTCTCGTCTCCCAAGCACCAAGTGCTAAGACAAGGAAACAGCCTCAAGTTACTCCAGGAGAGGTTTAGGTTGGATATTAGGAAAAAATTGTTCACTGAAAGCATTGTGAAGTATTGGAACAGGCTGCCCAGAGAAGTGTTTGAGTCACCATCCCTGGAGGTCTTCAAAGATGGGTAGATGTAAAGCTTAGGGACGTGGTTTAATGGTGGACTAGACAGTGCTAGGTTAAAGGTTGGACTAGGTAAGTGTATATGATGATAAAAAATATTTATCACCTTTTTTCTTTTGAATTAAGCCCTGATAATGAGTAAAGACTAGCATAATTATGATATGCTTTGTTTATTGCCTCAACAGGACTTTATACAACTTTGCTTTCACTTTTATACATAACTTCATAGACATCAGATGTTGTTCTTAATATTTGGAAATTTACACTGTAAATTGAAAACAATTATTTACATTTTTTTATATATTTTAATATTGCTGTAATAGCATAATCTTTCATAAATGTATCTCTAGTGGTTTCTGTTTTCTTGAGATTTCTTCTTTTAATAGACCTTAAGAATTTCATTGTATTTTTATTTGGACCTTCATTCAAATATTGTTTTATTTTTAAGTTTCAAGTAGCCTGATATTAGGGAAAGTTAGCATACATTTATTGTTTGTAAGTATTTATTAATGTAGGACATTCTGCATAATAATGTATATCACCTTATCAGGTCTCTAATTTGCCTTTGAGTTTAATGGAGTAAATGACTGCATTAGTTTCCATTATAATATGAAAGAGAGTTGTTTGGGACCTTTTGACAAATTAAGCTGGCATGAGAATATAAGAACAAAATATTTCTATAATGTGTAACTTTCTGCTACTTTTCTCTGTTAGTCATGCCAGAGTTCTTTAGTGAAAGAGACCCTTGTCTCAGGATTTTTCTTTGGTAAAGTGAATTAAAATATATAAATAAAAAGATAATAATCTTAATAGTCTTTCACAACTATGATTTTCAATATTTGTTGTGCTTCTCAACAGTGAGGGCTATATAGCTGCACAGTTCAAATTTGGGATTTTAGATTTCTATATGCAGCAAAAATATAGTTCTGCAGATACTACTCAGTTTTGGTTTAAAAGGAGTATACAGATAACTATCTTATACCTTTAAAGCCTTAGCATTCTACATGTTCTTCCCAGTGAATCCTTTCAATACCATTGAGTTCCTGCAAAAATATTTTCTGCTAAGAATTGTAAAACATGAAGAATGGGTAAGTTAGCATTTTGTCATTCTGTATTTAAAGAAGGTGTCACTGCAGTTTGACAAATGTTTCTTAAACCAGTAAAGTAAACAAAGCAATAAAACGCTTGTAATGTGAGCTCTCAAACATTTGTAAAGTTGCGTATTTCTCATTTTAACCATTATCCCTGTATAAATAAATATTGTGTTTTAACTGAATACTTTACATTGAATACTGTAAGTTTTGCAGAAAATTATTTTTTTCTCCTGAACCAGACAATGTATGTACAAGGTAGACTCAGTCATTCTGACAAGAGCTTGAAAGCCTGTTAATAACTAAATCTAAAAAATAAATTAATCCATCATTGATTTTTATGTTTTTATTGAAGTGATGAAAAATGTGGGGCTTTATGTTTTATGTTTGTTTTTACCTGTTTTAGCTTTGCTTTCTGTGTAAAAACTACGTTGTTTAGTAAGCATTATTCTGATAGAAGATTTAGTTGATAATGGATCATATCTGATATGAATTGAGGATATGAATTGTGGTCTGTAGAAGAAAAAAAATGATAACCTTATAATTTCTATGAGTATTTGAAACAGGTTTCTTTTTTTTTTTTTTCACCTCTGTATTTTTTAAGGACTAGAACTTCTTGCAAAAAAAATGCAACTAAAGTAATATTTCTAAATAGCTATATGTTGTGTTTCTGTTCTATAAAAGCAAAAAATAAATTCCATCCTATTAAATTTTTATTGCAGATTACTATTTATTCACTAACAGTGAATCATAGAATCATAGAATATTCTGAGTTGGAAGGGACCCATAAGGATCATCAAGTCCAACTCCTTGCACCGCACAGGTCTCCCCAAAAGTTTAGACCATGTGACTTAGTGCACAGTCCAAACATTTCTTAAATTCATACAGGCTTGGTGCAGTGACTACTTCACTGGGGAGCCTGTTCCAGTGCACAACCACCCTCTCAGTGAAAAATCTCCTCCTGATATCTAATCTAAACTTCCCCTGTGTCCTGGTTTCAGTTAGGACAGTTATTTTTCCTCCTAGTAGCTGGTAGGGTGCTATGTTTTGGATTAGGATGAGAAGAGTGCTGATAACATGCTGATGTTTTAATTGCCGGAGAGCAATGCTTACACTATGCCAAGGACTTTTCAGCTCCTCGCTCTGTCCTGCCAGTGGGCAGGCTGGGGGTGCAGCAAAAGCTGGGAGGGGACAAACCCAGGACAGCTGACCGAAACTGGCCAAAGGGGTATTCCATACCATCTGACGTCATGCTAAACAATATATAGGGGTGGCTAGCCGGGGTGGGGGGGCCGGCTGCTCGGGGTTGGGCTAGGCATCGGTCAGCGGGTGGTGAGCAATTGCATTGTGCATCACTTGTTTGTACATATTATTATTATTATTATTATCATTATTATTTTCTATCTTAATAAACTGTCTTTATCTCAACTCACAGGCTTCACTTTTCCGTTTCTCTCCCCCATCCCAGAGAGGGAGGGGGGAGGGTGAGCGAACGGCTGTGTGGTGTTTAGCTGCCAGCCGGGTTAAACCACAACACCCTGCCTAAGCTTCACCTCGTTCCCGCGGGTCCTATCACTGGTGTTTATGGAGAATAGGTCACCCACCTCTCCACTCCCCCTCGTGAGGAAGTTGTAGACCGCGATGAGGTCCCCCCTCAGCCTCCTCTTTTCTAGGCTGAAAAGGCCCAGTGACATTAGCCGCTCTTCATACGTCATCCCCTCCAGGCCCTCCACCATCTTCGTCACCCTCCTCTGGACACTCTCCAATGTCCTTTTTGTACTGTGGTGCCCAGAACTGCACACAGTACTCACGCGAGGCCTCACCAGCGCAGAGTAGAGCAGGACAATCACTTCCCTCGACCGACTAGCAATGCCGTGCTTCATGCACCCCAGGATATGGTTGGCCTTCCTTGCTGCCAGGGCACACTGCTGGCTCATATTCAACTTGCTGTCAACCACGACCCCCAGATCCCTCTCTGCAGGGCTGCTCTCCAGCATCTCATCGCCCAGTCTGTATGTATGGCCAGGGTTGCCCCATCCCATGTGCAGGACCCGTCACTTGCTTTTGTTAAACTTCATGCAGCTGGTGATCGCCCAGTTCTCCAACCTGTCCAGATCTCTCTGCAAGGTCTTTCCACCCTCGTCCGAGTCTACAACTCGTCCAAGTTTGGTGTCGTGGGCAAATTTGCTCAAAACACCTCCTAGTCCTACATCCAAATCATTTATAAAGACATTGAAGAGGACTGGCCCTAAGATAGAGCCTTGAGGCTCTATCTTAGAGATCTTCCACTAGAGACCTTCCGCCAGCCAGATGTGGCCCCATTTACCACAATCCTTTGAGCCCTACCTGTCAGCCAATTGCTCACCCATGATATTTTTGTTAATCTGTATGCTGGACATTTTGTCCAGAAGGATCCTATGGGAAACCGTGTTGAAAGCCTTGCTGAAGTCCAAAAAGATCATATCAGCTGCTTTCCCTTGGTCGACTAGATGGGTGATCTTTCATAAAAGGAAATCAAATTTTTTAGGCAGGACCTACCCCTCAATGCAGTAAGCAAGCTTAAATCTGTTGATACTGAGTAGTGGGAGTACATCATATCTCTGCTTCGTACTGCAGGTGCACTGATAGTATTTCTACTACATCAACTTTGGAATGTCTAGCATAAAAGAATAAGGATTACAAATGCCACTACTTGACTTCTGAGAAACAAAAATTGCTTCAAACAATCAAACAAGCGAACTCTAACTGCCTGTTCCTAAGGCCCTATGTCAGACATGAAATTTCAGCTGAGGTCCACTATTTATTCAATCTGTTATTCTGTATCCACACTTTCAAAGATAATGTATGGTGAATCCTGTGACTTTTCTGATTAGTCTTAAAAATAAACAAATAAATAATCCTCTCTTTCTTTTCCCTTTTTCCTTTCCCCTCTCTCTTTCCTCATCCAAATAATTTAACACATACTGTGTCATTTTTACTGGATGTTGTGTAATTTTCTTTTAATATTAATCTTTTTTTATGTTTCAGGAATTTTGGTTGTCATCTCATGTTCCTGAATTTTGAAAACAAAACTCTTAGCTTAATATTGTTATTACTTACATCATGAGTGACTTTGGGATGCTGGGACTTAATATTTAGGCCAGTGAGTTCAGTCCAGGAAGATTTTTCCTTAGCTGATAACTTATGCAAATAAGTTGTATTGGAGGTGATATATGTGTTTTAAGTTGTTCCCGGCTTTCTCTATTATATTGTACTTCTAGTACTCAATCAGAATTGATATAGGGTCATGCTAATTTGGGGCAGGGAGGTAACTATTATAGTTTTTTTTTAAAAAAAAGTCATGATAAACTTCTAGTAAGAAAGAAAAGGATGAGCTGAATTATATTTGTGAAATGCTTGTAATATTTACACTTAACATGTTTTCCTTTTACAAAGGAAATTGTCAAGGAAGCATTAATGGAGGAGCAAAAACGAAGTGAAAAGGCGGTAGAAGAAGCTGTGAAAAGGACAAGGGAGGAACTGGTAGAATATATTAAAGAGCAGAAAAGGGTAAGTTACCAGTGGCTAACGGGTTTTATTTCCTGGATTGAGAAATTGATGAAGTTTATTAATCCTGAAGCCTATCATGAAATGCAGAGAAAAACAGAAGCAGAAGTTTTATCTTCAGAGTTGTCACTACTTTTTTCAAACAACTTCTGTTAGTATAATAAAGTTCTTCATGTATATTTATAGACTTCTAAGTTCATTACAAATCAAAAAGCAGAAATGAATGAAACGGTTGAAATCTGTGGTATTTCTTATTACAGTAACTTAAAGATGGGGTTGTAAATGCAGTCTGTCAAATTCAAGTTGTGATCAGAGGTCAGTATCAGAAACATGCTGTTTGATGTTCACAGATAAGCTTCATTTTGCAGTTTGTATGCACACAAAGGCTGTTAACTTTCCCTCTTTACCCATATTATACAAGAGCCTGAAAATATATGATATTCGGTGGGGAAGGATTTATATCCAGTGCATTGGTCTTCTTAAAAAATGTTGTGCTGTTCTGAAATGGTTTCAGCTATGTTAATGCTGTATACTTGCAGAATAATGTTTGTATATAAGCAATCAGTTGTAACTTTATCAGCTTGATTCACTTCCAGGAGAATAAAAAAAATAAGTAAATTAACACATTCCTCCCCTTTGAGAATCTTTAAAAATAATTATAATAATAAGGATTCTACATAAATAAAATTACTGATTGTGAATCTAATTGGTATCATTGTCCTTAGAATGAGGTAGTGTCTTTGGTCCTTGCTATTATGGGCTGAATAATATTGTGGAAAATAGGATTTAACTTCAGAAGTTTCACTGTACTACTAGTTCAAGATGTTGGATGAGTTCTCTTCTTCTCTTATTGTGGGTGGAGAAGTTTACATTTAGCAGTGTGGATCTTATTGGGAAAGACGTTTAAACAGATGTCCAGGGGAAAACACTGTCCGTTATGAGTTTGTTTATATGTTAAATTAGTCATTTACCAAGGGTGAGCTCTGGGGAAAGTGAAAATGCATCTCATATTAGAATAGCTTGTATAATAAATAACTTAGTTAATAGGACCAGTATTGCAGCTCAACTAGTCTGTTTAGTGCATAGACTATGTCTATGTCCTAAGTCCTATGAGGAGCGGCTGAGGAAACTGGGGTTGTTTAGTCTGGAGAAGAGGAGGCTCAGGGGAGACCTTATTGCTCTCTACAACTACCTGAAAGGAAGATGTGGGGAGTGGGGGGTCGGCCTCTTCTCACATGTAATTAATGATAGGACTAGTGGGAATGGCCTCAAGTTGTGTCAGGGAGGTTCAGATTGGAAATCAGGAGACATTTCTTCTTAGAAAGAGTAGTCAGGCATTGGAACGGGTTGCCCGGGGGATGGTGGCGTCCCTGGGGATGTTTGAGCAAAGGTTGGACCTGGTGTTTAGGGACATTGTTTAGTGGATGACATTGGTGGTAGGGGCATGGTTGGACCAGATGATCTTGGAGGTCTTTTCCAACATTAATGATTCTATGTTTCTCTTCACTGTTGATACATAGATCACACAATTTTGAATTGACAATGAGATTATATAGATTTCCCAAATCACATTATTTCAGCTCTATCTGGGAGAAAAATAAATAGGATTTAGGTTACAATAAACCTATATTTTGTTTGAAATGACAGAAGGAAAAGTCTTCAGTTGCCTGCTGCAGAGTTTCTGTAAATTTTCTTTTGTATGTAAATGGACTTGCACATCATTTATTACTCCTTTGCAGGTACACCATACCTTTATAATCTTGTTTATATTAAAAGTATGTGAGGTCAAAGTCTGGCAAAAACAAACAAAAAAACAACAACAACAAAAACTCCCCTTTTGCAGCTTCTGCCATTTCCTTGGGTCCTGTCGCTGTCCCCAGAGCAGATCTCAGCGCCTGCCCCTCCGCTCCCCTCGTGAGGGAGCTGCAGGCCGCAATGAGGCCTCCCCTCAGCCTTCTGTGCTCCGGGCTGAACAAACTGAATGACTTCAGCTGCTCCTCATACTTCCTGCTCTCTAGATCCTTCGCCATCTTCGTAGCCCTCCTCTGGACACTCTCTAATAGTTTTATTTCATTTTTATACGGTTGTGCCCAAAACCACACACAGTACTCAAGTTGAGGCTGCACCATTGCAGTGTAGAGCGGCACAATCACTTCCTTTGACTGGCTGACAATACTATGTCTGATGCAGTTAATCATCTTGGCTGCCAGGGCGCACTGTTGACTCATATTCAACTTGCTGTTGACTAAAACCCCCAGATCCCTTTCTGCAGAGCTGCTCTCCAGCATCTCATACCCTGGTCTGTACGTACAGCCAGGGTTGGCCCTTCCCAAGTGCAGAATCCAACACTTGCTCTTGTTAAACTTCATATTGTTGGTGATAGCCCAGCTCTCTGATTTGTCAAGATCTCTCTGCAAGACCTCTTCACCTTCAGTGGAGACAACAGCTCCTCCCAGTTTGTCATCTGCAAACAAAAACACCTTCTAGTCCTACATCCAAGTCATTTTTCTAGTTGTATGCTGGACATTTTGTCCAGAAGGATTTTTTGAGAAACGGTATCGAAGGCTTTACAGAAATCCAAAATGATAACATCAACTGGCTTCCCTTGGTCAGCTACATGGAAAGGAAATTAGGTTTGTTAAGTTTGCCTCATGAACCCATATTGGCTGTGACCAATGACCTCATTGTCCTTCAGGTGTTTTTTCAATAACTCCCACAATAATTTTCTCCATAATTTTACCAGGCACTGAATTGAGTCCAACAGGCCTGTAATTACCAGGGTCTTCTTTCTTTCCCTTCTTGAAAATTGGAATAATTTTTGCCAGCTTCCAGTCAGCAAGGACATCCCCAGATTCCAAAGACATTTGAAAAATAATTAAGAGTGGTTTTGCAATGACATCAGCCAGCTCTCTGAGTATATTGGGATGAATCCCTGTGGGCCCCATAGACTTATATGCATCCAGGCGGTGACAAGTTTGGGATTGGCTGGGCTGGGAGTTCATCATTCACACAGTCATGGTTCTCCAACTCAGGGAACCTGGGGTTCCTGATCCTGTCGTTGGTGTTATGAACTCATTCTGTATTTAAGTTCAGAGTGGAAGATGTTTTTGACTCCAAATCATTAGGAACAATAGCTTATCTAAGAGTAAAAGAGTAAAACGTCAGAGAATGAATGGCCCCTGATCAAAGCCCATGTACCTGTCAGAGTAAAAATATACCTTATGAACTATATTAAAAAGCAGCAGCCTATGGAAGGAATTCCTAGAAAGAACTCAGGGAACACACCTTTCTTCCTTGGCTGAAATTTAATGATTTTTATTATTTTATTTTATTTTTACTGGATGATGGGGAGAGTTGCAGTTATGCTCCTGCAAAGGTAGCATACACATTGTATGTTTCATCATTGTTTTGAAAACAAGTTTTTAGAATCCTTCAAACATGGCTACAATGATATTAGAATCTGGTTAGTGGTGGTGAAGTGTTTAAAGAAAACACTTATGAACAAATTTGTATTCAAAAACTTTTACCTCATCGTAAATGTATTAAATACCAGTTTCCAAAGTACCTTTTAACTCATTTAGTCATTTATTGTATTAGACTTCCTTTTACTAAGTGTTTAGCTAGTAAGTGTTTAACTAGTGATATCAGTTTAAGGAAATCAGTTACATGCTTGGCTAGTTATATATCTGTTGCAAATATTTTCAAATAATAATGAGCTTTTACTATGCTTGGTTTCTTAGAAGAATTTCTATAACAATTTATAAAAGTTAGATCTGTCAATCCCACAAGTTTTGCAGTACATTATACATGTAGTCCAACATTATACTACACTATATGTAACAGTAGATATTTACTTAGTTTGGATCTTTGTGATAGAAGGAATTGACTGTGAATGAATCTTTTTAAAAATAGATTTATAATTATTTGTATTGTGCCAACATAACATATATACTAGGAAAATAAACTAGAAATCTCCTGATGCAGTTCCAGAACTGACCTCAGTTGTAGTCCAGCTATGCTATTTCTATAATAGTGGTTACTTTTGAAGGCCAAGACACCATATGATTCACAAGTTCAGAGATTTCACAAATCCAGGTTATCAGCATCCAATGTACACTTTAACAGTCACTTAATATATAGTATGTATGCATGGGATTCTTTGAATTAGTAGTAAGTTACTTTAAAAATAAAAATAAAAATAATTGATCTTCCTTTATTCTTACACAATACTTTTCAACCCTTTCTTTCCTGATCAGTATGCTTTTAACAAAAGTTCTTTAGAGTTGAGGAAACTAAATGTCCTAGGTTTCATAAAATTTCTGAGTAATTTAATGTCATATACATAAAATTTGTTCATGCCTATAGTGGATCTATAAAGACCCTATTTCAAAACCTTTCACAGATAAATAATTCAGAGTTAATCCAATTAGTTTTACACATAATATGTTTGGCACTGTTGCCCACAAATGAGACACATTCCATATCAGTGAAACAAAAAGTGACTTGTCTCTTTGACTGTATTTTCTCATGGGCAAATGAACAAGTGACAAGTGTGAGGGGGGAGGGTTATATGAAAAATGAGAGATTGGGAGCATACAAGTTAGTTAGGAGGGGGAAATGGAAGATAAAGCAACAATATCATGCTAAAATGCCTAAGATAAGAACAAATGTTATTTACTCTGTATTCAAGCCAAAGTGTCTCTATCAAGCAGAGAATGTCAATAATTCTTCACCTCTCATTAAAGGACACTGCAAACTAAAACAAAACAAAACAAAAAAAAAAAGAACGGAAATCTTGAAGGCAACATATAGTTTGAGACGATAAATGAAAGATGGACAATACATTGTCACTGTGCTTTTTTGTACTTAAAATAAAATCCCAAGTTTTAAACATATATAGATCTATATTGACAATGGTTCAATTTATGTACTTCAGTCTTAGTTTTAGTTTCTTTATTGCATTTTCAATGAAGTATATTATACTACAAAAATGTTTTATACGTTGCCACAAGTAACATCTTAACAATCTGGATACCTAAGATGTGAAAGAATTTTCACAGGAATTTGTCCCTTTATTTTGCAATTACTTCATAACCACAATTGTTCTCAAGGGTGCTTCAGACCTGAAATAGACTAACATATCTGTTGAAAGACATCTTTGAAAGGTATCAGACTTGTAGAGGTTTATATAAACCTTAACACCTTGAAGAACTTTTCCAAGTCAAATTTGAATACACTTGCTACCACTAATAGCCCGGTATGCTTTTTTCAGCAAAGGCTAAAAACACATTATGTCCAGAAAATTATCTTTATTAATTTCCTGAAAGCTTATTTGACCCTGTAGTACATAGGTCCTTTTTTGAACATAAATATCAGGAAGGCAAAACAATGTTTCACCTTCCTGATGATGTAAGGTAAAATGGGGTGGTGGTGGTGAACACAGATACACAAATATAAAAAAGAAGATAGGCACCGAAGTAGGATTAAATAGCAATCCACTATGTTCACTTTTGATTATCATAAAAATAAATGTTCTTAGATTATATCCAGTGCATCGTTACAGCACACTGTTGAGTGCCACCTATATCCTTGGATGACTTAGATGTAGGGGGAAGCGATATCTTGCAGTTTCGTTAGAGAGTGAAGTAACAGTAGGAAAGCACTCATCCAAGAGTATCAACATTCTGTCCCATTTGACAAGCCCAAGATTTGCTAACTCATTTGCCAGTGTTGTCTTTTGTGGCTTGATGTTCACAAACGTGTCACCTCTGGGCTTTCATTGTGGTCCTTGCTCATCTGACTGCTTTGAAAATAGCCAGTACAGTGACAGGCCCCCACATCTTAAGTGCCCCAAGATATAATAAATCACATAGGCCAGCCATTCAGACTCGCCATGCCTGTGTTATTGATTGGAGTGAGAAGCCTTTTACATTTTTGCATTGTCTTTAAAATTCTAGTGTTTGTTTTCATAATGAATATGAACCCCTGAAGGGGTTCAGGGTGTAATAGCTATTTGTTTTTTTTCTTCATTGATGCTGATGTGATATTATACACTTGCACGTCTGTATGTAGGCACTTACATGTGTGTGTATGTAGACATACATATTTATTTACTCCTTGGAGAACATGACAAGAAGTAGAGCCCTAGTGGCAAGAAATCAAGTTCAGTGGCAGAGTTTAACTACAGCCTAATATTGCAGTTCCCAAAATGTTATCCATGGACTAAGAGACAAAAGCATGGCAGGTGACCTGATACTGACCTGTAGAACTGTATTACTGCTCTAATATTTTTGATTAAAGATTTGATTAGTGAGTACATGGTGCTCTTTTAGGAATATATATTAGAAAAAAAAGGCTTCTTGCATGAACTTCATGTGGGGCTTTGGCCCATTATGTGAACATTCTTTGGTTTAGTTTGATAGCCATGAAGTATGTGAACAGAAACATATCTTTGTCCCACAGTGCGAGTTTAATAAGCAATTCCAAAGAACTTGCATATTTGTTGTTTGCTCGTGTGCAGTATAATTATGTGACAGACTTTACAGAGGTGTGTTAAAAGTATTCTAATGTTGTGGTTAGAAAAATAAGACAAGTATGTTAGCATTGTGTGTAAAGTAATGTTTGAACAATACCTTTTCATAGTCTTTTGCTTACATTGTCACCTTTCACTGATCCAAGTTGTGAAAAAAAAAAAAAAAAAAAAAAAAAACTAAGTGTAACCTACACCAGATACAACAACCTATGAAACTGTAGAGAAGCAGACAGGCATTGTTGTAAGGCAGACAAGTGAAGTATCAGATTCCACCAGTCTGAGAGAAGTCAAGTCAGCTGATTAACGGGAGTAAGAGTTAATTTCTGAACAGGGAAAAAGCTTGAAAACAAGTTGTAAAACAGCAAGAAAGCAGTGTCTGAATAAATAAATAAATAAAAATCAATGTTGAAGTATATTAAGATCCTATGCATCTTAGTCTTATTTTGAAGTAATGAAACCATTCCTAAAGAAATCCGCAGTATGGAGCTACACGTTTTTCTTTTTATGTAGGGAGATTTGTACCTGCTGTTCCACAAAGACAGTTCCTTAAATAGTTGCCTTATATGACTAGCTAAGATGATTTTTTATTAAATTGCAGACAGAAAGCAAGAAAAACAGCTTAATAAAAACAATACTGAAATATTAAATTACTCCAAAAAGCCTTCAAAGATTGACATAAGTGAATTTTCTATCCAGTGTTTAGTGAAATAGTTGAGATTTTCAATACCAAAACTAATAAGTTAGTTCAGAGATACTTTCAGAAATAATTTAGCTAGGTAGTCACACAGCATATTCTGTTTCTAACTGGTGAAATGGTGCAAGGATCCAGATGCATTCTAGCAGTAAAACATACTGGCAAGTAAATATTTTTATATAAATTATACATTCCTTTAATAATTTCTGTTGGACTTTATATACTTTAACTGCATGTAGAATGAAGAAAAAGATCGGAATTGAGTATATTGTTAACATATATGCTTAATTAGTTTATATGATTTTGAGGGGTTTTCTTTCCTGTCAATTGCAAATGCTAGCATCACTAAACTGCTCATGCACAAAAAGACTGCTCTACAGTAGTTAACAAAAATAAAAAATAAAAAAAATCACATGCTGCTGTCCCCTGCAATAAATTTGAAGGGAAAAGTAACTCACCTGTGACTTTTTGGGCTAGTTGTCCAAGTGGTTTATCCAGCAGAAAATATCCTGATAGTCCTGATCCTGAAAAAAATATGCTTACATGCTTTATTTTATGCTCTAATCTTGTTTACATAAGGTATCATGATCTGTAAAATGTTGGCAGAAAAGTGAATTTGGTGTCAGGCAAAGAACATGGAGAACATAGAATTGCTATTACACTCAGTTCACTGCTGTATTTTCAATGTTCAGAATGTCATTTTCATTATGAGCCTCAAACTGTGGATGTGAACTTGTTGAGATCCAGGAAAACACAGTTTATATATCTGTATACGTGTAGGTTCTAATTATTTAAAATGTATTAATTTCAAAGAAGGTGTATCACATTTTAATATTAACAACTGAAATGCAAGTGGATTTCACTTTTCTGGAGGTATTTTATACTTAAAAAATAAAAAATCAGTTGTTTCCCAACATCAGGAAGTATCAAATCGGTATAGTGAAAAGTTTGAGGTACTACTATTGTCAGTATAAGCCTATTGATTTTTTCCATTTATCTTCTTTTCTTTATATATATATATATATATATATATATATATATATTATGATCATTCCTTATGGAGATTTTTAAAAGTAAGTTCTTGTAGGGAAGTGGAAGAACAGTAGGAAATATCACATTTGATTTTAAATTGATTTTAAAGGTGGTTTTAAGGTCAAATTCAAACCTTCTTTTTTTGACACATATAAATTACATGTACTGGAACAGTCTAACCTGCTGCATCTCAGGATTCAAAAGTGAACTTAAGGTTTCTATCACAGTCTCTCATTAGTCTTTCACCAGTGAAAATTGAAGCAAGAATGAATAGCTTAGCCATATACCACAAAAATTGCCTTAATGGTTTAGTAACTGCTAACTAAAATATGGTATTTCACAAGTACAGGGATTGTTTAAAATCATGGCTTTGTGGGTTCTCTTCATTCTGGGTCAGATCCTCTGTTTTTGCATTCAGATTGGCTCCTGAATGCACTTCTATTTATAACCAAATTTTCTTTTTAAAAGATTGAAATGGACTTCATGGGTTTTCAAACCAATATTTTGCCATTATATATAATTCCTTTCCAAGGTAGTCACAGAAGTGTTATCTTGAAACACTTACCATAATCTTTTTCCAATTCATGGCAAGAGCAGAAGTAGGAAATTGTCATTTTATGAATTCATCATTCAAACAGGGATGTTTTAGGGGTCAGGCCTATACTTGGTTGAGTGCACTTTGCTTTTGCCTAATGTGCTTTGCTTTTAGCACTTTGCTTTTAGCCTAATCCTCTGATCACAAGTTCAAGCAATCACTTCCCACCTCTGCTTTTTTATTGTTTGCTTTAGTAGAGGGTCATCAAGTCCTGCAGTGCTGTTATTACTTTCCTAATAGTTGTTAATTCTGTACATTGTATATATCTGTAAAAGTACCAGGAGACAAAATAATGCTGTAATATTTTTTGTTAGTTTGTGTGCATCTGTACAGAACCATTAAAATGTGGTCATGAAGTAGAGAGCTTTTTGGCTTTCTACATGTTGTCCTCTTATGTAATGGGGTGTTAGTGTAATAGTTTATAATTGCATAAGGGTTTGGTGTTTTTGGTTTTTTGTTTGTTTGTTTGTTTTTGAAACTCTTTGTTTAATTATCACTGAAGCGTTTTATGATTCTTTTTGCTTAAGGGACCTTTTCGAGTGTCCCTATTTAAATAAACGATAAAGGTCCAGTTTGATTTTAGTGTGAATACAATGGCTTCAGAAATGTCTGCTTCATCCTGGAACCTAGAAAATTAATCAGATTTTCCTAGTTTTTACACAAGAATTCATACTCTTAGAGTTATCCATCTTGAGAATTTGACTGTTGGGATATTTGACATTTTAAATAATTGAATTACTTGGATTTTTTTTCTCTTTGAGATTACTTGTTCATAGAAGATTTTGTGAGACATTTATGCACTGTTTTCCCTTTGTCCTTAATTTCTTTTTCCATTTCTGTGGTTGAGTTTTTAATGTCTACGGTATTTGTATTGTGTGTTCTAAAATAATTATTTCCAGTACTATCAAATAAATAATTGAACTGAGTTCTGAAAGGGTGACTTCACATTAATATGGAATAAATTAGATCCAGTGTTTCAGTGATATAAAATAAGATTTTGGTGCAGAAAACTTTATTTCCTATATTTTTCAGATTTCTTTATTGGCATCTTTTCTACCAACATTTCATGATTGCTTGAATCATTTTGAACTAAGCCCCCAGGAAGAGGAGAGCATAGCTTACATTCTGCCTACATTCAAATAATAGAACACTAGTGAAAAAATATATTTAGCCTAGGAATTTCTGTTCTAATATGCGAATTCTAAGGTCAAGTTTTGCTTGAGAGACTTTTGACTAATTTAAATGGTTATATTGATTTACTGTCTTAAAAAATAAAGGCTGAAATAAGTAGATGCAGGAGCATAAAGAGCGTTTATGTCCATTGAGCATTTGTCAATCACATACTTATTTTCACCTTAGTTCTGCTGAAGTGAAAGCACATCTTGCCTGAATTTTTTTCTAATATTGAAGATAAATTAAAAATTGTTTTCCGCCTGTCATCTGAGATGCCTAGCAATTTTTGGTGTTTCTATCTGTACATCATTATTCTGTCTTAATTCTTTAAAAAAAAAATTTCTTTCAACAGGAACCAGGTAGTCCTCTGTAGGTAACTTTGGTTCAAAACTTCTTTTACAATACCATTTTTAACCTTTGATTGGTATGTAGTTGTTCACAGTTAAGATTTGAAATACAAATGGTTAAGCTTTTCAATCCCAATATTTTACCATATCCATAAAGCACTAGTTTTATAAACACTGAACCATGCACTAGGACAAAAGTGCTAAATGTTTAATGTTACTGAAGCCAATATAAAAATATTAACAAATCCTCTTCTTCAATGCATTTTATTCCCCAACAGTTGTTTAGTTCCCAACATTGTTTAGTCCCTCAGTTTTACCCCCCAGCTTAATGGATAAAGCTACTTTCTGAGAATATTCAAGTAGAAAATTCATGAAATTACATTTTGGGAATAAGTTAACCATAAATAATTTTTAATCTTTTTCAGTGCCTTCAGCATACCAACCATGTATAAAGGAACCTAAATAGTACTATGTACAAAATTGCAACATATCTTTGTTTTGGATACTTCACCGTATTTCCTCTTTTTATAGAAAACGATTTAGTTCTATTTAATATTTGGCATACTGTAATTTCTCATTCACTTTCTTCTGGTACCTGTTGGATCATTTAAATCAACATGGCTGCTACAAAGAAGAATAAACACAAGCATGAGGGATTCAGTACAAAAGGAAAAAAAAAAAAAAAAAACACCTACTCAGGCTAGAATATGATTATGTTTAAGACAGGCTGAAAGGTAATTTCTATCCTTTCTGTTTCCTAAAGTATGGAAATACTAGATGTATGAGGAATACATTTTTAAATGAAACATACATCTTGTTAGGCAATATAAATGAGATTTCCTTTGAAAGAGAAGATAACGTGTCTGGCCACCTTTATGAATCAGTGTTCAGGAGAATTACCACAAGTGTTCCTTTGAATTCGATAATTTTACTCCATATGTATTCTGCGTATTTTCAGTGGAAGATAGAGAGATGTAGAAAGATTAGATGAACAAATTGAGTTGGTATTGAGCCTCACCATGCATCTTGCATGTCTTCTTTTTATGGTTAGGGACTGCAGCAGCAAGCAGAGATTTGCTGTAGTTATCCCTGTTTGGTTCTCTATACATCCTCTACCATGCTGTGGATCCCACAAGCTATGCAGCTGTAATATGTTTACACCAGTGTTATTAGTGGAAAACAGTGAGGATTTTTTTTTCAGGGAAAAAAAAAAACACAAAAAACTCCCAGGAGCCACTTCCAAAATTATTCATTAGAAGATTAGTGCTACAACCAACAAAATACTTCCTTTCTGAGATTCATATGTTGCACAAAAGACAACCTTACTCTGAGGAAAGCACAAAGTGCTGCCTTGATCTTTCTTTAAAAAGAACAACAGCAGCAACAGCAAAGCATTCAATTATTTTATTGAGACTTGAGAGACTATTGGAATAGTTGGGATATCTTCCTAGTGGTATTCCATGCACTCACTCATTCAAAGAACCTGTTCATCTAGGCTCCTAACTCACGACATCAGATCACTTCAATTGCTTTGTAATATCAATTTAAGCAATTATGTCTATTTGTCAGATGAGACATCTATACAGACCAGAATGGCACCCAGAGAGTTCAGATCAAGTTTTAATTCTTCCTGGTATCTACAACTCTCTGTCGTAAGGCAGGTTTCAAGAAAGTCACCATCACATTTGCTTCCTACTTGTTTTGTGTTTGCTGGCCTCTCTGCCAGTGGCTACATCAGAGTGAGTAAGGTCTCATAACTTCTAAAATATTTGTCTTATCAAATATGTAGAGCTGGGAAAGGCAGAGTTTAACTCATTTATTGTGCAACAGTTAGCCCATGTTCTGACTCATGCTGAACAGAGGAAAGACATCTTCATCTTTCATTGTTCCTTCACCCATGTTCAGTAAGTTAAAAGTAGGCAAAATAAGAGAATTAGCACAGTGCTTTGTGTTATTTTTCACAAATACTCTTTATTTTCTGTAATCTTAGGGGTTACTTACAAGTAGCTATGAAGTTTTCAGATGGCAGTGTGATTTTCCATGTTGATGGTGTCCTTGTAAATTACCCAGAAACTGAGTCAGGATGAATTCAATAAAAAACAAAATATTTCCAAATGTCTTATAAAACCTTCAGTCATCAAAGCAGATAATTGGTCACTACTGTGCTTCAAACTAAGATCTGCTTCCAACTATTTGTTGCTAGAAAGGTCACGAAATTCTTTACTCTGCTTTGTATTTATTTATTTATTTATTTATTTGTTTATTTCAATACATGGACAGTATTACAGATTGTGTAGAAGAAACCTGAAATGTTATTTGCCTTTTGTTCAAAACCAGGCATTTTCAACTCTTAAAATCACACAAATGTTAGTAAGTTTTATGGAATGGAGAGCTACAAAATTATTCTGTTTTTCAGTTCCACTACTTCTATTGTAAGTGCTACTGATTTAAAGTTGTTTATAAATCTTATAGTTCAGCAATTTACTGCCTATTCATTGCTATTGAGTGCTTTATAAAAAACTCATTCAATGTTATAGTTTGCATGTTTATAGCAGATCAAAATGCAATGGTCAAATATTGTGCATTTTGTTTATGCATGTCTTAATTTTTGTGACCATTAGCTATACAGACAGCAGAAATGAATTCTTATAGTTGGCATACATAGGAGAAAGTAAGAAAGAGTTTTTACCAAATAAATTTTCTTATGATGAATAGGTTATTTAAAGAAGTGTTCTAAATGACAAAGATTTACTTCATGAGAGAAATATTTAGGGTAAGCATTTCCTATAGTTGTAGATCCTAAACTACACAAACATGGTCAATCAGCAAGCAAATTTTATTTTTTCCTATTTGAATTACATTCATCTTCCATCAGGAAAGTTTACTGCTTGTTTTTTGATAACAAAACAAATTATATTAAGCAGTCAAATTTTCTCTGTTATATGTATGCAGCTTTCATTGACTTGAAAGGGCACATTTGGCTTACAGGGGAAAGAAATAAGTTTACATGTTATGACTTGAGAAATCATTTGAATGACAGAGTTATCTTTGTTCAGTTCACAGACACTTGTCACATGCACTCCCATCTCAATTTAAGTGATGGAAGCTGGGAGCAAAGATATAACCATTGTAAGAGAAATTCACTCTACTGCTGTGTGTTCCCATATGATTTGTGCAGCTGTGCCTCATAACCTTTCGAAGAAGCATAACTAGACATTGCATTTCTCTGACTAATATTTACCAAAATATAAGTGCACACTTAAGAATTGCAGATATCCAAGTTAGATATTTAAGGGTGTAGTATTTAATAAATCTTTTTATCCAATATTATAGAAACTAAGAACTTATTTCAGCAACAGTATTTTATTTGTATTTAAAAAACACTGGCAAGCTGGTATAAACTACATTTGTCTTATTGCAAAGGGAAGAAAAATCTGGAAAATTTCTCTCCTGGCTTTGCATGAAGAAATAGTTGGTTGTTAATGCTATGGTTACTTTTGGAAACTAGAGTCTCACTTCCTCTTTCCCTGACCAGGTGCTTTCTGTGCAGTTTTGTCCAGCCAGAAGGGTGTGTGGGAGTATACCTCTGTGGGGACTTGGTATGTGCTAGGACAGTCAGCTTAGGTATTTACTGTGTAACTAGAGGAACTAGAAATATTTTTTCTCGTCTGTGCAAAAGACTTGGAATGTTTGGAAAATACTAACGTTTACCTTAATGCACATTTACAGATGTTCCCTAAAGTAATTTTTAAATGAGTTTAAATTTTTAAAAGTTTCCCCTTTACATATTTTAGTACTGCAATTAAAATAGTATTTTAGTTCTTTACATTATTGACAAAAATAAGAAAAATGTCTTAGTATGCAATAGGTCATATATTCTTCATAAGGACCATGTAGTTCATAACACTTTTTACATTGAGAGGTGGATCAAAGTAATGGGAAAAATCAGCAGAATAGAAGAGAAATAAGGTGTCAGGTAGCTGAAACTGTCTGTAATTGCATATAGTTATTTGCAAACAAAATTAATATCAGTAAACATATTCAAACATCACATTAAGAGAAAATAAAAATGTCTCATTGCAGCCAATTATTAGACATATAAATGTCTGTGAAAGATTTTTAACTTCCTGCTTTGGAAGATTACATTATCTCTATAGAAAAGTCTATGTGTAGTTGTTGTTTCTTTTGTGTTTTGAAACCATTTTCATCTTATCCATACATTAGTCTTTAAGCTAGTTATCATATTTGTGGCACAATATAATTCAAGCGATTTTTATAACATTTTGGTTTTCTGTCTAACTAAAAGTTGACACAGAGTTCAGCCATAACTTAATCTGCATTTGTCTTTTCTGAAATTACTTGGTTGCTTTCTAGACATTTATTGTGTAGTTAACTTCTCACAGCTAAATTTGGCTGAGAATTCCTTGATCTTCTTTCACTGACTGCATCATCTTTGCTTTGTTCTCTGTGATTCTGTACATGATGTATCTTTTTTTTTTTTTTTTTTTTTTTTTGATACATATTGGAGTAACCATTGAAATTCAGTAAAATCTTCTAATCTTCTCTTGAACCTTGAATCCTAATATAACTTTAAATCCATGATAATTACAACATAATAGCATGGGTTCTTGGGGTGATGATCAAGTTTAGATTATGAATTATTATTTTTTACTTTATTTGTATTTTCTAAACTTTTCAGCTCTGCCCATCCAGTCCCAATCTTTTTTCTACTCTTAAATAAACTTGCAAAATTATTTGCCATCTCTAGTAAAATATATTTTTATAGAACTGTCATGACAATGAGTGGAAGAAAAAGAAGAAACACTAGAAGACACTTGAAACACTAGAGAAAAAGAAGGAAAACTGTCTGTGAAATATACTGCGTGTGAGTGATAAATGATGTGCCTCTAAAGTCTTCTAAAATACATGTTAATGTCTTAGACTGAAATAAAAATATCTGTTGCAATAAACTACTACAGTAACTTTAGTAGCTAGACTGTACACATATAATTGGCAGTTTCTAAAATAGTCAATCTTATGGTTCCAAGAAAACTGCTGATGTGGCTCATTGTGCTTGCATTGTTAAAAAGTATTTGCTCCCAACCCTTTTCAGCTATAGTTTAGAACAGTATTAAGGATCCAGTACGCTGCTGTCTTCTCAGTTATTTGCATGATGCACGACAAACACAAAGCATCTGTTTATCCAATGCATTCAGACTGAAATACATATAGTCTGCAAATAAAAGTGAAGTGTTTCTGCACAGTGATGCAGGCTAGGCTGTGAATTGTACACCTGTTTGGTAGCGGTTTGTCATCCATATTGCAAATTGATTGATCTTAAAAAAAAAAAAAAAAAAAAGGAAAAGCTTGTCATTCACTCAGTATATTGGATAGAAGTCTACAGCATATCGTAAAGTCATATTCTTCAACTGACTGCTGTGCGTTAGCAGTAGAATGTTTCCTAATACTTTCTGTTAGAAGTCCTGCCTCACTGTCATCTGTCCTCTTGGTAAACTGATAGCTTCACATTCTTCAGGTTTTCATTTTCTCCAGCGTCAGGTTTAGGGATTTCTAATCAGTGTTTTGAGTCAGAGTCAACTCTTACAACCAGATTACCTTGCAGCCCAGATTTCCAGCCCTTAAAAGAGTACTAGGGCAGTGGTTATATAAGATACTCTATAGATCCCATGTAGATAAAGATTGTAATTTTTATAGAGGACATTGTATGTGTACCATATGGCATTATCTGTAATAATAAGCTGGAGGTAGGGCAGACAAGAGTGATTATTCCCTTCTTGGGTCTGGTATACCAGTTCCTTAGCTGGAAGAAAGAACATATCATGCATAAAAGGTGTTTAGATGTAGAGCTTAGTGATATAGTTTAGTGGAGGACTTGTTAGTGCTACATCAGACTCAGTGATCTTGGAGGTCTCTTCCAACCTAGATTATTCAGTGATCCTGTGATTTTTTCCGATACTCTCAATCCACATCCATTATGAAGTTACAGAAGGCTACTGCTACAGCCCCAGGAGAGAGAGGAAAAAGATAATGGCTGCAGCACACTATCACCTTGTAGGCGAGGTATTTAAGAAAAGAAGGTTTTAAAATCCTGGTTTAAAATGTTTCTGTAAGATTATTTATCTGTTACATTATGATATTAGTACATCCCCTCACTGGGAACAGGAAGGACCCTTCTTGAAGAACTTGTGTTACAGACTGGTGACTTTCATTTACTGATCCTTTTGTATTGTCACCTGCAAAATCATGCATCAAAATCAGAAAACTTATTTTTGAATTTCTGTAGGTAAAACTCATACTCTTCAGTGATAGTTGCTGATTATCAGTATTTTGATAAGTGTTATTGTTTTCTGTGTTTGAATTCAAGAATCAAGCATGGCTTTCTTCTAAAGATGTATTATTTGAAGGCAAATGCAAGTGAGAGGTTATGAAAATCAGTTTCTCCTACGTTATTAATCTCAAATGAGTGATTTTTAATTTTTTTTAAAATACTTGCTGTATTTTAATATGACTTAGAACAAATAGGGTGTCATTACTATTCTTGTTCCTGAATGTTTGGTTTGGCATTTAATGCAAGGCCTCAATTGTAGGCTGAAGTGCCAGCAGCCAAAGCTGAAAACAAGACTGCGGTGGGCAAACTCAAGGTTTAATTTCAGGAAGAGTGTTTATATTTTCCCTGGGGCCACATTAATGGGAGTCCAAACCCTAAATGTTACCACCAACACATTTTACAGACCAGTTTTCCAGTTTTTAAAGTGTGGTGTCACCTTGAATATTTTTATTTTAACTTTTCCCCATCCTTCAGCTCTAAAAGAAAAACAATAAAGCTATATCGTTTTTGGCTGAATTCAGTGTCATGTTTGGGGAACACAAAATTCTGTGTAATGCAACAAAGTTGCTTTTAAAACTACTTATTCACATCATCTATTTTTGTATCAACTATTAATAATTCAGCTACAAGTTACCAGTCCAAAGCTTTATATTGCTACAAAACACGCCACCATCTGGTATGTACGTATGCATTATAAGGGCCCACATACTGATGTTCTGAATCAACCTGATGTCAGAACATCTGTGCCATGCCCAGGATGAACTTGTGACCAACAGGTCAGTGCCAAGAGAGACAGTAGTATGACGGGGTCATTGAGAGTTCCTTAGCTCAGTTTCCTGCTCATTCAGCTGGGCCTGTTTTGTGGCTTTAATAGGATTAAAGAAACATTTACATTGAGGCTTTAGGAGCATTTTCACACCGCTCCTTTACCAAACTCAAAGAGCAGTATAAATCCAAAGGATTAAGTAAGGGATTTATGTAAAGTTGTAGTGTAAGATGAGTTGGTGCACCTGGCTGTCCATTTTTTTCCTCTGTGAATAAGGCATCCTGAACCAGCATACTGCATGTGGTACAGAAATGAGCTTTATATTTTGTTTCCTGAATTCTTAAGTCTTTATAACATTTGAAAATATCATTTCTAAATATTAAAATGAAATGGTGGTTTCTGATCAAGGAATACAGTATTTTGTTCAATAGATCCTATTAGACAGTTTTCATCAGAGGGTCTTAGGACATTTTTCTGCCACTTGTCAATACTGAAGCATCATGCATTTAGGAGAAATTTTAATTTCCTGTAAATTATACTACTCTGTCTTTAAAAATGCAAAGAAAAACAAAATGAAACAAAACAAAACAAGAAAAAGTTCTTTGCCACTTACTTGGGTTCATTAAAATCTAAAGGAAATTATTAAATAAAATTATAATTTTGAAACTCCTTGAGTAATCATTTATGCTGATGAAAGTGAAATAGTTGAAACTACGTACTATTGTATGTGTCTTGCAATTGCTGTGGAGTAAAATTGCAAGCGTTTGAAATTCTTTACTTAGAACTGTTTCATATATCCTTTTGTGCCTCACTGTGTAAGTCTTCAATGACTGAAATTATGCCTGTACTCTTTACTCAGGCAAAATTCCCGATGAAATCAAATTCAAGTGGTATTACTGCTGAGAAAAGACTGTGATATCAAAGCCAAAAGGAAAAAAAAATGACAGGATGAATTGTAATGTTCAACAGCGAGATGACTGGTTATTACACTATTTCAAAATATGCTCGTGATTTAGACACATTGTTTTTAATCCAGCATGCACTGATATAATTACTGTAAGAGATATATCAACTTTGGGTTTGGTTTGCAATCACGTAATCAGTAAAATTTCTCTGTGGAGTAGATTGTTCACATTAATAAAGGTTTGCAGTACTAATATCACCCAGATGTATCCATCAGTGGGTAGTGGTTAATCATCATTAGGTGATTAAGCAAAACCTGAGGTCCAGGAAAATATAACATCTGATATTCAAGGTCCCTCTATTACGCAAATATTTGTTAAGGAAATGGAAGAGACTGCCATATTCCTTTCTGTTGTCCATCAGGAAAGCTGTGTGTGACGGGAGGAAGTGAGGCATCCTTACACACTTCCTGTCTTCTGTAAGTGAGGCTGTCCTGTATTATTCCAGATTCATCCTTTTTCTGTTATAATTGAACAGTATTTGTGTTTCTGGAAATCAGAAAGTTATAACCTGATCGCTGGTTTTAAGAATGGTTCTTTTGTGTTCTGCACATATTCCTTGAAATCTGTTTTGAAATTAAGTAGAGGAAAAATTCAAAGTTCTTAATTAGATTCATTGAATTATGCATTTTAAATGCAACTTGTGGCTCTTGTATTTAGTCATTCAGAAGAGAACTTTAGATTGACTAAAAGCTGCTAATAACAAAATAAAAAGTAAACAACAACAACAACAAAAAAAAACACAACATAAAGACTGTGGATCTTTGTGTGTGAATGAACATAAATACCCATATTTTACCATCATAATGAGAAATTTAGAAAGTAAAACTGAATTTTATAGGTTAGACATTTAATATTCTATTAGACTAAGTAAATGGATGTTTTGAGGCAAAGGACTTTTATATTCCTAGTAAAATAAAATCATTATTAAATTGTTGTCTTCTTCTTTCAAACTTATATACGTGCTTGTAACCAAATTCTAATCATTTGTATTCCACTGATATTTCTTAATTCAGAATTTTTGCATGTATGGGTATATTAGTAACACAGCACCAGTTAGAAATTTTATTACTGTAAGTGTAATCACATTACTTTGTACTAGACATGACATATAATAAGTTCAATATGATCAACTTGGACTAATTAAAGTTAAATCATCTGCTATTTTGTTTTTGTTGTCATAAGCCAACTTGTTGGCTTTTTTGTAAGTCCTGGTTGTATCATTTTGTTGGCAGCACGGGGATCTTAAAGGGTCTTGGAGAAATAATGATGAACATGCTTAGCAAAGGCATTTTGGCAGGCACCTGCAAGACTGCCAAATTGCAGAAGTTCCACATTGACTGACCTTGTTGTAAGTTCTCAACACAAAGATCAGAAGGTCTCTTCCATCCTTTCAATTTTTGTTATATCATTTTAATTAAATTAAAATTTGGACCCAAAGAGGCAAGAACAGAGAGCACAGAAGGCCTTTTTATCTATAATGTTTCCATGACATGCAAGGTCACGGTTGTGGTCTCTTTTGTCATGATGCAAAACTCCAGAAATCACACGTCTTAATTAAAAAAAAATAAATAAATAAATAAAAAAAATGTCATCTGCAGAATTTCTCTTTTCATGCACAAGGATAGGATATGGCTAGAGTAAGTGTGGGTCTACCACAAAGGCCCATTACTTAACAGATTCTCTTGGCCATACAGTTTTGAAAGAGAATTAATTTCTTCTTTTGTTCATTTCACAAATAAAATGGGTAGATAACTTTATGGATAGGGATAGTTTATTCCGATCCTAAATGCCTTCCACAAGAGCTGAGGAATATTCTGAACTCTGTGTGTTTCCTTGTGGTGTTGTGTTGTTGTTGTTATTGTTGTTGTTTTCATTTACATGTTTTAATTTTCATTTACAGCCAAGGCCTTTTGTATGGACATTCTTGAACCTCAGTATTTTTAACTGCTTCCTTTTTTTGGAATTGTTAGAAACTTTTCAGGACTGGCTATATGCAGAAATTTTCAAGCTACTTTTATCCCAAATCGTGTAGCTTCATTGCTCTAATTTTCCTTCCTTCCTTCCTTCCTTCCTTCCTTCCTTCCTTCCTTCCTTCCTTCCTTCCTTCCTTCCTTCCTT
>NC_048893.1:68360216-68367844 GCF_011077185.1 Oxyura jamaicensis | reverse complement strand
TTCTTTCTTTCTTTCTTTCTTTCTTTCTTTCTTTCTTTCTTTCTTTTTCTTTTGTTTTACTTTTCTACTGATTTTTTATTTGAAAAAAATAATTGGGAAATTGGCCTTATCATGTGTCTTCTGATTAATCTTTCCTGATTATTTCCTGCAGTTGTATTCCTGCAACAAATTCAGAGGGATCAAAATCTGAGACTTTAATTGTCTATTAAGCTATAGAGAGATGTAAAAAAGTAAACGTTCTTATCTAGAGCAGTAGTAAGATAAGACAGATGAAGAAACACTATGTGGTTTGCTGTATACTTTTTGTATTGAAGTCAGCTTCAATAACAAAACAAAACAACAAACAAACAAACAAAACAGTAACATGTCTTTTCTCATATGTTAGAAATTTAGCAAGACGTTTCAGTGACATAACTGTTAGATATTGTTAACATATGCATATGCATATGTATGCTGTTTTTCTGCCTTGGCTGCAAACTATTGACTCATTTTGTATCAAGGTTGCTTTTCCCTTTCTTTCCCACCCCCTGCAGTTTACAAGGTACTTCTATTTTGCTTATTTTTATGTAAAATAAGGAATACCGAGGTTAAAAACAAAAACAAACAAACAAAAAAAAAAAAAAAAAAAACAAGCAACAAGAAGCCTACCAAGCTATTTGAAGTTATATGTACCTGATGTTGTTTTTTCAGTATAAAGCCTTAATCCGTGTAAATCTGCATCTGGAAAAGAAGCAGAGCAGCTTGTCTAGTAAACAAGAGAATCTGCTTTGGGGAATATGTTTTACTTGTGTTGTAGAGAAGTTTCTGCTGGCTAGCAGTTGCAGAAGTAATTCATGGTTGGATAGAGCATAGAGCCTGCAGATATTTATCTTTCGCTGTTGTTTCTTTCCTTCTTCTTTAGAATCTTCTCCTTGTGGTGTTTAAGTGATGACCTGCTGAGAGCCATGGGTACTCAATCTGTGTATGCTTTGAAACAAGGAGGTCTTTTCTTTGATGACGCTGTTGCAGCTGCAACTTTATGAAGCAGCTGCCCTGAATTTTGCTGCAGTATTTTGGTTTCAAATTCCAAACTGAGATTTCCAGTAAAATGGGTCTGACAGTAAAAAGCATTAGCAAAAGCTGCAGTCCTATCAATACTGAAGAAGTCCTTTACATGTGGTCTCAGAAATGCCTCTCTGGATCGTAGAAAATTAATTTTCTGTTTCCCAAACCTTAAAGCTTAATTGCTTATTTTAATACATATATGATTACCATTGACTTAAAACTGAATTTACCACAGATTTACTGCAGGCTGATTTTCTGTATTGAATTTCTTCATTTGAATCCATCAACTTTAATCTACAATGGTAACATAATTTTAGAAAGATATAGGTATTTCATATGATATCAACTTTGCTTTCAAGTATATACTGTTTCATCCTGTCACATCTTATAATCAAAGTCTCATTAAAATGAGAAGTGTAAACCTAACAGTTAAATCAAGCAGTCCTCAAGATTAAGAAGTAGAATTATTTTTTCCTACTACTTTAGTATGCACTAAACTCCAGAGTGTTGCTGGGGATCTCTTTGCTTTACAAGTAGCTATGCTTTAGTGGCATACAGTATCACAATTTCAAAGGAAACTTCAGATAATCATGATATAGTCTTATTGTCTTATTGATCCCTAAGTAGAATTTAAGTAAATCCCTAAGTAGAATAACTACATTCTGCCTTGTTATCTGTAGTTCCAGCATTGTATATAACATCATTTTTCACATCGCAGTCCAAAGCATTGATTCTCTGTTGCTGTCTATTGTTAATCACCTGTTACATTCCTTCTTGGAAATAAAGGAATTGTGGTTCTGGTGAATGCCTTATTAATGAAGAATCACATTTGATACAGTATTTAGAAAGCCCTCATGGCAGTGGAATAGCAGTGGGGAGATTTACCCTCTGGTTGCCCAGTCTACCTTATTAGGTTTGAATCTGCTACGAACACTAATGATGCAATGATTATTTCTATTTTGCTTATATATTCCCTGATAGTGTAAAATTCATTCTCTCAGTAATAAAAATATTGTACTTAATTCTTTTTCTGTTTCTTTTCAGTTAGGCAGGATTATTCCAGTTCTGTAGATACCATCTTAATACTGCAAGGCAATTCTCTGAGTGTGACTTACCATGAGCCCATCGGATAACATGTTTTTCATTTGATTTGATAACAGTAGCAATTTATATATGTAGGAAAATTGTTGCTGCTTTTAACTGAACATGCTTACCCTACATTAAATTGGAATGTGTGTGCATATTGACAGATGAAGCAGATCTTTGGTACCAGATCTAGAGCCCAACCCTGTACTGCACTAATGGCTTTACAGTAAGGATAGTCTGAGAGTCTTCAGGCACTTTCCTGGAAAGATGGAAATCTGTAGTTATAATGCTTCATAGAAGCCCTCTGTAATCTCTGCCAAGTCATTTGTAGCCTTATTAAAACAGGATGTGATGGTGTTTAAGACTGATTTGGGTACTTAAAATGGCTCAAGATTGAAAACTGTTGGACTTCTACCATCCATAAGGACCCAGGATCTGACAAGCCTGGATAGAAAGCAGTATGATTTACATATCCTTAATTTAAATTCTGTTATATATCTTTAGTTCCTTCTTCTACATCAGGGAAGGTGATCTGATTAATTTGCCCCTTGGTTACTTCGTTATTAGTCTTCTGCTTTGTGCCTATCTTGCAAGGACTGTAATCTAGTATATACTAAGATCTATACAGACAACTCCCAAACATTTTTCCATCAGAGGTTTTGCAGACTTTGTTGAATTCTATACTGTGTAGAATCATATGTAGCTTAGGAACATATATAGCATAAGTTCACTTTCATGGCTTCACTTGTGAAACGGTCATAACAGTGTACCCAGAGCTATCATACAAGTTTAGCTGCATAATATCAATGGGGATAACATAAAAGTATTTAGAGGATGATCGGTATCTGCGTGATTTGTATCCATCACAGATAATTTTTTGCCTTTTTTTCCATTCTTACAAGTAGAAGAAAATATAGCGCCCAGAAGAAAACATGAATCTGTCTTGTGTGGCATAACGTGGGAAGTAGGGTTTATTTGAAACTAGCCCAGTCTAAGCCCGTGTTACTCAGTCTGTGCTCTATAAAACATCAGAAGTCGTCTGCAAAATAATTCCCTGTTCTACTCCTTTATTAATTCAAATATATGCATTTTTTCACATAGTATACAGGTGCCAAACTTAATTATTTTGTTATTTAATTAGAAGAACTGATATATGCTTTCCTAATTATAAGTAGTCTATTTGACACGCTGCAGTAATTCAAGAAGAGAAAAATATCAGGTGATGATATAGGGATATTTTTCTTTAGAAGCAGAAGCAGGAGATATTGACACTGAAGATCATTGTGTGCATTTTAGCAGAGGGCACTAGAAATGGCAGAGCACACTTTGTTTTCAATGTCTATAAATAGAAGGGAATTGTAAGGATTTCACTATTCCTAGTAGCTATCATATCAGCATTACAAAATCCTGTGTTCTTGGAAAGATTGTATAAGCAGTCAAAGACTATGCATATTGATAGATTCACAGTGGAATGCCACTCCTCAACAGTGAAGAGAGAACAGAAAAAATCATTATATATATATTTTTTAAAAAATCTGACTTCCTTCATATAATCAGCATTTTCATGCATTAGATAGTAAGCTGTAAGGAACATGCTTGCTTTCTACATGTTCAACAAGTTTCTCTAAAGGCTTTTGTTTTGGAAACCTTTAAAAATCAATGAGGTGCATGTCCATACTATATACATGAGTGGCATTAATAGGAGGAGAGTCCCTACTTTGGTCAAAATTTTACAAACACACGGAGGTTTGCAGCTTCAGGGCCTAAATTTGTAAGATTATATAAGTGCATTTCATTGTATAAGATATCCAGATACTTAGGTACTGTTTGAATACACTTCTGTATTTTTGTATTAGGTATATTGAATCTGATTGCTATTCCCATCAGCAATTACAGTAGCAATTTTGGTAGCTCTCTATATTTAGCGTATGGCAATAGTCTTTAAATAGCTTAGTAAAGAAATCCTATACTCCTAATCTATTAAGCAGGTAGGTCAACCCAGAGGTTTCTCATGCATTTCTACACATTAATATTTCTATTATTGTCTTTTTAGATAATGCCTATTTTTTACCTTTTACAGTAGTCCAAGCAGGTGCTGCAACCATTTGTTCCTTTTTGCTCTCAGTCTAGCTTCCTTAATTGAAAGCAAATCTCCTTCTCTGATTTATATGAAAAAAAGTTGGTATTTTCTTACATTCTTGTGTCCATTTGGGAGACAGTGGAGAGAGCCTGAGAGGGTTGACAGGGTGTTTTCCCACCACCTTGAGCAGACCAGGCAAATCTGTTTTAAAGATGTCTCCAACATATGGTATTATTATAATGGTTTCACTGATCAAGTTTAGAGTATAAAATCCTTAAGGTTGAGAAGTTCCAGCATTATTTAAGGAGAAAGAAACATTTTCACATGTCAATGTAATTTATTAAACATCACTCTTTCTAGAGGCTCTGTCTGGAACACTGATAGCATTCTAATGTGTAGCAGATACTGTATAAATTACAGCCATGAAGAACCTTGTTTTTATATACTTTGTAAGTGTTATCAATAGTAGAAATTCACAGGTGGACAGACAAAAATGTCCTGTTCTGGGATTAACTCTAAAATAAGCTCTGCTGCACATAGGTACCATATGGATCTGTTTTCCTTCTCATCCAGTAAAGGAATTAGAGGAAGTAGTTCATTGTTACCTCATCCAACTCACAGATTTGCAGGTTCCTTAAGTTTTTTTTTTTTTTTTTTTTTTTTTTTTATATGGTATATTTAATGTGCTAGGGAAATTTTTAAAGCCTTCTGTTGAACCTGTGGGGAGAAGTTCATGTTAGTGCACTGGGAAAGCTTTCTGAGCCAATAGTTTTACTAGAAGATATGATGACATAGCTGAACTTCTGTAACCATGGAATTTTTCAGAATCATGTCAGGCTAATTCACTAATGTGGGCTAGTTGCGGAAAAAAAAATCATAAAAATTGCACCAAACAAATCCCTCAACTTTCATTTTTCTTCAAGGAGAAATGTCAGCAGATACAATTGTGAGAAGACATTTATGAGCCTGTAATTACAGTGTAATTAATATTCTGCTGAACTCTGGGTTTGTTAGTCAACATACAGTACTGCATATGCAAAGAATCTTTGCACTAAGTTGAAGTAGTCCATTTCAATGTTTGTTTGTTTTTTTCTTGCTCATTGTCAATGGGGGCATGATGAATCTGTAAAACCTAAGGTTTTAATTATACAAGAAAACCCATAATGTTTCAGAAATTATTTTTTCTCATTCATAAAAAGTGGCTACAGTTAAAATGGATTTAAAATGTAGGTATTCGTCCACTTCTCACTGAAGTTTGGACCATTCTTTAGAAAGTCCATTACCCGTATTTCATAATGCAGATTGTTGTTAAAATGCTTTAATGAAGACATTGCATATTATTACAGATGTACATATAATTAGGCAAAAGAGAAATGCTTAAATTTTAATTTGTTCGCAACACCAACGGTTGATTACAACCAAGAATTTGCATTACATCTGGAGTAACTGCTCCATGTACAACCCAGACAATATTACAATAAAAATGCATTGTATTGAATGGGTCACTAAATTATATTCCTGATTCTCGTGGGAATGCCAAGCTTGATCTTCACATCAATCCCAGTGTTTTCAGTTCCCCAAAACATTAATTTAACATTTGAAATTTGCATGTACATGATTTTCTTTGGGTGACAACAGTACTTTTCAGGATTTAAAGTCTTTTTTTCTCCTTTATGGATTAACAAAAGCTTGTCTATCACCATACTAAAATAATTTTATGTTTGAAATACTTTATATGACTTGTATCATATCTTTTAATGAGTTTCCTAAAAAATTATCAGGACTAAAAAGCTGATTTCTGATTTCATGTTTATGATGTTTCAATGAAGCTGCTGTGCTTCATTGAAATTATAACATAATGATTATTCTTTATAAGGTACATGTGTGAGCAACTATAAAAAATACCAGTTATACATAAGAAATTAACAACTTTGTACTCAATATCTTCATTCTTTTTAAATCTCTGGTCATTGTACATGTTGAATCTTATGATAAAAAGAAGATTGCAACTTCAGGGATTTAGTTAGTATTACAAAGCCAGAAAAATGAGTGGAATTGCATTTGTCTATCATTTGAAATACAGATAAATTATTCAATACACATATTTTTTTAGAAAGGTATCTACCATTTTCTACAGATACAAAGCTATTTGGTGTTGGAAAATGATAATGCTTGAGAAATAGTTTTGAAAAATATTCTTGTAAACATCTTAATATTTATACCAAAGAGAAAAGTGAAGGATCTATTTGTAAAAATTTTGCTTTCTTCACTTTTCTGGGTGAACTTAGAGCTACTGTGAGAATAATAATAAAATATGTCTTTACTATGATGAAATTAGAATTTTATCCTTAAATCTTCATCTTGCATTTTCCAGAAAATATTTTATTATTTACTAGTAATGATAATATAATTCTGATATATAGTAATTATTTATAGAATTCTGACTGCGTTTCTCTTCTAGCAACTTGAAATGTTTAAATGGTTGGAGAATAGTTGATAGAGGAAGCTAAGAACTTATGCCATAAAAGTCTCTTTCTTTGTGGGTTGTTATATTAGGGAAATTAAGTGAATGTTCTTTTTTTGTTTGTTTTGTTTTGCTTTTGTTTTGTTTTGTTTTTGTTTTGTGTGTGCATAAGAAACAGTATTTTTTGCTTAAGGCATCAGACACATAGATTTTCTTTCCATTGTACAGAAAATTTGAACTTCATGATAAAAGCTAAGAAAATGTGGAGCCAAGAATAATTCTTAACTTTGGTTTGAGCTATGTATTTATGAAGTGATTCAGGACAAGGTGGATTGACGTAAAATAAAATAGAGCAGTCCAGAATTAAAGCAATCACCTGGTGGCAGTATTCTTCACATCTGCATATGAGTCTTTAGTTTAATTTTCCAAATTCTTGCTTCCACTGATACATGAATACTGCTGAGGCCTATGCCTCCCTTCAGGGCATGCCTTGTGTGGCTCAAGGCACATCATTCTGGGTGGCCTAAGGATATGACTGAGGTGGAACCCCACACAGGGAGTCTCACAGTCTCATCCAGTCACCTTTTGGCCAGAAGGATGGTGGAATAACACCAAAGACCTTGAAAGTGGACTAAAGGTTTTTTTTTTTATTTTATTTTTATTTTAGGCAAATTAATGTGTCTCAATGATTGTTGGATTTTTGGGAGTGGTATAGACTCTGTGGAGTTAAGGAACTGCTTTTCCAAACCATATATAGCCAATTTATCAGTAGGTTCCATATGAGTACATAGCCAGGCAAACTCTATTTTTTCTTTTTTTTTTTTCTTTTTTCTTTTTTTCTTTTTTCTTTTTTCTTTTTTCTTTTTTCTTTTTTCCTTTTTCCTTTCCTTTCCTTTCCTTTCCTTTTCTTTCCTTTCCTTTCCTTTCCTTTCCTTTCCTTTCCTTTCCTTTCCT
>NC_048893.1:68350242-68360206 GCF_011077185.1 Oxyura jamaicensis | reverse complement strand
TCCTTTCCTTTCCTTTCCTTTCCTTTCCTTTCCTTTCCTTTCCTTTCTTTCTCTTTCTCTCTTTCTCTCTTTCTTTCTCTCTTTCTTTCTCTCTTTCTTTCTCTCTTTCTTTCTTTGGTTGTGTGAATGCTCCATCCCTAATACGTTATTCATACAGATAACATTTGCATATGAGTCACATTCCGTTTGATTTTGCCAGATGTCCACTTATGTTTGTTTAAATAATGAGATCATTCCATGAAGTGAACAGGGCCTAAAAATATAGAGGGAAGACTGTTTAGAAAAACAAAGTTAAAAATGTCTTACTTACATATTTTCACAGCTAATGGTATATTATGCAAGCAGCAACACATTAGTGTTAAGGCACTGTTCAAAAAAATTGTTCCAAACACTTCATTAAACAATATATTATATAAAGAAGTTTCATTGGATTTTTTTCAGTTTCCCAGTCAATTTCTCCATGAATGGGAATGTTCCTTCTGAACACATTTAAATGTACTGTTTTCAAAGCCAGCATCATTTCACTGTTTTTTGTTGTTGTTGTTGTGTCATGTGAAGATCATGTCTTCCAGAGTGTTTTGTCATTTCCATTTTATCATGGAAGAGTTTTAAAATGTATTGTCAAAGTAGAGCTTAAGGGGTGACTGAGTTCTGAACTTTTATGTTATTGAATTTACATAAACTTCTAACTAGCCATAAACTTCTCTAATGGATAAAGGAATATTACCAACTAACCACTTGAGCTCAACAAAGACTACCCAAATGTGTTCTTAATTCATATGAGACTTTTAAAATCTCTCTCTATCCTGATGAAACTGTTTTGTTTATATTGTGGCCAATTGGTATACACATTAAAAGTACATCAGTATTCGGTGAAATAAATTTAACAGCATACAGTTGGAGATTGATGCCTTGGTAAAGTTATCAACACCATATCAGAACACACATTGGGTGAGCTACTTTGATCTCTTTAAAGCAGAATCTGCAGGGAAAGGCTGCAAGAAAAGAAAATGGAGGGCTTAGCCAAAGCTCTTGGTCAAAGCTTAATAAAGAACTCTTATCTAAGGATACAGATGATTCAATATGCCATAAAAGGAAGACCTTTTAAAGTCACTTTCATGCTAAGCTTGTCCAACTGATATATCTACAAGAAGTAATAGAATTTGATGACATAATATGTTTAGAGAAATAGGTTTCCCATGTTCTTTCTTAAGACATAACATGATTTTATGTGAATTGGACTATATCTACCCATTCCCAAAGAAATATAGGTCACAAGCACAAAAACAACTACAAGCTTCTCTATGCAAATTGCTCTTTATATTTTGGACCAGAGAGGAGGAAAATGGTAAGATACCTTTCAAAACAGAAGAGATGCACCATCACAACAGTGTGTTAATATTGTTCTTTGTTTCTGACTGTCTTTTCTAGATATGGCTTTTTTAGAGTTTTGTTTGTTGTTTCCAAATCTTTCATGTTCTTTTCAATAACAGCTATTACAAGTATAGACTTTCTGAAATTTATTTGAACTAGATCCATTTTAAAATCTGCTGTAAATCAGTGGGCTAGGATCACATCAGGCTACAAGATGCATAAATTTGCACAACAGCTGGAAATTTGTAGGACAAGAAATAGAATATATATACAAGCAGATGTATATTACTAAACAAGAGTTTTATGGTTGTGTGCCTTCTAGAAAATAGGTGTACATTGTGCTTATGAGTGGAATTGACACATCCATCATTATTGAAAGAAAACGCCAAAATATTCAAACTATTTGAGCCTGGTTTTGCATTTCAGAGTAGCATAAAGAGCAGCAAAGCACAGTCATAACAATGTTTCCCTTTGTATATTCAGTCACACTGCTGCAGCTATGTCATTTCAAAATGAAGCAGGAAGGTATCGCTAACTTTGCCTTATAGTCTTATTAATTTTAAAAAGTGGATTTCTGTTACAAAACAAAATGTCCATTCGTACAACTAACTGAACTGCCAAGTAATGAGCTGCCTGCATACATATGCAGAGAGATAGTACAGAATCTGAGTTTTTATTGAAAGTTATAATTAAAAATGTGAGTACAAAGCTTTATACCAATACCTTTTAGTCTCACCCTGTGTCGGTATTGTATAAGTATTTAGTTAAAGTTGTAGCCAATTAAAGCGTAGTCATGTGGAAAACATTGCGCAGTTGCAATATTATTCATTTGGTATTTGAACTGTAAAATTCAGCCAAAGAGAATCCTGCTGTGCATTTTATTTACTATTGGTACACTATTTAGCAAATTCAAATACCTCTTGGTAAAACATATTTCTATCTAATTTGCATGTAACTCAGCAAATCTTGTCATCGTGTTTTTATCTTTTTTGGAGGGAAAGAAAGGAGCATTTTCTGTACTGAAAGTAAGTATATAGTTTGTGTTTGTCTGACAGTATAGGATTCAAAAAAAAAAAAAAGTTGGAATAAACAAAGTAGGCAGAAAATATTACTTGCTCTGGTAACTATTTAAACATGTTGCTATTTTAATTAAAAATAGACTTTGAATTTTTGAAATATGTAGCCATGTGTAGCATTTATTTTACAGTAGAAGCAGTATCTTTTAACAGTAGCAATTTTAAAGGATGCTATGGGGATTTGTCTACTGTGGCAATTAGGCTGTTAAGGTTTCTCAAACTTATCATTTAGGATTTGATAGCTGTTGGCAAGTTACTTTTAGACTTAAGGTACATTTTATTTTGGAGAGACACAGATACCTTGTGAAAAAGTTGTTACTAAATAGCATGCACAAAAGACTACTTTGTTTTGTAGTGGTTGTTGAATTTGGTTGTTGAATTTTTATTAATGAATATGGTTGAATTTTTGCTGATTAAACCTTAAATTTATTTCTAGGTTCTCTTAAAGTTATTCTTTCTGTCTTTTCTTATTTCAACAGCTTGATCAAGTTGTTCGTCAGAGGAATCTGTCTAGTTTGGAACTTTTCCTCTCATGTGCACAGAAACAGTTAAGCATTTTATTAAATGAAGATCCCACAACTACAGAGGAAAAAAGAGACTGACATTTGCTGTACCACTGGTACAGTATGATTTGTGGATCTGCAAATCTTGGTCAAGCAAATAGCAAACATCTCCTGATCATTTGAAATTGTATCATTGGTTCAAGATTGATCTGAAACTATACTTGATAGAAGTATCTGTGGTTTCTTTTTTTTATTTATTTTATTTTTACTACTGTTATCAGAGTGAAAAAAAAAATAGGAAGAAAAAAATAACTGGAATTTTTTTTTTTATTTGTGATTTTAATTTCATTGTGGTTTCTATTACCCCTAGACTGAAGTTCTAAGTAATGGCAGCAATGATTAAAAATTTCCCTGTTATGCCTGGTTTATAAAGGTGGTATCATGCCTTGATGTAATTTATTGTTATTTTCATACTTTTAAAAATGGAGAAAAACAGTTAAATATAGGTGCAAATCCATCTCTATTTCTTAAGTATATGCCCAAGTGCATTGCCTCAAGTGAGCCTGAGAAGCTTATCACTTCTCATGACTTTAGATGTGTAATAGAAGAATCAGTACTGAATCATAAGTTTTGACAGTCATTTCTTCAGAAATTTATAAACAACTCCAGCTCTAGTAATAGAAAAGTTTAAAAACTAAACAGTGCAATTTGTTAGAGTAGTGTAGAACATTGCTGTAACCAGTGTATATTATGTATTTTTATTTCTGTTCTACAAAGCTAGTCTGATTCCAAAATTCATTTTCTCATGAAAGTACAATTAAAGTGACTAACCTCACTTTCAGGAAGAAGATGTATGTAATTATGTGGAGACTGATATTGCACTGCCTCAGTGGAATTTCTGACAATATAAGGAGTGCAGCATGCTGACCTCAGATACCCTTTTCAAACCCATTGAAGGAAGTAGAAATACTGCCCACTGACATCTTTCTAGTGGACTTTGGATCAAGTCATAGGTCTGTGAATGGGAAATTCTGTGCTTACACTCTTTTGATTTGGATCCTTAGTTAAAAGAGTTCTGAATGAAATAAAGGAAAATAAAAATACTGTTATAATAATGAATATAAATAAACAGAGAATGATACTTCTAATGCTGAGCTTGTGATTCAGTGGGGACTCATGGACATTTTTAGTGTAGTTCTAGGTATTCTGTGGTGGTTGTGATTTTTTTGTTTGGTTGTTTTTTTCCACTGGCAGTCACTTTTCATAAATTGCTTTCTTATAGCAATAAAGAAACTCCAAATAGTTGCCTATGTATTTGGCAGTGTGAAATGTGTATTGCAGATTGTTTCCTTTTATTTATGTTTTTTCTATGCTTAATTTTTGTAATTAAATAATAGTTTTTGTCTTCTGTATGACTGCAGAGATTTACTGAAAAAGTAAATGCTGCATTTTTACTAGGTGATCTCTTCCTCCAAATGTATGAAAATCCAGGCATGTTGTTGATAATTCTTGACTGTCCAGTTTCCTTTTCATCTGGCAGACCAAAAGCTACTTTAGTGTTGCTGAGTCCAATCTTATTTACCTAGGTGAAATAAACAAATTATATGGTAATGAGAATTTTGTTTCACTTTGTTTTGACCATCTATCCTTGTCAGTTTTGCTATGAAAGAGTTTTTTTGCATTTCCGTAGTGTGTGATTATGGAGAAGAAATTTATGACTGGAGTCAGTAAGATTTCACTGGCAACTATGGTGTCTTCCCCAGTATAACATCATGTGTTAATCTCAGCTCTTGAATATTGTGATTACCACAGGGAACTGTAGGGTGGGGTTTTTTTTGCCCTTTTTTTTTTTTTTTTGGTTGTTGTTGCTGTTGTTGTTTTTTTTTTTTTTTTTTCTTCCTACTTTTGACAGTTTTAGTCCATTAGGTTTTCTCTCTACCCTATGAACAAAACTGCAGAATTAGACCACAGACGTATGAAATCAGACTGGGAGCTTGGATTACATTCAAAACCACAAGTCTCAGAGCAGAAATTCAGATATCCAGCAGAAGAAGAGTTATATAGTTTGCAAGCTTTGCAATATGCAATAAGCTCCATCTTCTCCACATCACATCCAAAGCTTTAGAGATTATTTTTAGTTTTCATTATTTCTGCCTAATCATCAATAGTTTGTGGAAATCTGGGAAGAGGGAAGGTAGGGAGAAGTTTACAAAACCCAGTCTAGCTTATGGCATGTGACATCACAATATTTTTTATTTTATTATATAAATACATTTATTTATGATGAACTAAATAATGGAATTTAAGAAAAAATAGTAAGTTTGAAAGCCTACAGGGTAGAACTTTGCCACTGAAGCATGGCATTTAATGTAATTTTTCACTTCCATAATGAAGTATCATTATTCTTTATATTCATGATAACATAATTTTGGCAAGGCTGATAGGTAATGGGAGAAACAAGGAGCCCTAGAACTAACCCTTAGACACAACAAACACAAAATGAAAATGTTCAAACTCATGAGTCTGCAGTCTAGAATATCAAAATCTCATATAACATATATAATATATATATGTATATAATTATATGCTTTATATTAGAAATGAGCTATAAATCTTGTTACATAAACGTATGACTTAAGTTGTGTAAGTTGTGTATATTAAAAGCTACCTGAAAGGTAATAATAGATCCGGTGTACATAATGATATCTTTCATTAGCATCAGTCAGGCTCATTCTACTTCAGCACTTTCACCTGATGATGTAGAACAGAAAAGATCAGAACAGTGGGGTGCCTAAGCAATAACTTAATGTTAGGAATGAGTATTGCGGTATCATACTGTCCATTCTTGTTGTATTTCTGTATGTTTCTTTTGGCTCCCTGTCTGCTTCCATTACAGAATTCTAGATTGGCTCTGAGACTATGTATGTACAAGCTATTAGCAAAGAAGAAATCAATTTCCATACATCTTTGTATACTATCAATAACTGAGGTAAGAAAGTATTTCAAGTTTTGCTTTAATCTAGGAAATTCTTTGTTAAATAAAAATGTTATTTGTCTAAGCATTACATTCCTTCACTATATCATAACATGGCTGAACAAAGAAATAGCAGTAGTTATTTCAGAGGCTGAGATTGCATTAGTGTTTTAAGATTTTTGTGCATCTTTACATTGGCTTTTGATCAAAAGTTGCCTCATGTCCTGCCAGCTCAGTAAATGGCAATGTTAATTCCTGGCTGTCTGAAATTATCCACATAGACATGACCTTAAAGGGCCTAATTCCTATTCACACTGAAGCTCCCTTATAACACACTAGACCCTCCTCTTCCACTGTGGATTTATGTGCACGTATTTGGGATTGCAAAACTTTCCCCTCCCCTTGGATGGAGATATTTCATCTTCTTTCCTAACAGGTAATAGCCATTGGTTAGAAATTGTTCAAGTGAACACATGTAATTTATACTCACTTTCAGATCATGTATAGTGTCAATGCAGTAACAAATGGACAGCACAAATGTAAAATAAGCTTTGAAAGTCCGTAGTGCAAGTATACCCAAGCTAGCTTCCAGCCAGTTAGCTTTCTTGATGTCAGATGGGTAGGTGTTAAAGCATGGTCTAATAGTCATTTACATTTTTCTGTCCCTAGCTGTATTGCAGCCTATGCTGATCTACCTGAAATACATAATTTGCTTTAACTAGTATAGGTACTGTATGTTTTAATGCTGGAGTGACTAATTTGTGGAAAAGATTGTTCTGAAAAATGTTTCATGGCCATTCTGAATATTGTCTAGAAGGAGTTTATAACATCTGTGTCATTCCTTTATCAAAGAATTTTAAAAGTGCCAAAGAAACATTGGTCTGGAAATCACTTTTTATATGGGTATAATTTGGGCCATAAGTACTTATATGCCTTCAGAAACAGTCTAAATGAATGTTTTCCTTTTCTTTGATCTGTCAAAAAATATTGTTCTAAGGATTCAAGAATCAGTCACCTATCTGCTAGTGTAGCTCAAGCACATTTTAATTATTTTAAACCCCACATAAAATAAATAATAATGCTGCTGAATCAGGGTCATACTTGGACAGTTGAACTTCATGGAGAAACTGACAGAGTTGCTGAGCTGCTCAGGGTTTGTATTTGCCTTTGGAAGTATTTGACTTGTTAGCTGAAGGACAGGACTGAAATGTGTAGACTTCTCATTGTAGACATTAGCTAAGCAGTTCACTTGCCATGGTGATGGAGTAGGTAAAAATGCCCTCATCAGGCTCTGTTGTATGAGGACCATAAGGTCAATCTTACTTTATACCATTTACAACAGACAGTCATGGTAGGTTATGATGATTACATATCTATGGGAGGCATTACTAGCATTATATTTATTATAAAGACTTATAGTAATCTTCTGAAAGGGGTAAGAGTTAACTCTAGGTGCTGGTGGCAGCACATTATTTAGTAACATAAAAGAAATATGATTCTTTTTTTTTTCTTTTGATCTCATTTTTTTTTGTACAGTGTGTGTTTTATATTTTTTCTATCACCTTTCAGGACAATCATTTCCTGTAATAGATGTGATATCAGGATTTTATCCATGTCCTTCACATAGTGTAATTTCAACTATTTTAATATGTGTCACAGATTCACATTCATTTATGTTGACTTTAATTCCTCGCATTTCAGAGTTACAAAACCAGCATTTTTCAGGTGCTATCCTTTGTCCAGCAGGTAGACAAAAGTTGGATAGACAAATAAGGTATTATTGAATAAACACTCAGGACCTTCTACTTTTTTCCAGTGGTATTTCTAAACAGTTTAACGGGAAATGCTGGGGGGGGGAAGGGGGAGAGAAGAAAAAAAAGTTTATTAATACACATTATCATAAAAATACAATTATCAAAAAAAGTTATAAATTTATCTTTTTTTTTTTCACATTTGTTAATAAATCTGTATCAATGGATAAGATAACCATCAGATGGCAAGTCATTGATATTCATTCTCTTTCTTTAAATTAAAACATTTTCACTTCTCACAAGAGTCATAGGGATTTGCACCTCTCTGGATTTAAAAATAAGTTTCATGTATCCCTTCTATGTTACAATGGTAGGAGGCCCTTTAGCCAAAGGAGAAACAGAATTGCTTTGGCCGAGTGAACTTTGAAGGATGTTTCAGTTCCTGTACTACCACCATATTAGGGCATCATTTGAGATTTCACATAAATCTTTCTACATAAATTTTCTGAAAAATAACTGGTCACCATGGTACATGGCCACTCTCTATTTCTGTGGCAATAATTTTAAAAATTCAGTTATTTAAACATCCCACTTTTTTTTTTTTCTTTTCTTTTTTTTTTTTTTTAACATAGATTACTTATTTAGAGAGTGATAGTGAAGTTTTGGCTTCCAGGAATTCAGCAAGAATTCTGCTTTTTGCTATTTCCAGCTTGGAATATCATCCTTCTTCATATTTTTTTTTGCATCTGCAATGAACATTATGCAGCTTTAGGGTCTGGAATGTGTCTATATGGGTCTGGAAACATACTGAGAAGTTGTTTCAAGAGCACGTTTCATGACTGATTCTTTGAGGAAAATGTCAGTATTTGTTCTGCTCATAGTGAGGAAGAGGAGCTGCTGGCTGAGACTTTGGTGAGCGGGTGCATCTTATTTTTGCTGTAATACTACTAAGAAGAATATATATCCATATTCCTATTGAAATAGGTTGTTTCTCCCTTGGTACTCCAGAACTAATAGCATACTAACTAGAATACTCTCATATTCCCTACTAAAAACCCTACCAAAAAGCACACTGAGGTATATTAACAAAGTCCCTATCACAAAGACATAAATCAAGGTATTGTAGCATGAGGCTTGACAATAGTAGAAAACATGAAGGTGCTGCCATTTATTATATATCCCTATTATTACTACTTTTACTTGGCAGAGAAAATGGGGACATTCTGAAATGCTCTATCTCCTGCAGATGTAACAAACCTGTGATGTATACAGCTAGATGTTTTTTTTTGCTAAAAATCTCCACTGAACCAGGATGAGTCTTAATGACTTTGTCAGGGTCAAAAAGTCATATAAATGAGAGCAACTTGCTTTAATTTATGGATTATTGCTAGAATAGGTCCAAATCTGTCCTGGAGTGTCATTGGCCAAGAATTTCAGCAGGTGCTGTGCCTGAAATCAATAAAACTGCATTTGGTCTGTTTGAACATTGACAGTGGAAAGCATAATTATTTCAGAAACCTGCCTGTATGCAATTTTCCATCTTGTGTCTTTAATTTTGTGTGTGTGTGTGTATTTGTCACATGTTCCATGCAAACAGGGCAAAAGAAGCAGTGTTTTCATAAATGTTTATGAACATGACAATGAATAAAATGAGCAGCTGTAAGCTAGGTGGAATGTATTATCTGCATACTCTTGATACTAAGGAAAACTCAGATGTATTCAAGAAAAATAAGAAAAAAGATGAAGATTCGTGTGTTTCCTGTGCAGTTTGAAGAGTGAATCATAGAATCATAGGTTCATAGAATCATAGAACCTTCTGAGTTGGAAGGAACCCATAAGGATCCCTTATGGGGGGATAGTCCAGTCAAGTCCAACTCCTGGATCCACACAGGTCTACCCAAAAATTCAGACAATATGACTAAGTGCACAGTCCAAATGCTTCTTAAGCTCCGACAGGCTTGATGCCATGACTACATCCCTGGGGAGCCTGTTCCAGTGCGTGACCACCCTCTCAGTGAAGAACCTATGTGGTTCCCAAACCACCTGAGCAGTTTCTGTCAGGACTTGCCATTTTAACCAGGAGATCTCATCTCTTAGAAAATTGTACTAGATGAGAACCTGTACTTCAAAACAACATTAAAAAACAAAACAAGGAAAAGAAAAGAAAAAAGAAAAGAAAAGAAAAGAAAAGAAAAGAAAAGAAAAGAAAAGAAAGAAAATGAAAGAAAAGAAAGAAAAGAAAAGAAAAGAAAAGAAAAGAAAAGAAAAGAAAAGAAAAGAAAAGAA
>NC_048893.1:68301335-68345242 GCF_011077185.1 Oxyura jamaicensis | reverse complement strand
AAGGAAAGGAAAGGAAAGGAAAGGAAAGGAAAGGAAAGGAAAGGAAAGGAAAGGAAAGGAAAGGAAAGGAAAGGAAAGGAAAGGAAAGGAAAGGAAAGGAAAGGAAAGGAAAGGAAAGGAAAGGAAAGGAAAGGAAAGGAAAGGAAAGGAAAGGAAAGGAAAGGAAAGGAAAGGAAAGGAAAGAAGGAAGAAAAAAAACAACAACTTCGCAAAACTTAAAAGCATTTCAATGCTGACATGTAGAGATTCAAATATGTTAGTCATATGTTAGTCTGAGAAATGTCAAGAGGGATTCCCAAACAGAATGTTTTGGAAGAATGGTGCTTGCTGGGCATACAACTGTATCAGGATGATGAACATACTCTTGTTCAGTTGTTATGCTAATATTAAAAACAAAATTATATAAAAACCAGAGAAGTCTTTAAATGTCTGTCAAATAAAATGGAAAGAAATCCAGATGTTGTGTTACAAATTAATATATCATCTATTCATCTTTTTGGGAATGTGTTTAGGTCTCTCTCAGATGAAATACTTTCTGATTTGAACATGTTACAGATATTGAAATAAAAAAAAACATATTAGCTCAAGACGACAGTGGAAAATGTCTGCAAAAGACTGGTAGCTACACAGTTCACGAATGACAAGACTACTCTGAAGAATACAAATAACTCATCTGGGGATCAGAATTAAATTTCACTTAATTTGATTTCATCAATATATAATACATATATCATGGTTACAATGTGTCTACCTAGTTTTCAAGATGTTTTTTCTTCAGCACATTCTCAGGCATTCTTAAAGAACAAATGAGTTCAAGGAGGTGATGACAAGTCCTCTAGTGTACTTAAGAAAGACCCAAGTGGTTGGTTGGTTTACTAGATTTTTTGAGCCAATTGTTAATACCTATTCTAATGCATAAGCATCCAGAAGTGCATGTTGGTTTTCACAAATCAATCATATACCACAATAGTCTAGACCAATGAGGTATTTTAATTATATATTTCCTGTTGGTTAAACTTCAAGAAATCAAGCTGGAAGGTGGATTAAAGTTATTTATATGCTGTATATACTATTGGTGTCACGAATGATTTCACTGCTGCTGCCACCAGAACACAGCTCATAAATGTCAGTTAACCAGCTTAAAATAGATTTTGTACATTATAGTAAGAATTATTTCGCACTTTCTTGACTTTGTGTTGTTGAGCTCAGTGAGCTGGATACTGTTTTTCTTTAAAACAGTCAAAATTGGGGTGGCACATTCACTATTATTATTATTATTATTATTATTATTATTATTAAGAAAGCCTGTTTTTCAGTAATGGTTTCTATAGTGATCAGAAAAATAAATGCAATTAAAGTTTCCAGAAATCAGCAAAACCAGACGTATTATTTGGTGACTTTCAAATCAAATAAGTTAGTTATTAGATTTCACTCTCAATTTAATCCTTTAGAGACAGAAGAGTTTAGGTAGAGTGAGCTATATTTTATTTTGTCTCCCCATCAGTGTAATTAGTGAAGTGAGTAACATCATATCATGCAGCAACCTTAGGGCAGAAACTAAAAAGGAAATTATCTGTGCACCGTTCTGTTGTTATCAACATATAATTGGATTTGGATGAAATTTTTTTCTTCTTGAATTAAAAGAGAATGTTCAGTGAAGCCAGAATTTTAGTCTTTATTTCTTACAGATACCTTGCCTTCCTGGCAATGAAGCTTTGAGGGAACATCAGCAATACCACAGTCAGAAAGGACTCTCTGACAAGGAAAGAGACACCAAAAAGCACTCCAGGCTGGAGTCCAGCTGGGAATATGGTGCATCCATCTCCAAAAACCTCTTCCTGCCAGTTTCTCTCACCTAATCTGTCAGCTTGCTCCACGTTTTGGGGGAGACCTCCTCTATTTGTAACAATGACAATGTGTTCTGAGTCTTGGAGGAAAACATGTTACCACACTTCCATAGTGACAGAACATCTTGTGCCCAGAATGGTTTCCTGAGATGCTCTGCTAGTGCATTGATTGGCAAGTTAGTCTCAAACTGTACGTAGCTGCCTGTTATGGATTATATCACAGACACTTACAATACTGTACTGAAAAGAAAATGACTATGTTAGATCTTGAATATTATTTTCTGTTGCATCAGTGAAAACTGTTGATATGTCTCTGCATTAAAAAAAAAGAGATAACTAGCACAAGATTTTCAGTATTGTTTTAATGAAAGGTATTATTTTTATCTAACTGTCGCTTTAATCAAGAGTCCAGTGCCCTTTAATCAAGAGTCCAGTCCACTTAGCATTGGCTGATGAGACAGAATTACTCAGAAGAATGGTTTTCATCATCATCTTTAAGATAGGCATTTGTTTCATTTCAAATCAAGTTTGATTACTTCCAAAGCATGTGAACAACTACCTGTTAAAAAAAGCAAAAAGGATTCTCCATCCACAACCACTTCAAGGTTCACACAGAGGAGATAATGAAGTAAACTCATTCTGTTCTTTATGGAAGTCCTATGGATCAGTTTCCACTTAACCCATGAGAGTAAGAAAAACAAAGGCCTTTGCTCTCCTTTTCATAGGCAGTTACAATGCCTATATAATCCAGTTCTCTTCCTTTCATACCTTCCCATGCCATATTGTCCTATGTTGCTACAAAGTGGTAGCAGATTGTTAAGAAGGTATAAACATGTATCAGCAAATGAGCTAAATGCTAGTTGCCATCATTGCTGGCAAGCTTTGGTCACAGCCAATATCAACATATCCTACAGAAATAGTATAGTGTCATTTTGTTTTAGGCTCTGGTTTGGTACAGAGCTGATGAATACAGCTCTCTTTACATGTTTTAGGAATTAACTACTTTCTAATGCTTCTCATTAGAGGGCCAATATGCAATATAGTCATATATGCCTATATATGTAATTGCTTAACATTGCTATAAAATCCTAAATATTCAGACATTATGGTCAAGTATTCCAAGATCTTCAGATGTTTTTGATAGTCATAAAGTGTTCATCTTCAGTCATCTTTTAATACTAAATTATTATTCTTTTTAATGTGCCTTATAGTTTTGAACCCTTATAATTCTTAACATCCTTATTTCTAAGCTCTCCACCGTAAATGCAGGTGCTAGGAAGTCTTCACACACACACTTTATGAAATGTACATGATCCTAGCAGATGAGGTGTTAAGGAAAACATCCATTTTTATATAACCTCTGATCAAATCACCAGAGGAGCAGCCCTACCTAGGATGGATCAGTGGTTCACATGAAGAAGTGTGTTACCCTTCTGCCCTGCTTCTCCTGCTTCTCTTTTGCTTAAAAGCAAAATCTTGCTTTTAACCTCAGTTACATTGTCATAACTTCACTTGTCCCCCAGGGTGAAGGTTTGGGGTTAGATTTCAGGTTGACTTTGCACTAAAGTTGACTTCATTTGTAATCCTGAGGTCTTCTGCAACAAATGAGAAAAAACATCATGCTGTTCTGTCAAGTTTTCCTACGTTATATAAATTCTAAGCTCTTGATAAACATTTTTCTTTAAGATGAAAGTCTGAATTGATAGACTGCTTCTGATGCCTCTGTGTTACTTGCTCAGTCACTGGAGCAGTAGCCTCTGTGTTTAAAGGGAGTATATAGTTCTCACTAGTTCCTGTTGACAGTCTGCCACAGTGCATAAAGTCATGCAGACCCCAGATTAATCACTCCCACATTATCTGGCTTATTACATACCAAACTGACAGGCTGCTAGGCAGCTTGGACACAGATAAGGCAAAAATATGGAAACCAACCACTGTGCTCAATGTGTCAAAATTATGTCGATCATCCTGTTTAAAGGAAAAAATTCTTCACATTATAAAGGCTACATTTTAAATCATTTTAATACAAAATTAATGTAGTAATAATGTGCAGATACTATATTTGCAGCATCTGTGTTTTGTATCTTGGCAATTATATTTTAAATATGATTGGCAACAACCAGAGAAGAACTTGGTAACAATGAGGAAAGAAAGTAATTGTATCCCCTGTTGACTATCCTGTGGATACATCTAAATTAAATAATAATAATAAAAAAGAACATAAATAAAAATGGTGAATCAGAGGTTCACAGCAAGATGAAAATATTAAAAGTGCATTATTATGGGTCTTGTAAATGTTAAATAAAGCAAAGACAATACAATGGACTTTGACCCACACAGTATTTAAAAGCATAGTGTATACAATGTCTTTTACTTAACTGGAAACTAGTAAAAAATGAATGGTTCTTATCATTCCCCTTTGTGAAATCTTAGATCATGGAAGAGTAATGATACAATGGCATTATAAGAAGTTCCCGATTAGTGTAGTAAATAAATAATGGTTTAATACTGAAATAAGACTAAGTTGTTTATTAAGTACGGAGGCTCTTTTTTCCAACCTTAAAATATTTGACACATAAGACATTGCAAATGAGTAAATCACTGTAGCATGCCTTGTCATTTTTATTGCAATGTCAAAAAGCTCTGCTGCTATGGGTTTCCCAAAAGAAGCAGCATTGCAGATATCAGGGGGCAGATGGAGAAAATGGCCCAGCATCATTAGTGATCTTACAGGGAAACAAAATATACTAGATATACTTGTTTAGAACAATTAGGTTTTTAGTTTCCCTTGGAAAAGGTACGTCTTCACAATTTCCAGATAAGACTCTGGACTGATATAATAGTTCTAATCCATGTGAATTTTGCACGTATGTGTGGTCCAATCATAGAATAGAATAGAACAGAACAGAACAGAATAGTTCAGTTGGAAGGGACCTACAAAGTCCAACTTCCTGACCACTTCAGGGCTATCCAAAAGTTAAAGCATATTACTGAGGTCATTATCCAAATGCTTTTTGAACACTGACAGGCATGGGAGCATCAACCACCTCACTTGGAAGCCTGTTCCAGTGTTTGACCACCCTCACGGTAACTATTTTTTTCTAATGTCCAGTCTGATCCTCCCCTGGCACAGCTTTGTGCTGTTCCTTCACATCCTGTCATTAGGCTTCCCAAATAAATAAATAAATAAAATAAAGCCCTTGATATTTTGCAAGCTTATTATTTATTCTTTTGATCTAATCCAGAGAAATAGATCAGTGCATCCACCTGCAGAAGATATAGTTAATTGCAGTGATTCAGGGAGAAAGCAAACAAACAAAAAAAAAAAAAAAAAAAAAAAAAAAACTTCAAGATGCTGGAGTTAGGGCTAGTAATGGTAGTAAGTGCATGCTGTACTAGATGTAGGAGTCAAGGTGTTGGCAGGGGGGTGGCTTCAGGGGTTGCCTCTGTGAGAAGAGGCTAGGATCTGCTTTGTGCTTATGCTGAACACATCCGATTCCAATGGAGTCACTACAGGACACAGCTGAGGCCATCAGCCAAGCTGGTGGCACCCTGGGAAAACATATCTCTTCAACATTAGTGATGGGCCCTGAGGCCACAGCTGCCCTGAGTAGGAGGATCATGATTGCAGAAATGATAAATTCCCAGTTAACCCCAGACTTGTGCAGGATTTGCTGCTCCACCTGGGTTCATGTAAGTCCATTGGTCCTGATGGGACTCATCCCAGAGCACTCAGAGAGCTGTCTGATGTCATCATGGAACTTCTCTCAATTATTTTTCAATGGTCTTGGGAATCCAAAGAGGCCCCAGTTGACTGGAAGCTGGTAAATTTGGTCCCAATTTTCAAGAAGTGCAAGAAGATCCTGGCAATTGCAGGCCTGTCAGTCTCACTTCAGTGCCTAGTAAAACTATGGAGAAGATCATTCTGGGAGTTACTGAAAAACACCTGAATGCAGTCATTGGTCAGAGCCAACATGGGTTCACTAATGAAAGGTTATGTCTAACAAACTTAATTTCCTTTTAAGACAAGATCACCCAGCTAGTCGACCAAAGGAAGCCAGTCGATGTAATCTTTCTGGATTTCAGTAAAGCTTTTGATACTGTCTCTCACAGTATTCTTCTGGACAAAATGACAAGAATGCAGTTGGATAAATAAGATGGCTGAACAACTGGTTGACAGCTTGGGCCCAGAAGGTTATTGTAACTGGGGTTTTATCAGACTGGTGAACTCTCACTAGTGGGGTTCCCCAGGGCTCCATTTAAAGGCCAGTCCTCTTCATTATTTTCATAAACAATTTGGATGAAGGACTTGAAAAGTTTTTGAGCAAGTCTGCAGATGATGCCAAATCATTTGGAGCTGTTGACGCTGTCAAGGGTGGTTAAGCCTTGCAGATAGATCTTGACAAATCAGAGAACTGGGTAATCACCAACAATATGAAATTTAACAAGAGCAAATGTCGGATTCTGCACCTGGGAAGGGACAACCTTGGCTATACATACAGACCAGGGGATGAGATGCTGGAGAGCAGCCCCACAGAAAGGGATCTGGGGGTTTTGGTCAACAAGAAGTTGAATGTGAGCCAGCAGTGTGCCTTGGCAGCCAAAAGGGCCAAGAGTATCCTGGGGTCCATCAAGCATGACATTGCTAGTCGGTTGAGGGAAGGGATTGTCCTGCTCTACTCTGTACAGGCATGGCCTCACCTTCAGTACTCTGTGTGGTTTTGGCACCACAGTATAAGAAAGATGTAAAGCTGTTAGAGTGTCCAAAGATGGTCAAGGGTTTAGAGGGGAAGACGTGAGGAGCGGCTGACGTCCCTTGGTATGTTCAGCCCAGAGCAGAGGAGGATGAGGGGAGGCTTCATGGCGGACTGCAGCTCCCTCACAAGGGGAGCAGAGAGGCAGGTGCTAAGCTCTGTTCTCTGGGGAAAGCGACAGGACCTGAGGGAATGGCATGGATTTGGGACTGGGGAGGGTCAGGCTGGGTGTTAGGGAAAGGTTCTGCACCCAGAGGGTGGTTGGGTACTGGGGCAGGCTCCCCAGGGCAGTGGTCAGAGCACTGAGCCTGCCAGAGTTCAAGAAACATTGGGACAACACTCTCAGACACATGATCTGTTTTTTTGGGTGGTCCTTTGGAGACCCAGGAGTTGGATTCAATGATCCTTGTGGGTCCCTTCCAACTCGGATATTCTATGATTCAATGATAAGGAACAGGACAGTATGTTCCAGGTGCCAGAGAAGGAATATCTCCATAGAGAGGACAATGTTGGAGTATACAGCCACACTGCAGCCTGTGGAGTATCCCCATGCCAGAGTTATTTGCTATATGGGTATTTGCTGAAGGAACTGTCGTCCATGAACCCACAGTGGAGCAGGTTTGTCTTGAAGGACTGCAGACCATAGAAGGACCCATGGTGCAGCAGAGAAAAGTCTAAGGAGAGAGCGGCAGAGATGACCTGTTAGAGAATCAAGCCACAACTCCTAAACCCATACCCCTGCTCTCTTTGGTGGAGGAGGAAATGAGAGTGAAACAGCTTGGGAGGAGGTGGTGTTGTGGAAGATGTTTTACTTTTTGTCTTTGTTTCTCAACATCGAAAGCAATTTAATTTGCCTTTTTTTTTTTTTTTTTTTTTTTTTTTTTTTTTTTCCGGGTCAAGTCTGGTTTGCTAATGACAGTACCTGTCTTTATCTTGGTGCACATTTTTTTTTCATTTTTTTTTTCTCCCTCCTGTTCAGGAGAGGGAGTGAGAGAGTAACTTGATGGTTATCTGGCAGCTGGCCAGGATCAACCCACCAGAGAGAAAATCTGTAGAGAGAATTCAGCACTGAAATTGGAGCCTCACTGACAGAACTTGTTTAAGTGGATGCCCACTCCAGCCATGTCAGTGGGGCTGGAAAATCAATGCAAGTCTCCCACGGACTTTCCTCATTTCAAAACTTTGTTATTGTCAGCAAGAGCTAGAAGCATAAGAATGGAAGGAAGGGGGAGATGAGAGAGACCATAGTCTAGAGGAAGAGGTTGGTGTGTAGTTGCAGTGGTGAGGAAAGACTGCTCTCAGGATGCACACACTTTGCTTATGAGAATTCCAGCAGTGTGAGAGAATGGCAAAGTTACAGAAAATGAAGTGAATTCAGCTAGCTTTCAGATACTGCAATGTTAGAAGACTGCATGAGAGAACACAGAAAAAGGGGGTAGCAAAGCAGCTGCTAAGAGAGGAAATGAGTAACACTGGGAGCTGGTACCACAGAAATCATAAAAGTAGGGACTGAACTAAACACAGGAGTGCAAGGGTGTGATAATGAAGATCAGAAACAGAGAACTAGGAATAAGGAACGCTGAAAAGAACAAAAATGATGGCTATTGAAATAAAGTCTTGAGAAGACTTATCAGAAAGAAAACACAAGTAGGGACCATTCGTATGTAGAGCTTGGGCTCAGGATGGGAGGATGAACTTCTGTGTAACATTTGTTTCAGCACACACTCTGTTAAAGTTGGAGAGTAGTGCTGAAAGAGGTTTAAATAGAGTTGATTTCCTGAGCTTGTAATGAGCCCATGCATTTTGGGTTTGGCTGTTTTTTTTTTTTCCTTTTTTTTTTTTTTTTTTTTTTTTTAAGTTTAGTTTAGTTTAGTTTTGTTTTTCCACAGGAAGAAGTAATAACATTTTTCAAACCGACTGTAGTTCTGGTCCAAATCAGTTTTAAGATTCTAGTTTGGAAATTACAGGATCAAATTCTCACAAGCCTTCTCAAGAGATTATGGCCCAGCAAAGATTAAGGTATTTCTGCTGTCTTGATCTGGAGCCAGAAATTCCTTCTACTTCTTAGTCTTCTTTCTAACCAATGATGTTAAGGTGCATTTGAATCAGAAGATTAGACTCAAAGCAGTTGTTTTTCTCTCTCCTTTGTCCTCTTCTCTCCTCCCATGTCTTAATCCCCAACACTTGCCAAGGTTTCACTCCATCCAGTCTATACCTCATTGCCAAGAAAAAAAAAAAAAAAAAAACAGTTCACCCTTCTGTTTTTTAATAAGATCAGATTTTGAGGTTTTAGTTTTGACTCATGTCTATATGAGGTAAAAAACACTCCACTTTTTTTTTTTTTTTTTCTTCCACAGTCTTAAAAAAATGATGTTGCTTTGGTTTTGTGGTAATAAGGAGGTTAATGTCCTTGTGTTTTCTCAATAAAAAATATTTTATTTTCTTTTTCTGTTGCATTCAGTTTTTGCATTGATTCTGACCACGGTTAGACTAAATCTACTGGGCTAGATTGATAGCTAGTCTTAAACCAGCATGTTTCTTTCCTATGTTTTAAAGCGTTCCTGCTGACTTCTGTTTTGTGACATGTTTTTGGATTGCCATGGTAAAATGCTGTTAAGCAAAAATATAATTGTTTGATTTTATTTCCATTTACTGTCAAAAAACTTCACAAGGTGGCCCTTAGCTTTAAACGCAGGAAGCACAAATATACACACACATGCAGAGGTACACATTCATCGGTTATAGATGTTGTCACATTGAGCTAAGCATGCAGCCAATTCAGGAAGCTGTAGTTGAAGACAGTGGAGGAGTTTTGCAAATCAAAGCTTCACTGCAGACTCACTTGAGCAGTGACTCAGTGTGTAGTCATTGTAAACAGACTAATTTGTGCCTCAGTTTACTCTGCTGTAAAAGTAGAAGTTCATTCAAGTGTTTAGAAACTGAAACAGTATTCTGAGACCATAATGAGGTGCTTTCTAATTTAGGTGACTATTGATAATTATCATTTTGACTGTCTCCCCTGAGAAATAAACTAATTCATGTTTGGAAAGCTGCCACTCCCAGCAACAGTACCCTTCTTCTCCATCATTTTAGGTTGTTTTTAAGGGACTATCTTGTTTTGTTTAAACTGTAAAATATGGAGCACAAAACGTCACTGATGCAAGATAATTTGTTAGTGAGTGTTAAGAAAGGTAAAACTGTCCAAATCTTCTTTGGGAAACATTTTCTCCATCAAAATTTCTGTGTCTTCTTTTTACTGGGGAAGGTAAAAAGCAAGAGACTTAAGGGGTAGGTTGTATGTGGATGTAATTTTTAAAAGTTAGTTTCATGTCCTTTTTTGGCCTGCTCAGAGCTACGTACTGTGGTGATACATAAACAAGAAGTGACCAATTATTCATGTGAAAAGAGGTTTCATGAATCACAGGAAAACAGTAAATTATGAGGAAAAACACATTTTGCACTCTTTTCAGGATATAATTATGACAGCATGGAATGGTTATAAGAATGTTGCAGATTCTTTTTGATAAGATTTGGCGTGGAGTGGGAGAAAGGGTTCTGATAGTCCTGAAACTTCTGTCTAGATGTAGATTTCTGTTTTTAAGGAGAAAAAAATAATAATACTGATTTAGCTGCCTGCTCCAGTATGGCTCACTGAAGTATGTGCCAAGTGTGTAAATGAAACCCTGGCAGAACTGGCAAGCCTGCAGAAGGTCAGACCCTGAAATATATTTTTTTTTGTTAGCAGTGGCTCTAGCAGAACACCAGCAGATTGATGTGTGCAGTGCCATCAGTTATTACAAGATTAAATAACTATTTAAGCAGTACCACATCTCTGTCCCCAGGAACATATTTTTGCTTCTTTGGTGGTATGTTGTAAAGGAGGGTGTTTTTTTTTTTTTTTTTTTTTTTTAAAGTACAGAGGAGGAAACTATTTGTAAAAGACAACCTGCATTGTTTGGATTGCTACTTGCTTGATGGACTTAAGTTCCACCCTCCTGCACTGAAGCCCACTGGCATAATTATCCTTCCCCTCTTTTGGCCAGACCTTGCAATTGCCTCTGCCCGAGGATAGATTTGTACTGAAGCAGAGTACCATTGACTTCACTCAACATCCAAGATGGCACATATGTTTCCCATAGCCCTAGAAAAGACAGTAGGGCTGGGAATTTAATGCTGGCAAACAGCTTTGAGGTAAAAAGTGAATGTTTTTTTCCCTTCTGTTTCTAATGAAATTATGTCAATAAAAATCAGCACTTGCCTTCATTGCCTAGATCTCCTTGGCTTCGTGATCTGCTACAGAATCCGTCATCTGTTTTATTCCCTGTATTCATGTAGAGAATAATATCATGTAGCCCCACTGAACTATGCAACAGAAGGAAGAACACAGTATCTCTAACACTGTCAGAGTTGTTTGGTTCTCAGGCATTTTGCTGGTTCATGGTGTGTTAGCCACCGAGATTGCGGTGCCTGCCTGAAATGCTTTTTTAAAGAATGCAATGTCCAAGGAACAGCCTCTATCTGCTGCTTAGAAAGCTGAGTGGCAAATCTGACACAGCAGTGTGTGATTCTGGAAATGTCACTCTATTGACTTTATGAGAAAAAACAGACACAGTGTAGCAAGAGCTTTCATAATAGCCTTCTTCAGGCACCTAGAATCCACAAGGATGAGGTCAGAATGGACAGGGAATATGTAAGACTTGAATCCCACCACTTGGCATGAAGTGGTGAAGAGAGAAGGAATAACTTTAGTCTTAAACTGGGACTTGTAACACCCAGTTTCCGGATCTGAAAGAAAACTTCTTGTGCAGAAAGCAAGGCATGGAGAACCACATCTAAACAGGACAGTCAAAAAGTTGCCAGAGTACATGTGGTCTGCTGCTTTATACCTGTTTTCAGAAGCTGCACTTTTTTCTCCTCATTGCTTTGTGCATTGGATGGTTTGCCATAATTTTGAACAGAGTGTGTAAAGTTCCTCCTATCAAAGGAAATAAGATATTTAATTTATTTTGTTTTATAGCCTGGGATGGGATGACTGCATAGGGTGCTGGTGACTAGACAAGCAGACCCATGCCATGACCTCCTTTTTGCTGAGAATGGTGATGGGGAATAAGAGAAGGGGCTGGCTCATGCTGGATGGGTGGAGTCCTGCTGCTAAAATTAACCCTTACATAAGTGGTGCCAGCCTTTACATCATGTCACAAGTAGGGTGAAAAAGAGCCAAAAAGGCCAATAGTCCCCACTTTACTTTTTGTTCATTATCATCATTCATCAGGTGCCGTGTCACACTTAATATTTTCCATCTGCTTTTGGCCATACGGTCTGGTACTGCTCGACAACAGAAACCTGTTGATTCTGGACTGTTAACTACTAGTGGCTGGCACACCAAACTGGAGGGTGACTCAACTGTGGTGGAAGACAGACAGAATTGTTTCCAATGTACACCTAAGGAGGCCCTCAGTAAAACAAACATTGATTTTTGAGATTATTTTTTCTTCTTACTTGCCTGCTGCCAGTAGGCTGTAAATAGGATTCCTATATTTTTCCTTGTTGATACTAACTCACGTTGGAGCTCATTGGCAACCTTTAAGCCAACAGAAGTTGCTGAGTATTGCTAGAAGCCACATACTCCTAAGAACAAATGAGGTCCATACCAGTTGTTGCAGACTGGTTAGTATGAATAAAGGTACTACAGGCAATACTGACATGCATGGGTGGCCTGTAGCTTGTAATTTACCAGGTTCATCTTTCCTTCATGGACTAAATCCCAGTGTTATAAATCATATAGGTATGACTTTCTTCCTGGAGCAACTTGTTTGCTTTATTTATTTGGAAAATATCAGTAACTGCACTTACTCACCACAGTTTCTTTTTCTGCTGCTGAATTTGCCTTAGCTGAGGCTCACTCAAGAATGTTTAGTCTTAACAGTGTGTGATTTCCCCTCGTGATTTCTGAACCACATTCTGAATAGAAGTGCTGGTACTAAAGTGTGGTAAATACATTTCCAGATAAAATTTTGGTATCTCAGAAATGACCTACTTCTCTACAGACTGAATGCCACAGGTTTGAGGCAGTCAATCTAAAAGAGTCTGAACATCCTGTCCACTCCTCACCTCTCCCCAGTTTTAAGATCAGCAAAACATTTAGAACAGAAAACACTCTATTTTTAGAACAATCACACAGCCCTGGTATTATTTATATTTAAATTAAAACCAGCTTTTAGACTTTCAGCTAAAGCAGAACGGTACTGTTATTTAAGGAGGAAAAAAATAGAAAAAGGTTTAAAATATCTTAATAATTAATTTGAACCTGGCATGACATGCTCAGAGGAAAAACATCAGCACCCTGCAATGGCTACTCACTGTAGAAAGCTGGAGAAAAAAATGGTGAGATGCACTATGCATTTATTCAAAAGTGGCTGCCAGGGCAAGGTTTACAGAAGTCGTGTGCTCTTCGTGGCAAGGCAATAGTTAAACATTTCTTGGGCTGAGTCAAATGCCCAGTGGTGCCTGTTTGGAAGATTTTCCTTTGAGTCACTTTGTTTGAAATGTAATAAATGGCTGGTCAGTCTGTTGTTAGAACCTCTGTATTTGCTGCCTGGAATATTAGTCCAAAAGGTTTACTCCACAGAGGTGTCTCATGAGTGATACCTCTTACTCATATCTGTCATTTTTGTAAGAGGGGTAATTTGAACTTTCTCTGTTGTTTTGCTCACATTTAGCAGATGTTCAGACAAGCAGGGGTGTTTCCTTCATTCCCCATGCATATTCTTCCAAGGTGAACTTGGGGCCAGATTCAATGGCAACTGAAGTGAATGGAAAGACAAATTCAAGACAGGAATAGAGGACATTTCCAGTACATCCAAAGGTCCTATGAAAAAGTGAACAGATTAATGTTTCTGCTGACTGGTCACAGGAAAGGGTCAATGAGAGGTCCAGATCTATTTTAGGAGATGCTGTCAAAGAAGTCAGTAAGTAAAAGGCATGACATAACAATCCCTGATATTCTCAAAATCCCAGATTCATGAGGTGTAAATATACTTTAGTGGAGTATTGGAAAATCCTGGGACATACTGGAGGCAAAGGAGGCTCAATATCATGTGCTATACCATTACACAGCCATCTAGAAGTGGTCCTTCAACAGGCAATATACTATTGCCACAAATTCTGTGCACTCCAAAAATGAAGGAGGGTTGGAAGAAACAGGGGGCTGGTATGTCTGACCTAAAACTCCATAGTATCCAAACTGCCAGATCCTTTTGGTTAGTAAATCCTGGAGTGATAGTGAACTGGGGCTTGTGCTGGTCCATGGTGCCTATTTGAATGGAGGAAGAGAAGAGCTCCAACAGCACGGGAGGCATCAAGGCCTGGGATGCTCTTTAGCATGCACAGAATTAGGTATTACCCTGAATCAGCTTCTTAGACTCAGACCCCTCCTACATCTAACTACATGTCTGAGTGCCTGCTGGACAGGCTTTAGGACTGAATAGCAGACTATTGTAGTCCTACTAGGCCTCTGTTACCTCTGCTTCCAGATAGGAAATCTTCTGACTCCACAATAACATCACACAACATCTAATCTGGTTGGATTGATTTAGATTAGGTGGTCTCCAAATTAGTTTATGTTATTTCTATTTACCTGCTGGCTTAAACAGTTTTCACTGAGAGGTTATTTCAGGTGAGAGGTTATTTCATGACTTGCTCTCATAGGCATTGTTTTCAGAGAAGCTTTGATTTGTGCATTATTCCAGGAGATGTATTTTGACTAACTGTCCTTTTCACATGATAAAGTATCGGGGAAAGAACCACTAATTTTCCAGTGAAAATAGTGCACACTTTTCTAAAGGATTAAATTTTCCTTTTGTCTTTTAAAAATGCCATTTCTTCTTTATGCTGTTAACTAGGACTAATCCTTATGGTTTTGATTATTTAAAGCATTGTGACAACCTTTGCAGGTATAGCGGATGCCAATATTGCACTTAACCTGGTCTGTCAGTTGGAGTGTGGACTTGACATGAGATATCAGCTGGTTCAGATGGCAAATGCTCTCCTAATGTTCATTCCAAGACCTGTTAAAGTTATGACCTGCCAGTGTTACAAGAGATCATGAGTTAGTGTTTGTTTACATAAAGACTCCAGAGAATAAACAGAAAGTCTTCATGTGAAAAGGTCTTGGAAAGTATCAGTGGGAAAATGATGGGGTCTCTCCTGCTGTCCACTCTGAGAATAATGGGGTGCTGCAGCCTTGCTGAGAGGGAGATGTGAGACCCCTGGCAGTATCCCAGGGTCATACCCTGAGGGCATACTAGCACCACAAGATTACAACTTTTCTCTAGTACTTTGTCCCTGGAACAAAGCTGGAATTATATCCTCTTAAGTACTGGGCGAATAACTTGTGTGAAACCTGTACTGTGGGGCAAGGGCTGTCATTGGTTATAAAGCACCCTGACATCTTGAAAAACCCTCATTTGACATAAAATGGTAGTTTGTTTGGGAGGATGGAGTGACTGAAAATATCTTCTGTTGGAGGGATTGCTTAGGGGATGCAAACTTCTCTGTCATCTTAAGATCATGACCCAATAGCTTCCCTTCTTCCCCACACACTTCTTTTTAAATGAACCAACCAACCAAATCACAGAAAATATGTCTGCTGTCAATTCTGCATTTTAGTAAAACTTCTATCAATTAACAGGATGCAGTTGTGACTTCATCTGGCAAAGTATAAAAGATGATTCTAAAAATGGTATTTAAAACAGTGACATTTAATTGGTAGCTGCCAGAAGAGAACACACACAAACTTTGTTTAAGTATAATCTGATTTCCAGTATGAAGGAATCTGGAGATGTTTTGACATATTTTCATTATGTAAGGGAAGTGATATAATAGGAAGTGAAAGTCATTTAAAAAACAAAACAAAACACCTATTTTTGTTTATACTAACCAGACAAAATTTAGAACTGCATTAATGCTATGTTCCTCTTTTCATTTCCATAATTCTGTCCTATGCTTCTGTGTTTACTTTCCAGTTAATTTGGGTTAGCTGATGATGGAAATCAATTGCCTCATTGTCCTTTTAGTCTAAAAGCAGCAGCATAATTATAAAATACAGATCTATTAATGAAACATCTTAAGCTTCCAAGAGTCATTACCAGGCATCCTACACATGCTGCAGGATTGCTTACCACCCTGCGTATACTTAGAGAAAAACATCAGAAAATGTGGTTGCATAAATCTGACATTCTGGAAGAATGTGCAATGGGGATGACAGCTCTAGGGTTGGCTGAGCTATACTTAAGGACAAACTTGAGGTACTAGAGTGGGAAGAAGGAGGCTCTCCATCTTCATGTACCCCCAACTTTAAGTGATACTTATGTGGGGGTAGAAATGAGTTTGTATGACATTTAGAGCAGCTTAAAAGCTTTGTTGAATTACTTTGGTGCAAATGCCCTTTTTGGTGTCTTTGCTGAGGAAGGTCAGAAGGCAATGTGCTTTAATTCCCTTCTATTTCTAGTCTCATCCACTGTTGTATCAACATGTCTCCACCTAGGTGGCAAGTCTGATAGGTTCTCTATTAATGACTTTGTTTGTGGGAAAGCCTTAGCTTTCCTCAGAGCAACTACTATCCATCTTGTTCCACAAAGGTGAACATTGAAAAGGGGACTGTTCTAGCATGCCTGTTGGGGTCTGATATGTTAAGTCTGAAACCAGCAAGGGTAGAGAGCAATAATGAAAGCTTACTTACATAGTCAGCCATACTTCACTAATATCTCCATAACATATAATATTTGCATTGTTAACACTGGGAATCTACAGAATTATCTCATTCCCAGAGAGGAATTCAGATCTCTATGACCAATGGTTTACAAATATTTGGCAAGTGTTGTTTCAAAGGACCATAGAAAGTGCATGAAACAATCATTGCCTTTATGCTGCAGGAAATAGGGTAACAAAGGAAGGGTTGGTTGAGGCAGTTTCATAGTCAAACCCCTGTTGGAATCAGAGAAAAAATGCTTAGCATGCAAGGTAGTGAGGTAAGGAAAAAAAAAGGGGGGGGGGGGGCGGCGGGGGGGGATGATAGAACCTCCATCACTTCTCGGGAACTGTCTTTAACTTCTGATCTTCTAAAAATTTGAAGAAATCCCCCAAAATTTAAATTAGACAAGATATACTACTACTTATGGAGAACAATTGATTACAAAGTTTGATTCTAATAACTTCTGCTGTGGTCCATAGATTTTTGCTCATGTTAAAAATGAATGCAATTAGCTAAAGAAAGCCGAAATATGACAGGCTATAGATTATATTACAGAAATGTGCCCAAAAACTGCCAACCAAAACATCTGCCTGATAACTTTCAGCTGAAGTTTTCAATGGTGAACATTATTATAAGTTTATAAAACAGTTTCTAAAGGCACACCCTATTTCATTGAATCTCTGTTTCTTGGTTTCATTTTAATTTTTCACTCTTGAAAGTTGTCTTTGGTTACAGTTTCTAAAATCCAATAGATATTTGTCAACAATTGCCATGGAGAGGTATTCTGGTGTTTTTGGTTTGTTTGTGTGTGTTTGCTGTTGTTTGTTTTTGAAAGAAGGGTTGGGTGTTGAGGAAGGATCATAAATTTCCCCTTAACATTAGTGAAGGAAGTATCAAGTGTGCAAATCTCTCTCTCTCCTTCTCTCCCCCCACCCCTCTTTGTATTTTATTTTTTTTCTCTCTCTCTCCAGAGGACTAGAGTCTTTGAAAGGAGTGAGAATCTCCTAATAATATCAGCAGGGTATAAATGTCCAGTACCAGCATTACACACACTCAGAAATGAATGCTATCCTCTATGACCCAGAATTTATTTTCTGCAGAGCTGTTTCATAATAGTCAGTCTGTATCATTGCATGAGGTTGTTCTGTCCCAGATGCAATATTTTGTGCTTGTTCTTGCTGAACCTTTTGAGTTTTTCATCAGCCCAATTCATCAGCCTGTCCCTGCTGTTTCGTAATAGATGCCCTTTGAATAGCATCTCTGCCCTCAATATATATAATCTCTGATACAGACTGCTCCTCTTAGTCTGGCCACTAGCTGGACTTTGCAAAATTATCACAACTCCTTGAGCCTGACAAGCCAGATAATTTTTCACCCCACTCACCAATACGTATCTCACCAATGTGGTGATTAGGAGATAGTCTAAAAGACATTACAGAAATGAAGGTATTTAATATTCACCAGTCTCTCCTTGCCCACAGTTTCAAGCATGTTTTAATTTGCATGAGATGCTATGAGCCCATGTCTGTACTGATTTGGCCCCTGAACCATCTGGGTAAAGCCTGAAGTGGTTCTGAGCATACAGAAGCTGACCACCTTTAGCAAAATCCACCCTCTGGCCTTCAGTCCATAATCCAGTGTCCTTTGCAGTCCAGTTCTGACTCTGTCCAAAAAAATAAGTTTTCCCTGCTGTAATGGAAGTCCTTATTTGAAACAGCTCAGTAAAATCTTAGAAAGGGAGAGGAATCATCATGGTCTTTCTTAGAGGAAGTGAACTGCTTGACAAAACACGGAACTGTCTTGAAATAGCAGATGAAAGTATATTATGATGTGTCAGTAAGGCAAAGGAGACCCCAGGCAGCTCTGATTTAGGCTCAGCTGTTAATCAAAAATTCTGGGAGAAATCCAAGCCTCCAGAGCTTAAACAGAATATAAAAGGCTGTTTTATATTATACAAGAACATAAAGCTGTGCTAAAGGGGAAATCCAACCGGAAAAGGGTTTTTCTCCCTAATCAGTTTGTAGTTTGTGCTGGAGCAGTAAGAGGCAGAGTGCTGGGCACTTTTCTGGAGTAGATGACATATTAACCTGCAGTATGTGTAGAGATACAGACATATTCCGTGAATATTCTATTTGAAAAACCTTTTATATGATAGTCGGTTTCTAATGACTTTCGATCAGTCCTACACAGGCTAATTGTCACTTAGGACCTCTCTGAATCTATAGGTCTCATCCAAAACCCATCAAAGTCAATGTAAAGATTCTCTTTGACTTTACTGGGCTTTGAATCAAGCCTATAAAACAACCTGACATCTGCAGTACATACTGAGGCCTTAATGAACCTTTTTTCCTTTTTTTCCCTGAGGCTCCAAAACACCATTCTAACATCTGGAAACCTTCTCTTTCCTGGTGTTTCCCATTTGATATATGTTTTTTAACAGATTAAAAAGCATATGCCTGAGGCCAATTGGGTCCTCTGTTGCTGTGTTAGTTCAGGTTCTGCTGCAAATCAGAACAGCAAATAACTCTTTTCAGACCTTACTCTAGTGATGAGAAACTGGGACAGACTGTGTAGCAAAGGATAAGTTAGGTCTTTATAGTCTAAGGAAGCAAATTTGGATAGTCCAGAGGAAGAAAGAAATATATCATTGTCATCTTTCAAAGGATAGATATAGCTAATCATTTTGAGCAAGTAAGAAAAAAGGTCTGTTGCTGAGTCAATGCACCTGACTCCAACAAAAGAATTGAGGTGGTTTGCCTAGCATAAACATTGCTTGTCATTTTGGGCTTTCATCCTTTTTACTCTGCACTCCAACAGCTCTGAGAATAGGAAACCACCACTTCTGTCCACAAAAGCCTGACCACACATGTTCACAGCAGGAATTTTACAGGGTTTGTCTTTCAGAGAAGCAGCAAATGCTGCCTCCTTACATAACAACAGTGGTGAAAGGGGAAAGGAAAGACTCTAAACCACTTGGACAAGACTGGACTGAATCTCACATATTGAAAGCGGATGTTGAAACATAAAATTTACATTTGGAGAAGAAGATGGGAGCCTGATGATGTTTTCAGTAGGAGAGGGGAGGAGGCAGAGTGAGGGAGATGCAGAGTGATTGATACACAGAAAGAGAATTTCCCCACCCCCAAAACTGGAGTGGTTAAGGATGAGGTGAACTGAAAAACAATTGCAGGGAAAGCTTAAAACTTAGGAAGAGGATCATACTTCTATAGTCCTTTCCTTTACTACTACTGTGGTCTTATGCTATATATCTTTTGGTGAAGTGTGACTGGCTTGTCCTGAAGGCATGTTTTTGATCTAATGGCGCTCACAAGTCTTGAGAGGGAAATAGCTTACAGGTTGGAAAATGGGATCACTATCATGAAATAACAACCAGCCCCAAAATGATTGGTCCTTAAGTTTCCATTCATGGTCTCTAAGACAGAACTCAGGCCGCAGCAAAAAAAAAGATCTGAGGCATGGCTTACCACAAACACTCATTGTAATCCCAGCTAGCAGTCTGGCACTTTCTCTAGCTCACTTCTGTCTCCAAGCCACTCAGTTATCTGCTGATCATGTTAGGCATGAACAGCATCCTGAACTCTCTCCATCTGGATTCTTACATATGATTTTTAGAAAGACTCCAACACAGACTTTGTTTCTTTTCTTTGTTTTTGTTTCTGCTTTGTTATTTTTTCCATATCCAAATTCAGGGTTTAGATGTCACTGTAGTTGCCTTTCTCACAATGACACTCATAATTAATCCCTACACTTTAGAAGCATCAGTCCCTGGTTTAGGATACATCAAGATCTTAGAATATTTATGTGCAAAACTGTGCCCGCAGTTAAGGAGGCAGCATAGAAATCCTTGCCCTAAACTTGTCTTTATGCAGGGATTTGCAGAGAGGGCCAAGCCAGAATCAAATGAGTTTTTCTAAGACTTAGATTTTCCCATGTTTTCTGTAACTGAAAGGTCATGCTGTTTTTTAAAGTTCTCTGCTGTTCCTGAGCTAGTCTCTACTTCTCCAGCAACCTGTAAGGAAGTCATAATGTATTTATGATGACATCCTTTTCGTGCTGTGGAAAGAATTTGAATGTCATGAATTCCACCTTATGACTGAAAAGATGGGCTTGGACTGGATTCTCACAATAACACAACCCTAAACGAGGTGAAATTTGAATCCCCAGATGAACTTACATTTTGGGAGCCAAAGCTCTGTTTTCATCCTATATCTTAAAGTTTTTGAAAAAAGTTCAGATCTAGGATTATTTGGCTAAAATTCCTGTCTAATGGTGGCTTCAATGACAAAAGGATGAGGTGGGAGATAAATAGAAACCCTAGTTGGAAAAAGTGGTAAGAAAACCTGCTAAATAACTATCTGCAATGAAGGAGCTAGTTTTTTATCTGTTCAATCTGTCCAAACACCTCCCTCTGCAAAATTCACTAGCAAATAATTTATTTTCTATGTAGACTGTCATTTTGCCTACCTACACGGGTCATTCAAGTGGCACAGCTTTTCACACCTCACCATGTCATTTTTTAGGCTCAGAAAAAATCCTTGTGAATTAAAGAAGGGCTTTAACTATTCCCTTTACAAATGGGAAAACCATTGTGGAGAAATTAAACAACAGACCTAACTCACACTAGAAAACTATGGCAGAATACTAATTCACTCTCCCTGTCCCTCTATACAAATGTCTGGGTGATGGTATCAATCTGAGTGATGATGCAAATGTTTCTGATGTTGTATGCCCAATGCTCATCTCAAGAGGGACATATTGCAGCTTTTTCGTTTTAGGGTCCACTTGACAGTGTTCAGATTGCCTAGCAATGTTCATCATCCAAGATCTGTTTGTATTAGAAGTTTGTGCTTACCAAGATTGCATGTTTAGTCACACTCTTCTTGGTACAGTTCTCTACATCCCTTCTTGTACAATCTTTCACTAAAGTTTACGGTCAAGTTCTTTACTTATTCAGTTCTTAAAAAAAATCAAGCACTGGAATGATTTATATTAGATTTTGACATTGTTAAAGAAGATAGATGCCCTGCTTCCCATAGAGAGATTAGGTTTTGCTTTTCTCTATTAGTAGTAATTATTAGTAATCCTGAGAGCAAGTCAGTCGTCTCATAATGGAGATTATGGTGTACCACACTGAGAGAGAAAATATTTTTCCTGGCTTTAAGCAGCTAAAGGTTAACCTTTACACCTGGAAGACAGAGAATCCATAGTCTTAATACATTTTTCTCTTTATCTTTGGCTTTTCAATAACTGCTTATCCTCAATAATACACTGTAGTTCTGAGTTCCCCAAGGTAACGTGTTGTATGTAGCAACAAAGGGCCAGTTGATGGATTCCCATATTCTGAGGAAAGATCAACATTATTCTTGTCCATACAATTTATGACTGCATCCATGTGTGCCCACCCTGTCTTTACAGACTTTCTCTCTAAACTTGCAACAACCACAGTCCACCCAGCATCTGCTCCTGTCCCTGGCAATCCTCTCCCTGGCTGCCTTCTGCACAGAGATATGCGTGCACACAGGTGGCATTTTCTGACAGACAGTTGTTCAAGATGCCTCTTCCTATCACCTCAGAGAATCATGCATACACCCCTTGCTCCCAGGCCCCTTCACCCACTCTCTGGTTAATCTAACTTGTATTATTCACTAGTGATCACACACTACCACATGAACCCTGACTTGCTTCAGTTGCCAGCACCACTGACACAGACCTTCTGACCTGTTGTCCCCTCTCCAGTGACTGGCATGCAGACCTCCATACACAAACATGCATGCAAAATACAAAGTGTGTCACCCATAAGTGGAGTTATGAAGAAGGTAAGACAGACTGTACTGATTAGGTACAGGGAATAGCTGGACAAGTGTACTAACATGCAATTGTTACACAATGAGTTGCTTTTATCTGCCTTTTCCTCTATTTTCCACACTACGTCCTCCCCAGACCACCTTGACTTCTCCCTTTCTCACAATTAAACATTCCTCCATTTCCTCCATTAAACATTCTATGGTAAATTTGTGCAATCCAAAGAAACTCTTCCCCTGTTTCTGTAATACACACTGTACTTCCAGTCTGTGAGGTGATCCAGAAAGATGTTTCCATTGACACATATTAATGAGTATCAGTGCTGGACCATATGGCTGATGCTTTCCTGTGACAGCCCTGGGATGAGGGCTTCTCTCTCTGATTGTTCTTTTTGGGGTGTCTCCACCTGCCGCTGTGCCTCTCTGCTTCTTCATGCATATGGGCATGAGCCCCTGATGGGCTGATGACTCCAGGTATGGGCCTGGAGTGTGCTAGTTGGGTTTCCCCACATGCCTTTGCCTCTTTGCGCACCTTCATATCTGTGGACAGGAGCTTTTATCACATAACCTAACAACAGGATAAAACATTTTTAGTGCTACCTCTTGTTTTAAAGGAGCTAACAGATGTAAAATACGAAATAATGCTCTGTCCTGAGATAGCGTTCTCTCTTCCAAGGCACTTTGTTTCTTTGCCCAGTGTTATGGAGGCCTTTATATTGTACATAGCTAAACTGTTGATTACTTGTGCCAAAAGAAGACCATTACAAAAAGGCATTGCGCTGCCTCATGTTTCTCTGCTGAAACCAAATGATGGCTCTCCAGCCCAGACATTATCCGTAGTGTTATGTCATTTCTCTGAATTAGTTAATCACAGCTTGGCCATACAGCTGGGACAAGATGAAGGGTGTGCAGTGTTTGCAACTCACACACAGCTCCTTGGGGTATGTGTTGCTTCAAGGTCAAAGATATTGGTCTAGATTCTTGTTCTAACAACATAGTACATCATTCTCACAATGAAAATATGTTTTAGTATGCATATTTGTTTTATCCCATCTAAGTCTTTTATGTTGCAGGAAAAAGAACCTTGGACCCTATTCTTTATCTGAAGTTTCACCCTTTTAATGACTCTGCACTGTAGTGTACTTTTATAATTCCTAGATACTAAAGATAGTTAAAACACGGGTCAATTTTCAACTTTCCTGTTTGAATTTTCCCTTCACTATTTTGTTTTTCTAAATGATTTAATTTGTACATTTGTACACAAGTGATCTTATTTATTTATTTATTTATATTGGGATATTTTCTTCTGTAAAATATCACACACATTTCTGGTATATTCAACTTTTTATTTGAAAAATATGTGATATATTCTGGTGTCTCTGGCATGTTTTGTAAATTTAAGATCTGAGCACAAAGACTCCATTTTGCAAAAATAAATGCTTTCTCTTTCAACTCACGTCTGTAGGATATCCCAAATGTACAGTACTGTGTTACTGTGCACTAACATAATATGTAGTTGTGCAACACATGAACATATTAAGAAAGCATTCATGCTCAACACACATCGTTGATGCATCAATTAACTTCATTAGAATTGGCCCCTCAAATGATTGTGATTGCTTCCTTGTACAGAATGTTCATTGCCTACGTTTGATGAGCGAGGCCAGCCAGAGGAACTTGCTGTTTATTTTTGAACCAATATAAAAGTAGACCAGGAGCAGACACCTCCTGCTGAAGGCTAGACCTTACAAAGAGGTCATCTTTGTTGCACATGGCTAAGGAATCATATCCCCTGCTGAAGATCAGGGCTATTTTTAGAAATAAGCTAGAACTCTTCATTCTTGAAATTGTTTTAATTTCTATCTGAAGAGTCAGACTGCATGGCTAGGGAAAAGAGAAAAGTCTAGCAGTCTGCAAGGCCACTGCGAGCTGTGTAAAAGGAAACCTGATGAAATTGCTTCTTGGGGTCCTGACAGAATTTTTTTTCTGGCAGCACCAATGTGCTAATCACTATAGGCTGACAAAGAGCCGTTGCCCAAGAATAACTCATAATAATCATGTAAATTTTACTTAAGTACATATGATTAAAAGAAATTGCCCAGAATTTTAACAGACATTGTGCTGCCCTGATTATAGAACAGTATAGGTTTACTGGCTCCATTTTTCTACTGTAAATGAAAGCCTGAGGTCTTGTGAGTTGAGAGGGGGAGGAAAGGAAATGATTTGGCTTCACAGTATATAACTGCCTATGGAATAATTTTAATGTGCATTAAAACCTCATTCAGGTCTGCCACAGATACAGTGAGTATAAACAATCCAGTGGGGCACCCTTCTCATCTAACTATTTCACATCTCTTAGTCTGTAGATTGTACTTCAGTGGATGGCCATCAATCTGCTGGAGACACAAGAACTCTGACCTTGTTTTTTCTACGAGTAAAGTCAGTTTTTCACAGATTTCTAAAAACACTTGGGACAATTTTGTCTGACTCTTATATAATGCAGGTTATAGCATCTCACCCAGAAATTTCTGCTTCAAGCTTGGAGCTCTAGCTGACCGATGCCATGTGTCCAGATCTGGGTTGGATTTCAAGTTATAGCTGAGAAAGAAAGCATCTTAATCCCAATGGATGATTTATCTCCCTGTTCAAAAGACACAGCTTACTCACAGCCTGCACTATGTCTAAATGCAGCTTCTGGTCACTGAATCTTATTTTTGTCTTATTCTGTTAGATCAGAAAGCTGTCTCTGATCTGAAATTTAGACTGTGATATTTCCAAACTAGTCTCAGACTGTGAGACATGTACTAGTAATCTCAAGTCATTCTCTCCACTCTTTCTAAGCAGCTTCCAAATTTTATGTTATTTTGTCATCAATTTGGATAGAAGATTCCAAGAAAACTCGCCTTGGTGTGAGTTAGAGAGGTAATATTCATTTTCTTTTTTTCTACTCAATAGTCTCTTCCTTTTTTAACCAAAAATTATGCCTATCTTGACAGTCACATCTCACCACAATTTACAAATGATCATTTGCTACAATAATCATGTTTTTCAGAGCTACTACTTTGTGGTGCTTTTTTGCTCATTTTAAAGTCATGATCTCCATTCTTTGTTCACAGGTTTTAAAATTCACGTCTTAAGTGATCCCACTTTACTTTATGATCTCTGCTAATTTTTCTTTGGGTTAATATGGTCTTCCTCTGACATCGTTTGCAGTTCTAGTAACTTTATATATATATACATAACATTATTTATCATTGTTTTATATATATTATATATATGTATAATATTCTTTGAGATCACTACTAAAGATATTAACATTCATCCAGAAAAGGGAGACAATGGTAGAAACAACACTTGGTGATAGTCTCCTTTTTTACAATTAAATATTTTAATCTGTTAACCTTTGATATATTTAACATAAGTACACAGATATTCACTTTTACTACCATTATTTACTCATTTTTTTAGCTGTCAATGTTTTCAAGGCTCTACCAAATGCTTTAGACAGTACTAAAATATTATATCTTCCCAAGTATCTTTAACCATCACATCTGTAGTCTTTAATAGAAAGGAAATCATCAGAAAACAAACCTAAGCTTTTCATAGAATGATAGAATCATAGAACTATTTGGGTTGGAAAAGACCTCTAAGATCATCTGGTCCTTTAACCTAGCACTGCTAAGTCCACCATTAAACCATGTCCCTAAACTCTAAATCCATGTGTTTTTTGAAGACCTCCAGGGATGGTGACTCAACTTCTTCCCTGGGCAGCCTGTTCCAATACTTCACAACATTTTCTGTGAAGAATTTTTTCCTAAAAATTAAAAAAAAAAAAAAAAAAAAAAAAAGATATGATAACATATCTTTCATTTTGATGTCATAATTTCTTCATTCATTTTGGACAGTGTCTTATAACAGCCTCTCTGTGATTTTAACTAACATCAGTGTCAAACTATCCTTCTTGTACTTACCCTAAATCCCTCCAACTGACTTCTTAACTATTATCAGTGGTTGTCTCTTATCCATCCTATATAATTTCCCAGTGTCCAAAGTTTTCTTAAATATCAACACAATTCATCACTCAGAGTTCTCCTTGACCAATTCTCAGGTGCAATGATTCGTTACTATTTAAAAATATAAATAAATAAATAAATAAATAAATGCACAATGCATTTGAACATTTGTTGTCTGAAGGAACAGCTTATATTTAATATTCACTGAAAAAAAGGACTACATTAGCCTGTTGTTTTCTAAATGAATAAAAGACAGATACATTGTATGCAGAATACACATCTGCTTTTTCTGCACCCCGCTTGATAATTTATCAGCCCCTTTTGAGCATTACAGTGTTTCAGTTTAATCTCTGAAAGATCTAATTTGCTGCAGAGCAAATAGCTGAGTGTTATTTCTTCCAAATGACCCCACAATGGAATAAGTGCCTTCATATAGTTCTGTGAGTGCTATACTGAATTAACAGGGAGTAGATGGGAACTGGGAGACAGCCAGGACAGGAACAGCAGACAGAAGATATGAGCTGGGGCCGAAGTATGTTGCAAAGACTATAACAGACATGGTAATAGTAAAACACAGAGAGGCATTAGAGAATGAATGGAAGGTCAGAGTCTGAAGTAGCTCCATACTGGGTTACCCTGGCACTGTCCAGGGGAAGTTGATGATCACCAGCAAGCTCTAATCACTTTATGACTTTAATTGGACATCTAAGCCATCACATTTACTGGCACAAGTTTGACCTAGTTAAAAATAAAATCCCAGACAATCTATATGTCAACATCTACTATTTTAAGCAAGAATCCTGCTTTGGTCTTTGCCCAATGACATGAGTTCAGCTCTTGTACTGCCAGAAGAGAATCCTGAGCCTGGAGAATATTTGGGGGTCAGCACTTTGGTGAGTTCATCAGAGGCAGCATGGATATCTGGATGGTTTCTAGTGCTCCTGATAGAGCAGTTAAGCTAGGAAAACTGAAAACTATATACAATATTAAGTAATAAATAAATAAGAGTAGAAAAAGCTCTTTAGGAGCACAGAAAAGGAACAGTCAAGATAGGAAGTTTGAAAACTACATGCAATATTAAATAATAAATAAATAAAAGTAGAAAGTTATTTAGAAGCACAGAAAAATGTTGCTGCAAAATAAACAACTAGTAGCAAGGAATATGATTATTATACAGCTACACAATTCTGTGAAAATTCAGTTATTATTATTATTATTCAGTTCTCTCCATAATTTAAACTGGAGAAATCCTATTCTACCTCAGTACATTTCTGCAGGAATATTTTGAAAGGCTACTTTAATTCTGAATCCCTAAAATAAATACTTAAACTTTCAAACAGGGGCTAGACACAGTAGTGACACAGGATATGTTAGCTTTTGATGTTGCAAAAGTTAGGTTCTTGTCTTGAGATATTGTTATCAGTTAGGCTTTATGTCTAGAGACTCTATTCTTTTTCTACATGTGCACATGCATGTATGTGTATGAACTGTTAATACTCAAACTCACAGCCTTGTTTTCCTGGATCATACATGCACCCATGTAATGATGATCATTTGATTGGAAAAAATTCTGTTCTAAGCAGGAACTTTAACTCAGAGGAGAAGCAGATCTTTATTTTCCTATTTTTATTTTACTAAATTAAGTGAATGTAGCACTCAGAAATAACCAGACACTGTTGTGTTAGAGGTTAGAGAGCGTAATGGTTAAATAGTCCTTCTCCAACCTCTCAGGTGAAAATAAATAAATAAATAAATAAGTTCTGACATTAAAAACCTCTTAAATGGACAATTTATAAAAGATGTTGTTGGGAGAAAGATGACCTGAGGATAAAAGAAAGGAAAGAGAAAGGAAATTAAATGCCACTTCTTCCTTTCATTTTCAGATCATGTTAAAACAACTCTTTTACCTTACGCAGCAGAAGCAGCTGGACACTACTCTGATATGAGGATGCAATAACTGATCTGTTATTTTTTGTTGTTCTTTCTTTGTGTTGACAAGTGACAAGCAGGAATTTCTGGAGAAGGAAAAATATTTTATGCAGTGTCTTTTCAAGGAAGATTCATGTTTGACTTCATGTTTATCAATTTCCTTCGTTATTTGACTGATAGCGTTCTTGGGACCTGCCTGAAGAAGAAATACAAATGAATGATTCAAAAGATTTCATTTTTATCTGGAATTTTAGCTGTACATAGATTCAAGAAGTGATCTTTAATTATAGGAAAATGTTTGCTTCCTGCATACTTTGAAGTGTATGGAAGCTCCCTTGTGATCTTGTTTTGCAAATCTTAAGCAATATATGGAGATGGATATGTGATTGTAGCAAATGAATAAGGAGATGTCTTAGCTGCTCTGCCTACATGTCTCAAGAATAACCTTGCACCTGACAGATACATAAGAGATGTAATGTTTGAGTTTCCTCTCAAGTAACTTTAATCTTCAGTCATGTATCTGCTATAAGCGCCTTAACAGTCATTGGAGGAAGAGAGGAGATGCTAGAAAATGACTCATCACACTGGTTTTAGAAACCTCTCTCAGGAGGATGGAATCAGCATTTGGAAGGGTCTACTTCTCCCCTTTGTTCATAGAGAGCACAGAGGAAAGAAAATTACTCATTAATGTATATCCAATTGAAGTTTTCTTGCCAAAACTGAGTTATTTGCACTATTTGCTTTGTTTTTCTGATTTTCCTTTTCATCAGTTTGATACCAACTCCTCTTTCCTTGCATTGGCCAAGATAATTCACAGGCACACATGACACTAAGTGTTGCAGTTGGCTTCCTGTGTGTTGTTTTGGAAGGTGCAACAATTATATTATGAAAATAAAGAAGACAGGCTTTATAAACCAGAACACACAAGGAAAAAGCACTTTTCTTGAAAGGCTTGGCTGCTGTCTATGTTGCCTCTTGACATAGTTACATAAAGGACATACTTTATTTTTCCACTTCCTGAGTCAGAAGAGCTTTGGAGAAATTTTACAGTGGCCCTACTAAATGTATGGAGCTGGATTTCCAGTGAGACTTGAAATGCACCCAGAAATTTAAATTCTAACATAAGATTTGTTTTGCAGAAAAGAAGTGGGTAAGATGGTAGACAAGGAATCAGGAGACTTGGGTTCATTTCTTTCCTCTGTCATAGACTTCTATATGATTTTGCAAAAAATATTTAATCTCTGCATATCAGTTTCCTGTGGTAAAACCTTCTGGTTGCTTGTGAAGATAATCAGATCAAGACGGATGCTCTGAAACCAGAGCCCATATGTCTGCTCAAGAAAAGTAGTTTTTAATCAAATGCTCTTTACATACACTGACACTTGATTTTTGACAGCTTGGCTTGAAAGGATGTCTCTCCTAAACTGCTAATGCCATTTTAAAGATTGAAATCTCAGTTGAAGAGTACTTCTTGCACACCGACATTTCAGGTGCCACAGATGACTAGAACCATTTAGTAAACCTTCACTCTTTCTCACCTTCTCCCCAACTGAGAAAACCTAAGTATCTTACCTGTATCCTGTGACCAATGTCCTGTCACCCTGAAAATCTTTCTTAAAGGATGGTCATAGCAATAAGTCTACTAGGCAGACATAAAAATTACTATACTTTTACAGTTTTTGTTAGCTGAAGTTTCAATCAAACTTGAAGGCTGAGCTACCTCCATGTCTCTCCTCCTATCATGAGACTGCTTTTTTTCTTTCCTCAGTAAAAGGCAGAGGTGGGAGATTATAAAGGGAATACCCTGAACAATCTAGACCCTGATGGAAAAGCTATTTTGTGACAAATTTTGAATATATGAAGAAAATTAACACTAAAGAAGTGAATCTTCTCTTAAGAAAATGTGTAGAATTTAAGGGTGTTATATGAAGGGAAAATCAACAGGTTAGAGTATGGCAGGAGTGAGAGAAGTTTGATTAAACATCAGGGGCTGTGTATCTACACACAGAAAGATCAGGGAGAGGGGAACTGACTGCTTCACTTCCAACAGAGCATGGATAAACTTGGAGTTAAAAAAATTGTCAAAAAACTGTGTTCTGTTATCTGCTTTGGCTCGGACTCTGTGTATAGTTTATAGAATGTCATATTTTCATTTTATGCTATTTTTGTAAATGAGGGTTAATTATGTTCTCCTACTTCAGAGAGATGGAATAGGCTAAATCCACTGAAGATCAGAAGGGGTTCAGAGGAGTAACTAGATTAAACAATAATCAGACTTACATGAAGGGGGTGAAAATAACTAATATTGCTATATACCAGGAAAAAAATCATCAAGGCAATATGAACTATTATTTATGACAAGGTTCCCAAAAGAAGCAATGAAGATTCTATTAACTGGTAAATTAACTTTTTGTTCCACCTGGTTTGAAGGTTACAGAATGGGAGAAAAGCCTTAACTGGCAAATAGAAAAGCCTGAGACATTTTAGTGTCTCTTTAGATGTTTAATTTTATTGACTAATCCTTTTATGATACATGGAAGAATAGATTTGGATACAATAAGAACTGACCTTCCCATAACTTCTAGTGAATCCAAACCCTTTTCACAGAATTTTGGTTAACTGTTTCTACTCTTATTTTAATTTCCCATGCCTCTTGACTTCCAGGCTATGCTTGTGACCGGAAGCCAAAATGCCATGAGAAAAAGCTCTTCCTGTGGTAATTTTAACACTGCCAAGCATAAGGCCTACAAACCACACAGGAAAGCTTGTTCACATACGATTCACTGCCCAAAAATATCCAAAAAGTTTGGGATAAGAATCCAACCTTTAAACATTAATACAAACCAAACTTCTCAAATATTTCAGAGTCAGCCCTTTTAGTAGTTTTTATCCAGAATTAAAGAGCCATTCCATTAACCATTTTAAATGTTTACTGGGGATGCCAAAGGCATGATAAGGCATGATTCAAATAATTTATTAAATATATTCATCTGCTTAGTGTAGTTCAGAACATTAAGTGTTTTAAGCAACATATTTTTACCTATTTTACACAAGACTGGTAAACTACTGAAGCTCCTTCATGTCATTGAGATCCTGCAGATTTACACCAGATGAGGATTGTTTCTACATGACTTCATTCAGTCTCATGTCAAACTCTGCTTCCCTAACCCTAAGCACTGTCTATACAGTAATCTTTTTTTTTTTTTTTTTTTTTTTCTTCCCAGAGAATTCAAGATGCTTTTCAAGTTTGTCTAACAACTTCAGAATGTTGTCTAAGACAGTCTAGCAAAGACCCAGTCTCCAGTGTGGCCATAAGCAGAAGCCAAGCTGTAGCCAACCCAAGCCAAGATTAAATTGTGCTGTACTTTCTCCAAATGCTCTCCCAGTTTCTGACTATTTTCAGCTTAAGATAGATCCTGAGCCTTATGTGCTTTTTTCCATTTAGTAAAGGAGTTGTCCTCTGTACACTTTACCAGGTTTCCTTTGAACCCATGAACTTTGAGTTCATTTGAACTCTGCATAAGCAACCCTGTCTGACAAGGATTGCTATACACTGTAAGGACTAGCAGAGAGAAAAATGCTGAGTCTTCACAGCAACTGTCTGCACCGAGTTCCTCAAAACTGTTGCCTGCTTTTGATGCTTCCTGTGTATTTCTAGCCATTTTCAAAGTCTTGAGCATCTGAGGGAAGAACTAAATAATGTTCACTTCAAATAATGTACTTATTGTAGGTGTACTTTAATTACATTAAAGTCAGCATGTATGCTGTTACCAGGGCATCTGCAAGAGCAAGGATTTTAGCAAAGGCTGGGAAAAATAACAAACAAACAAACCCCAATTTGTTTAAGCAACCTGCTGATAATTTATCAGGAGATCTGGGCTGCCAAACCTGCACAAATAGCTCTTCTCAAGCAAATTAGTTAAAGCTAGATATATCAGAAACCATTCTGCTTTGAAACAGCAGAACTAGCTTGGTTTAAGCAAGACATAGAGCTTTCTTGGAACCTACCCCAAGACAGTGAGTTAAACACCAGATGGGCTGAAGAACATTAACTTCAATTATCATCAACATCATTATATTCTGCTTCAAGTGCAAAGTCCATTGCATTCAGCTTCTTTCCCTAACAACATCTCTGTATTGAAAACAAAGGCATAGAAAGTCCATGAATTACTTCAACTCCTTGCTGGCAGAGCAATGAGTAATGCTCTTCAAAGGATTTGGTAGAACTTCCCCATTACCTTGCACAGGATGATGTTAGGCCCTATCAGATCTTTTTTAGAAGCCTAGGAAATCAGTCTCAGGTATCTTTATTCCCTAACTTGGTTAGGAAATCCCCATGTACCTAACCAGGTTGCATAAATAGAAGTTTCTCTTTCACACATTTACTTGGATTCCTGTGAAGGTGATGTGCTTTGACTTCTGTTTGCCTTGGTTCACTGTTCTAGGCAGTGTGTAGTCCAAGGCGATGACTAGTTTGGAAAGCTACTAATGGCATTGCTGAAATACTCCCATTCTTCTGCTGTGGATTTCCTTCCTGTGTCCCTCCCCACTCCTTCACTTCCCTATTTCCTCCACATTCTTTTACCAAAGTGATTCCACCTTTAGTATCATGGAGAATTTATACCAATTGTGACTGTGTGGATTTAGTTTTATTTCCTAATTGTCTGTAAACATGGTTCTCATTCTTCCCCAAAGCCACTTCTCAGGAAAGTCCAGAATGTTAACTCCCACTCCATTCCTTAATCAATATGTTTTTTCTGGTTCAACCTCTTCCAGTTTTTACCATACTTTAAAAGGCATTTAGCATTTTCGTTATTCATATTGTTGTACTCTTAATTTTCAGCCTTCCTTAGGAAGCCTTCTGCAGGGAAAATAAATAACTTATCTGGTATCTACAGTACTTCTAAATACTTTCACTCTTCTCTTTCCTTTCTCTCCACTACCACCTTGTGTCAGGTTTTGGTGACTATGTGTGTGGCAGTCATGAGGGATGGTGACTATAGGAAGAACGAGAAAGTACATTAAAATAAAAAATCTGATTCACTTTGTTACTGAAATCAGTGGATTTTGAAGAAGAGTCTATTGAACTGCAGTGATCATGAATGCAACATCTGGAAGCATACAGAAAAGAACAGCTTATACAGCTAACGGCATGCTATGACACAACCAAGATGTCAGGACAAATAAACCTAACTGTGACCTTTAAAAACTAGGAGCCACAAACTAGGACATGTGTCTGTAGAGAGAGTAATCTACCTTTTGCCAAAGGCAACAATAACAAATTTGCTTTTTCCAAATAGTTTGGAAAACAGGTTTCATATTCACAGTTTACAAAGGAAAGAAACAACATCAACAATAAAAATGAAATAAAGGAAAAAATAAAGTCTGGATTGACTTTTATCATGTCAACTGTTAATAGGAAAGGAAGACATGTTCCTGGGAGACAGTGGCCATGAAGAAACCTGTTCAGTCAAGCTTTCAATGTTCTTTAATGATAGGAGTTACCTAATTACTTATTATGACTTTATCAGCAAGTAAGATTAGAAAGGGAAGCAGATCCCCACTTGCTATTATTCATGATCTCTGTGTGCTTTTAAAACATCAAACAGTCTTGTAGACCGACCACCACGCCTACAAGGTTGTTGAGGACAAAAAAAAAATAAAAAAAAAAAAATAAAAAAGATGGAAAGGGTGCCACCTGCTGAATCGCTAACCTTATTCCTCTCCTCATCTTGCCACATCTGTTTTACGAAGATCAAGTATCAACCAAATGTTGTATCAAGTATCAACCTATGTTGTACAGCTCTGAAAAAGATCCCTGAAGCTGAATGGGTGAAACAAGAGAAATCCTGTAATTTCTAACAGCTTCATTTCACAGAGAGCAGGGAAGGGGGACAGGTCAATAGCAGATCCCAGACACATCTGTTCCAATGGAGCATATGAAGTTTCTTATTTGTCTCTGGTCTTTCTGTAGGTGTGGTTTGTATAGTGTGGGAGTTCTGGACAATCTGTGGTGCATTTCTGGTTGTGTCAACCTTTGCAGTAAAGGATAGTTGTGTTTTTGTTTGAGAAATGGAATATGAGGCTCTCAAGACCTGGACTGAATGGCAAGCTACTGTCTTGCTCTTCTAACACCTCCATGACAACTGTCTTCCGGGAAAAGTCCTGCTCAGTAAGCAAAGACTATGCAAAAAATTAAACCTAAGCCTTCCTGATCCTGTTCCACATTACTATTTTTTTTTATTATTATTTATTTTTAAATTCTTGAACTCATAGTAAATGTGGATTTGGGACTGAGGGATAAGGGTTAATTTCTACAGCAATGACAGATCCTTCCTGTTTGTTTTTTGTTGTTGTTGGTGGTGGTTTTTTTTTTGACACTGTTCGGGGCTTTCTTTTTTACTCTACTTTCTAGAATGTCTAGTGCTGAGAGAAGAATTTATCCATAATGACGAACACATGGTGTATGCTGCCTAGGTATTATATATCTGTACATTTCACAGGGACATATTGTTTTAGGTAAGTAAGTGATGCAGCTTTTTAAAGAACTTTGAGGGAGTTTCCTGAATCAAAAACCCAGGTCCCCAAGGGTTTCTGCTCATAGCTACATGCATTAAATGAAGGCCACATATCTGAAAGCATTCCTGGCTATATGCCCTCTAAATGTATCTTTGTAAGAGCTCCATTTGGAGTTACAATTTTTATTAATTTTTAATGGTAGTGAGCCACCCTCTGTGACTCAACCTTCATTCTAAACATGTGCCAAGTTTTTCCTGTTCTGCCCATGGACCACTTTTCAGCCTTGCAAAAAGAGTCAATCATCATCACACCTAAATTTTCTGGTAGAATATTCTGGACTGGTGCAAGAAAAAATATTCTCAAAATGAGCTGTAACCTGGAAAGACAGGTAATTCAAACTATTCAGGTGATTTCATATTGTCATTATTTGATGTACTGCAAACATAAGAATGGTAAAAGGAAACCCTTGAAAGCAAGAATTTTGGTTGATCGATTCAGTAACTTGAATATTTTTTGCATAACCTATCAAGTATTTTAATAGGCCACTCTCTGAATGTAATTGTATCTTTCAAAACACTCCACATTCAGTTAAAGTCTCATCAGCAAAAGTGTGGATTTGGTGGTGACAAGTGAAGGAAAGCTAGCAATTTGTAAATGGCAAAATGGACATTCCAACTCACAGCACCATGGAGTCCCTTCATCCAACTAAGAGGAAAAAAAGCCCATGCTTCAATGAAATAAATATCCTTGGTAAATTCAGCAAGCACAGAAGTTATAAATGAGGGAAAGCTTTACTCTTCTGGGTTGTCAGATCTGTTTTGAGGTGTTAATAAGGTATCGGTCTAAATTACTTGGCAGCTGTCAAAAGTATTCTTGAATAATTTGGACTGGCATCTAAAAGGGAGTATTTCATTCTGTGTAGGTAAGCATGGAAAAATAAATGAAAAGCTTAACAGTGATACCGCAGAGTATATCTCCAAGCCCACATCAGAGGAGAGAAAGAACTGCTAAGGTGGGAAAAAATCCACTATGGATGTTGCTGACTGTGATTTTTGTCATGTATTTGAATGGCTTAGAGCTGTAGAACAAGGCTGCAGTTGTCAGGGTATGAGGTCCTGCTGCTTCAGAGGTGTCAAATTATTACTCCTCAGCTGGAAGAAACAGAGCCACGGTGCCAGAAGCCTGTAGACTTTGGCCTGTGTCTTATCCACTGCTGGCATGTGTTCTTTGTTGTTCTAAAAAATATATTAATAATAAAGGTTTTAATTCTGCTTTAAGGAGGGGAATACATTGTTGATGTTGCTAATATCAAAGGGGCAAAAAACAAAAGTCTTCAGAGGAGCCATGAAGTAAGGAACTTGTTACTACTTAGCTGCCTGGTTTAAATGTGGTTCAGGTGAGAGCAACTGAAAGGTACTTCCATCTGATGGATGGGGTTGGCCTACCATCTTTGAAACTTCACCATTCAGGTCATCAGTAAAGTGTGCTGGAACTAGAGATGATTTGCACAAGTGTTGTCCCAGATTTGTCAGTTCTATAGGTAAGAAGAAGACCTGGCTATCCTGTTCAACAAGGTGTACATTCATGTTGAAAGACTCAGCTCAGCACTGGAATTGTCACTGTTTTAAACCTGTGATGAAAGGAAGATTACTGCACTGAATGTTTTCATTCCTGAGCCAGCCCCAGAGGTCATCTAGCTGTCTAGCAATAGTAACAACAATGATATCTGCTGATATTATTCCTCAAAATTCCACAGGCAAGTGAATCTCTGCTGAAATGAGTCTAGGTACTGTTAAAGCACTACTCACCTTGTGATCTGTGCAATTTGGCTTACTGCCTAACCTAACCTTAAATCAATATGAGTCCAGATAACATCGTTTTGCACACCCAACTCATTCAGTACTGTTAAAAGAAGGTTTTATGAATTTTCAGCTTTGTGATGGGTTGACCCTGTCTTGGTAGGTAAATCCCCACCCAAGTGCTCACTTACTTCCCCACAGTGGGATGAGGGAACTGCAAGGGAAAAGGCAAGAAAAAGAACCTATGGGCTGAGATAAAGAGTTTAATAAGGGGAAAATACAGAAGAAGAAACAAGTAGTGAAAAAGCAATCACACACCAGCAACAGCCTATTGCCCGGTCAATCTCCATGCAACAGCTACTTTGGAGAAACTGCCCCCCCCCAAGTTCTATTGTTGTTCATGACATAACACCCATGTTGGTTTTGCACCCCACAGAGCTTGCCTGCAACCAGGCTACTCGCTAGGGGACAAAGACAGAACCAGAAGGCCTTGATGTTGGGCAAGTGCTGTCCAGGAACAGCTAAAACACCAGTATTATCTACATTGTTTTGGTCATCAAGCTAAAACAGAGCGCTATATGAACTGCTATGAAAAAATTAACTCCATCCCAATCAGACTCAGTACACATTTCTAAAAACAGAGATCACTTGAGAGCACCCTAATTGTCTGGCAAATTTACATTAGCCGTCCTGGTTCCTGCTAGGATACAGTTAATTTTCTTCCTAGTAGCTGGAATGTTGCTGTGTTTTGCTACTGTTTTGGATTTAGGATGAAAATAATATTGATAACACACTGGTGTTCTAGTTGTTGTTGAGCAGTGCTTACACTAAGTCAAGGATTTTTCAGCTTCTCATGCTGCCCTGCAAGCAAGGAAGCTGGGGGTGCAGAAGAAGCTGGAAGGGGACAGAACCAGGGCAGCTGACCCAAACCAACCAAAGGGATATTTCATACTATATGACATCATGCTGAAAAACACAGCTCTGGGGAACAGTTTGGGACTGTCATTGCTTGGGACTGGCTGGTCATCGGTCAGTTGGTAGTGAGTAATTGCATTGTTCATCACTTGTTTTGTTTATTGTGTTGTGTGTTTTTTTTTTTTTTTTCTGTATCTTCCCCCCCATACCCCCCCCCCCCCCCCCCTTTTTTTTTTTTTCCTTTTTAAGCTGTCCTTATCTCAGACTGTGAGTTCTTGCACTTTTCTTTTTAATTTTATCCCCCATCCCACTGAATGGAAGTGGGGAGTGGGTAAGTGGCTGTGTGGTGTTTAGCTGCCTGCTGGGTTATACCACAACAATGGTTTACTCTCGCTGAGCTTTCAACATAAAGAGCTTTCCAAAGAAGGGATTTATCTGAGAGGCTTTCACTTTAGCTTCTTACTTCAACCAGGAAATTCAGAGATATCACAGTAATCTGGATTCTGATTTTTAAACTGAGATTCAGGCCTATACTTTTCTTAATCAGACTACCTTACTTATTCCCAGCTACCCTGAATAAAACAAATCAGCTTTCTTTTAACCAAATGCAAGGACCAAAAAACAACACTCTCTGAAATCTTTGACATTTAGGTTTTTATGGCACATATCCCATCTTAATTTTTTGTTTGTTTGTTTGTTTGTTTGTTTGTTTGTTTTTGTCACAACAGCTGCAGAAAAGGCAGGGAATTCTCCACTTCAAAGCATTGATTTTACTGAAAGGAATACAAATTAAATTAAGTTTCCTTTGAAACAAGTCTGCTAGAGTCATGAAGCTAATATTCTTTTAATATAGTGGATTTTTTGAGACTTTTGCCTAAATTTAACTTGGCATGCTCTGCTCCAGTTCCTACTGCTCTAAAATTGTCCAAGAGGACCTATATTCCAGGAGTGAAGGTAAGGAGAATTGCAGCATTTGATTTGACTTCATCTGAGCCAAAGTTTTACTTAGAGAGTTTTGCCTTCCTAGGCTTGTCTTTGAAAGTGTTGCAATGACTAGGATTTTCTCTCTGTTTCTTGCATCTCTTCCGCCTAGCTTCCATTCTTAATGAGATTTGGGCTTAAAAGCAGGTGGTTAGGTCATACTTCCATTTTCCAAATTCAAGCTCCCTGTTTCTGACAGCTATGAATTCATTCCTCCTCACTCAGAAGATTCTTTGCAGCTTCCATTCATTCACTTCATTCTGGAAAACAGCCAGAGGGACCCTAATTGTTCTCATTGTTGGCATTCCACTGCTAGAAGACAGACAAGTACATTTATAATGAAAAAGAATTTTTTCACATCCTGAACTTCACTTACAGGTTTCTTGTGCCAGCATTATTTCATGCCCAAATAAGTCATATATCTAGAGGAAAGCCTTTTCCAGATGATAACCAACTGTATTTTGCATTTTCTTTGAAGTATTTTATTATTTTGGAAATTGGAGTGTAATAAATGCAGATAGTGGAGTCAGTGTTTCACTTGAAGTTTCACAGAGCACAGCTTCTACAGCTCCATGTGATAGACGTATGGCTACTGAAGTGATATTAATAAATAAAAAATACAGACAAGGTAAAGCTTATTAAAAATTACATCTTCCACTGTCTAAACATGAGTTTAATATGAATCCATTATGTTTTCACAGCTTGCTTCATAGCTTAACCATGGTGGTGGTCCATTAAGGAAAGATATAAATAATTAACATGTCCCTGTGGGTTGCAAAAAGAAGGTCTGCTTTGTGTCATTCTATGGTTCTGTGGCCAAGGAAATAGACCAACTGAGTGTGCTCTATAAGCAGGAACATCTAGCTATGCAGCCCTATATGTCTGCAGGCCCAACTCTTTTGTCTATAAAAAATTATTAATTTAGGAAAACTTTAAAGAAATTCTTCATTAAATTCACAGCCAAGATAGCCAAGATTTTTTTATTTTTTATTTTTATTATTATTATTTTTTTAATATACACAACCAAAAATGCAGCTCTGAAATAAAATATTTCTGAATTCATTATTCACATTTGGACAATTCTTATTTGAAGTATGCATCTTGCTGCCAGACGGAATTGGCTAGCAGTTGAGCAAAGGATTGTGAGATTTTAAAAATGATTTTATTTCTTAAGAGCTATTATACTGAAAGTGGGAGCGGGGGAGGTTAAGAAGGGTTGTTCTAAGAATAATCCACATATCTTCAACTGTATAAGTAAAACTGTGAGTCTGCATGCTGATGGCTGTAGAATGAGAGTCAGTTTCCTAGGATATCGTGTTAGATATCCCTAACTGCTCACCTAAATTGTTGGCTTCAGTTCTCTAAGCATCCACTTGAAAACAAAAGGTTGCTTGGAAGAAATAGGTGCCAATCCCACCAGGGTTGTTTCAGCCCTTTATCTTTAACAGTGAGAGAGAATGTGAGAGAAAAAGAAGTAATCCATCCACTTGGCTACACAGTCTGAATTTATTTTTCAATGAAGTACAAAGAGCAATAGGAATCCAATAAGAATCTATACAAGGATTTTAAATCTTCGCATGCCAACAGTTTCACTACGGTGTCTGTATCAAAAATCTTAACAACTAATACAGGTAATTCATCAACTTGTTTTTTTTTATTATTATTATTTATTTTTATTTTTATTTGTTGCTTTCCCATCCCAGCAGCTGTTGCATTTCAACAGACAATAATCATTGTATAGGTACTATCTGGAATAAGGAAACTTTTTTCCCTGGAGACCTTATAGCCCCTATGATAAGAACATTTTTCCTACATACAAGTACCCAAGCAATCTCGTGCAAATATGACTTGAGATACATAGTACTTGATGCCTACTGGGAGTGAGGCAGAATGCTTTGGATTGTCCCATAGCTACGTAAACTCAATGTACTCCACTACTTGAGGCATGGCACGGGTTGTCTGCACAATACATATGTGCTGCAGCTTTCTTTGGCTGGAAAGAGTACCATTTTACATGAAGAAACATCAGTGGAGTACTAGCACAGAAATATGTAGGCTGTGTAGATAATGAACTATCCATAACTGACTGTTTAATTATTACAGCTGATAACCTATACTTATGCCATTCTTATTATGGTCTATTTGGTAATAAGATACAATATAACTTGCCCCTGAACTATTGGGAGAAATGAGTGGTAGTTCTTCTGCATTAAACCTATCACTCCCTTACAATAAATAGTGATTTTCTTCTTGGAGATATGAAAAGTGATCATCATTGATCCAAGATAGCCCATCTTGTCTTTGGTGCACAAATAAGGCGCATATTTACTTGGTGTCAGGCTAAGTAGACAGGTAATTCATTTAATATAGATCCATGCAAATGCTCAATGTTAATTTCATTTTTATTATCAAAATTGGGATTTAGACCTTGTTTATGATGTTAATGAGTGAGAAGTTATTATCAGTGTGAGTCATAGGCATTGGATTTATGTTGAACAGAACACAGATGAAACAGGATCCATGTGTGGCTGTGATTTGACTCCTACTTTCTTACATGTTCATAACGGTACAGGAAGAAAATAATAATAAAAAAAAAAGATCTGTGTTTATCACTGCAAAGTCCTAGCCATGCTGCTGCTCACTCTTTTTTATTGTTTGTTTGTTTGTTTATTTTAAATATTTTTTCTTCATTTTTATGTCTGCATAAATTTGAGTGAGAAAAAAATCAGCCCAATTAACTTTGTAGTAGCTTGAGGCTATTTCACTTTGATTCCTCAGTGCTTCAAGTTCTGGATTTCAGATTTCAGGAGGCAATGCTTGGAGGCAATTTTTTTTATGACTATTGGAGTAAAATCAAAATCATGTAAATACTCCATTAGCTTGTGGGTAAACAATCTTTACAAAAACTTAGACGTTTGTCATGTTTTGAGGCCAACAGTCTCTAGTTCCAGTTGTTCACTGTGCAGTCATATGTCAGTCCACAGTGAAACCTAAAGGAATGGACATTGAATTGTTTCAAATGAAACTGTTTACCAGCTGGATTGACAGTCCTAGATGTGTTATCACTTCCCTTCCCCCAAAAAGACATTAAGGGATCTGAAATTGTAAATGGAACATTAATAATGTAAGACAAAGCATATTATGATGAGGTAATAAATATTCCTTAATTAGATATATAAACACAGGAAATTCAAGCTGCACATTAACCTTGAAAGGTAGCCAAACAGATTATATTACAGAAATGCCAGGAATACTCTCCAAACAGCTCTATGTTGGGATTAGAGCACTCGATGATATTAGGATTATAACACTGGAATGATTGTTTTCAAGATTTATTTAAACTGGTACTCTCTCAATCTTTCAGACTCTAATTTTTGCTTTTCCTTGCCCCATTTCACTATGTCTATTCAGAAAGCAGTTGAACTTTGAACTTCCCAGTGCATTTCCATATTTTAATGCATTTCAATATCTAAAATTTTACATTACTTATTATTTTTATTTTAACTTCTGAGATCACTAATACTGATTTTGAGGATAACTGAAGTATCTGTGACTTCTAAGGTCAAGTCAAAGAGTAATGGGATACAAGGACAAGGATGGCAAAGTGCCCAGAGAGCATGTGAAAAAATTATGGGATCTGCAGCTGGATAGAAGGAAAAGTGAAAGCTAGGTAGGAGAGGAAGGTGTAGTGCAGGGAAAAAGTAGAACCAGGTAGAAACCAGTGGTAGAAATTACTACTGTTTTATTTGTTTGTTTGTTTTGTTTTCTCAATACTTTCCTCAATACTTACTTTCCAATGTAATTTATTTTACAGTCTGAAATGTTATTTTCTGATTCCAGCTACAATTCACTACTTTCAAGGCCTTCCAAGATAAAACCAATGGGCTTTCATAGGTACTGTAAGTAAGCTGTAAGTGGAGCTCCTCTATTACAAACATTGTATGATGGCCTGATTAAAATTTATGTGACTTGACAAATAAAGCTTACTTAAATAATAAGCTTCCCAGGAAGTTAACTAAAAATGTCCTCCCTTTTCTTCTATTTGTCTTTCCAACCCAAAAGAAAACCTGACAAATATCTACATCTTGGAAATTAAAAGTACTGACCCCTTAAATAATTAAGAAAGAAAAATGAAGAAACACAAACAATTTATTGGTACTATGTAAACTATTCTCAGCAGATCTTTTCAGGTTAGTTTGAATCCAAACCATTCTGCAATTCTATGATTGTATGTTTTTATCGTTCTTTTATTTTTTTTATTTGTTTGTTTGTTTGTTTCTTAGACTTTTAGTACTGTTATCTTCGAATAACAGAGTAGGAGAACAGGAGTAGGTGCAATGTTCACAAAAAGATCTGTCATAACTCCAGGAGTTAAGGTGCATCATAAAATCAGGTACCATTTTATGTTCCTCAGCTTCAGCCACAATTAAAAAAAATAGGAACACTAAATGCCTATTTATAATGCCTATAACATGACACTAATGCATAGTGTAAGACCTAGCAACAAAATCATTTATTTTCTGTTTGTTTATTTATGTATTTATTTATTTATTTATTTATTTATTTATTTTAGTGCTTTTCCAATACATTTTGATGAGAAAATATGTAGAACATGGACTCCTGTCATTCAGTGGGCTCAGGATTATACTGCTCTGGAAATTATTGTTTTAGTTTGAAGAACTGGCACAGATTATCAACCATATACAATCAGCAACACCTTTTCAGAAGAAAACAAGACACATAAATATTTTTTCTTGAATAGTGTAATTAGAATATGGTGATATGCTACTGTATCCCTCCCTGTTTGTACAGCAGCTCACACAATGGCACTCCCATACCAATTGAATCCTTTTTATACTACATAATCCAAATCTAAACACTGCTTATTCAATTATTCACACCAATAAACAGAGAAGTATTATATTGTGGACTGTAAGCTCTTCAGTTCCAACATTTTTAATATTAATGTCTGGCTTATTTTAGGTTGTAACTTTTTACTTGTTTGTTTGTTTAATGAAATTGAAATTTTGGCAAATATGTTAGACTCCAGTGTTAAACAGTAAATTTTCAGCTAATTTAGTCTTTCAATCCTTTCTGGTTTATTTCTCTGTCCTGTCAAATGGGGGCATTGGAGAAGTGATGGAAACCACAAATTGGATCCATGAGCTACCAAGTAAATAACGACAGTGCTCCAACCTCTTAGGCATCCTGGGTGGGGGCAGACCTCTTAGACACTTACCGTATCTGCTAAACAGAGCTGTGAATTTTACAATAAAGTGTATGAAACGTGCTTTCTGTTTTGGAGTTTGCTTGTTCCTTTGTAAATCACTCTTTCATGAAAATCACTAAACACTATAGCAAACAAACAGCTGTAGTGTTTGCATCCACCTTGTGTCTACTGCTTCATTTACCACTAGCTCCTTTTTTTTAAGAATAAGTCAGGTACTTCCTAACTTTTCTCATATTTTCTTCTTTCTTTCCAAGATAGCTCAATAATATGCAAATATAAGATACAGAGAAAAAAAAAAATAAGGAAGGAAGGAAGGAAGGAAGGAAGGAAGGAAGGAAGGAAGGAAG
>NC_048893.1:68295997-68301325 GCF_011077185.1 Oxyura jamaicensis | reverse complement strand
AGAAAGAAAGAAAGAAAGAAAGAAAGAAAGAAAGAAAGAAAGAAAGAGAGAAAGAGAGAAAGAGAGAAAGAAGTAGGTATGCAGCAAATCTCATAATGCTGTTGACAATCAGTAAGTTTATGTATTTAAATCAGGACCATCTCTAAAAAGTAGACTATCTTTGAAATGATTCTTAAATTATTTTTTCCCCTCAAAGAAAACATCTTTTTTCCCCTGAGGTTTCTCAGTAGGTTAGACTTACTATTAAACTATAAATAACCAGAAAGCATTTTAATGCATAGGACATAAACAACTGAACAGTGATTTATAACATCTAGTAAGAATAATAAGCAACTTTAAAAGTGATAGGTTTTAAACCTTAAGAATCAAGAGACTATGATGAAAATAATAATTATTTCTAAATATATTATTTGGTTTTATATTATGGAAATGAGAGCAAAAGAGGATAAATTCATTGCATCATAATTCTTTATTGTACCCATTATGTATATGAGACAAATTTCAAAAATAAGACTGAAATATTTGGGATCAAAAACCTTCAGTCAACTAAGAAAAAAAAAAATCACTTATCAATAAAATATGAACTAATATAGAAACTAAGAGTCCATCTGAATCTTGTTTTTCTAATCCACATTCACAGTAAATTCACGTTTACCATCACTTTGTTAAGAAGATTCATCAAAGCTGTGTGGAGATCATGTATGTAGACTTTTTTGACATAGGAAATTAAATTGTAATACAACTAAAATATTTCTTTGACCTTGCTAAGATTTTACATTTAAAATCATATTATGGATGGTGTACTAGTTTCAGTGTAGTATAGAATTTTAAACAAATTATCTACCTTTCTGAAAATTCTAAACAAACTTAAGACATTTTGGAAAGTGAGAGGGCACTGTAAATATGCAAGGGAATTACCTGAATATTGAATAAGCTTATTGTTCAGACTAGAGTATTATGTTTCTGTCTTGCTCACAGTTTCCAAAAGCATAATTTCTTTTTCCAGTATTCTGATATTTTTCACCATGTTTAATATTATATAGTCAAGAATAAAAACCTTTAGCAAGTTCTTTCCCCCTTGAAGAAGTCTGAACTGAAAGGAAGCTTACCTATATAGTTTATACTCTGACATTTCTTCTTTAATTTTTAGCATATTCCATGTTCCAGTCAAATTAATATATCTCCAAAAGGATCTTGTTTTTAAAGTGTAATAAAGTACATATTAATGTGCTGGCCTCATTAACATGTAGTTAGACAAAGTGTGATCAATGAAGCAGGTAATATTTGCTTGTGAGGACAGGTATTAAATATAGACTATTGACTTCTGGTCATTCAACATTGACTTCTCTGTAGCAATAATCGCTTTATTTATTTCATATGAATACTGGACAAGTTTGCATGGATGGTGGAAAGTATGAAAAGGACCTGGAATCCCTGAGTGCCTACAAGTGAGAAAAATTCTTTACATGTTATGATATTTGAGATATCAGCCATTCTTTCAAAGAAGCAGGGCTAGAAATCCCGTATAAATGGAGTCTAACAATATTTGCCAAAGCTGAGCAAAGTATGTTGGTTACAAACAGTCTGAATATTTCAAGATAGGAAAAGGCTAATGGGGTTTAATAAATCTTAGAGTTTACCAGTACACATATTTTTGTCTATTTTTATTCAGTTTTGTAAACATCAGCATACTTAGATTTAACTTAAACTCATGTTTAACTGAGTTTAAAATGGAGGTGAAAATATCTTTTCCTAATGCAATTGTATTACATGCACTGATATCATGGGCTCTCAACATATTTGTAAATAAATTAGCTTCTGTCTTTTCCACCTTTGACCAGAACCCCTGTGTGAGACAATGCTCTCTTGGCACTGCAGTATTCCAGTTTTTACTGTAAAATGACTGAAAGAAATCATTTATGTGAAAAGAGAAAATGAGAGATGATTGGTTCAACTTTCCTGCTGCAGATGGGTAAGAGCTTGGGGAGGGCACCCAAGATTTCTCTGTAAACTCAAAGAGACATCCTGAAAACTTGTCAAAATAAACTGAATAGTTTGCAGTTCATAGAACACTATTAGCATTCCTCTGGAGGGAGGTGACCTGCATTCATTACAGTAGAGTTAACGAAAACCTGGTTTGCTTCAAAAGAAACTGAATAAGCTACAGTGAAACCTTTCTATTCCTAAACACAGTATATGGCTCCAAAGAGCAGTTCTAATGTGGATTTCTGATTATACTTACTTTTTGATTGATAGGATTACTTTTGCTGTTGCCCCATTACCTGCTCCAAAAAGCATCTCCCAATAAATTCTGTGTTTGCCAATGACAAGGAGACAAAGCCATAGGTTGCAAAAAGCTAGCAATTTGTTTTTCCTTAGCCCAGCAAAGAGGGCTGCACAAAAACAAAAGAGCCCTTGCTTCCTTCTGAGTTGAACTTTCCTTTTCCCTCGGGGCTACCTGTCCTATGATACATAATATTCAGTACCTTCATGTAAAGCTTATGCTCCATTTTCAACCAAGTATTCTTAATTTTTATGTAAATACGAAATAGTCCAGTTCCAGTACCACTGTGCTTTTTAAAAGTAAATATGAACACAAATTTAAAGCTTAAATAAATACAATTTTTCATGAAGAACAAGAGTCTCATTGTCTGGTTTGGCAAATTTACATGAAGCTTTTGTTTTGTTTTGTTTTGTTTTTTTGATCCTTAATTGAAAAACTGAGCCTCCAGTGGCCAAAACATACACTGAAATGCTAAAGACATTGGGGCATCGGCATCTTCAGGAACCTGGCAGTGGTTACTCCAGCCATGACTTTCTTTGCTGAAAGTCTGCTTTTGATTTATTTCCATAATAAAGAGCAAAGAGCTGTAGCATCATAATGATTGGAGATATGTTTCTAGCCAACAGGCCTCTGGTGACCTCATAAATGTTACAGAAGCACATATTAAAGAAAATGGAACCGGACAGTGGAAAAGACAGGATACCCAGCTTGACTCTGGTAGGTGGTATAAAGCATGCTTCTAACCACCTTCAAGAGCTAAACTGCTCTAGCATGCCTCTTCTGCTCCTGAGACTTTTCCATCATGCCTGCTCTTTATATTTTTACAGAAAAATATGTGAATCCCATGATTTTTCCTCTGGTAACACCCAAGCAGAGCATCCTGGCTGGCTGGAGACAGCTCTACAGGAGGCTAAGAGGAAGGGAGGGACATGGAAGTGAGGGAGGGATTAACTGCCCTCACAAGAAGTAACCAATCTAATGAATAACTATGAAAGACTTTGCTGCCTGGAACATAAATGCTTAGAAATACCTAACAGAAAATCAAGAGTGTCTCACTCCCAAGTAGTAATATCTCATTCCCAGACTTGTGGTCATGCCAGCTCAGAGTTTAGATCCATAAATTTATCTGAAGTACATGTTTGTTTGTTTGTTTGTTTGATGTATTTTGTTGCTGTTGTTGTTTTTTACACCTTAGTTCATCTCCTTCTTATTCCTTTAGAATGAATTGTACTTCTGAAAAAGTATGGAGGGTTCATGTATTACTGTGTGTCAGCACAAATAAGATCTGTGTCAAGCAAATGCAAGGCATCTCAAGTCTGCCTTGACCCTAGGCATCCCTGGTAGGAATATGACTTAAATCAGGTCTCTCCTATGCTTTGTGCTATTCATTGGTGCACTGGAGTCCAGCTTCAAAAGTATAGACTTGTTTACCCCCATTACATTCCCAGTGTTCTTTTAATTAAGTTAAGAAGTCTTCTTATGAAGTCAGAGCATAGACAGACTAGCAGTAGATGCATTATGAGCTCCTCCCTTTTAAAACACCAAGGAATTCAACCATGAGACACAAGGCTGAAGGAAATTGGGCTTTCCTTATTTCACGCCACACAAATCTACATTTTTCTCAACCTCCAATTGTATTTATCTGAAAAAACATCTTGCTGTAAACTGCTTTATTATTCTTATAAAAACCTCTAATGGACTAATTTTGTCTCTCTTAATGTTTATGGCTCATCCATGAGAAACTTTGAATGTTCTTCAATTAATTTGATGTTTAGTAAATTTATAAAGCTACATTTATAAATGGATCTTGTTAAAACTAGAAATTTGATCTGTGTTGTTCAGTTTTATCTGGATGCATGAGTCACATGGCATTATATGGCCAGAGTAGTTCTGTACTGAATGAGAATCCTGAATTCATTCTAAATTAATTCAGCAGTTTGCTTCTTACAAATACGGTCTTAGAGTTCCCTAAAATTTATTGAGAACATTCCTGGCAGAAAATTATGTTCATATGGACTTTCATGTGAAAGAAACAAAAAATGGGCAACACCACACCCAACACAAATAATTTTATATGCATAAATATTACTTATTTCAGATTTTGATTATCACTGTTTTATTCTGGTCCAAATGCCTGTATTCCCCACTACTATAAAACACTAAACAATGAAAAGATTCTTGCTGCCAAAATGTTTCACTGAAGAGATTCATCAATCTGTTTTATTTCTTTTAGACCATTGAGTCTCTACAGCTACACTGTTATAGCAGAACCAGGAATCAGGCCAAGAAAGTCTGAGATAAAGATCTTTGACTATATTGCATACTACAGACATTATTTTTATTTATGGAAGTGCTTATCTTCACAGGACATTGGCTGGAATAACAAAAACAGAAAAACTGTTTCTTCAAAGACCATTTCTAAGCCATTCTGGCTAAGAGGTCTTTCTTTCAAATAACTATTCTATTTTAGAAGCACATCAATTTTTATTGGATATAGTGTCTTTGGTTTCAGAATGAAATCTACTTTAAAATATTATGGTATCATAGAGTAATTTATGTCAAAATAACTGCTAATATTCCTCTGTAAACACGACTGCTTTGTTTGTGTCAAAAATCAGGCTTAAGACTTTAAACTATGTAATTTTTCCTCTTCCTGTAAATAAAGAACCGTGTTGTGGATTAAAGAATTTAGAATATGGTGAATAAGTTGGTAGAAGACCCAAATAATGGTTAGATTATGCAGCCAGCTATTCATAGTCTACTATCTTTCTAACACTTAATTTCCCATATCCTGATTTAATTTCAAACATTGAAGACTTTTAAGAAGGGTTTACTGTAATGTCATAAACCTAGTAGTGTATTAATAATGCAACTTTAAAAGAAAGTTCTAACTCAATTTCTGAAACTTACCTTATTTTTACAAATTCATCAGAATTGTTTGAGGAATTTGCTGAAATACATGAAACGATTTATAGACACTTTAAGACAAGGTAGTTTCTCCTCTCAATAAGATAAAAGTTGTAGATTAGTTTTGGTATTTTGGG
>NC_048893.1:68158556-68260997 GCF_011077185.1 Oxyura jamaicensis | reverse complement strand
CCCAAAATACCAAAACTAATCTACAACTTTTATCTTATTGAGAGGAGGAAAAAGCTGTTCATGCCCCATCCCTAGAGGTATTCAAGGCCAGATTGGATGGGGCTTTGAGCAACCTGGTCTGGGAGGTGTCCCTGCCCATGTCAGGAGGGCTGAAATTAGATGATCTTTGAGGTCTCTTCCAAACCAAATCATTCTATGATTCTATGATAATAGAGTTGCTATTCATATATATATTTATATTCATATATAAATATTCATATATATATTCATATATATAAATATTCATATATATTTATACTTGTTTACATCTTACAAAATTCTTTGTTTTAAACACAGCATTTAGCAACAGCCAATTATGTGTTCAGTTAAAAAGTGTTTGCTTTCATCATATATGATTAACTCACCTTTTAACTTCCCTGAATATGACATTTCTTCCTTTTTAGAACACCAGTGATATTATATATTCTTCTCTCATCCTTTTGCAATTATTTACTTATTTCTTCTGTAAATTGAAAAAATCCTTTCTTTTTCACAATTTTTCCAAACCTAAAAGCTAGCTTGTATTTCTGATGAGGCAGAAATTATTGTAGATGAGACCACACTTGATATGTGTCTTTATACCATTTTCTGTTTTATTTATTACGTGTCCTAAGATCCCCCAGCTCTGTTGTCTAACAGCTAAACAATACCCTGTCTTGCTTTGAGGAGGAAAAAAATACACAAAACAGAATCCCCAAAGTATTTAACATTTACTCATTAAAAAATAAATAAATAAATAAAATAAATAAATGCAAAAGCAGATGGACTATTTGAATAGCCCTAATAGACCTAACCATTATGCTTCAGTGTCAGAACTTTTGGTTTGTCTTTCATGAGGCGCACCAATTGCCTTATTGTCCCAAACCATCAGCCTTCAGGCTCATGACAACCCATAAAGAATGTAAGAATGTAAGGCATTGCTTTTCAAATTTAATTTATGTTTCTTTTTTTTTTTTTTAAGACAGTTTTATTCCCCAGCTTTAAGCAATTTGAAGCTTCTCTCATCCTTACAGCTAACTGCTTCCCATCCAGAAGAGAGTATAGAAAAAAGTATACTCTAATACTCTAATAGTGTTACTTTTTTTTTTTTTTTTTTTTTTTTAGAATTCAAAGCTGCCTCTCAGTAGAGAAATGTATCTTTCAAATAGCAGTGGCTAGGGAGAGTGTGGGTAGTCAAAATCAGTTTATACAGGGCATGAGATAGACTCTGCCTTCCTCAAGAGCTCTAATTTTGCAAGGAGATTTAAAGTGTATGTGTGACCCAAGAATATATGAAATTTAGGATCAGAAAATTGTACAAACCAAATTGAAATCTGTCTTTCTTTTATCTCTTTCCCCATATATTTGTTATTTATTTATTTTTATTCTCAGCTATTTACAATATAGGTCATTAAGGGATGGATGGAGGAGGATGGAACTAAAGTGATAGTCTGGGATCTGGGACTAAATTCAGCTCCTTTCATTTCCATAACTTCTGTTAAGTTCTTGGTTAAGGACTATGCTCCCCATTTGCAGATATACTTAAGAATTAAATATTCTGCAAAATGACAAATACCTTGCTAGTGTTCTGATACTTGCAAGTCTTAGCTCTTCATCTCAGAAACAGAAATAAAATTTCTTTCCTACTTTACAGAGTAGAAAACACAGGAAAGATGGTAAAGAGCTTGGAACTGGTCCATTCCAGCTCAGTTTGACAGCACTGAAAAAAGATGAAGACAAATGACTATGATTTTTCATAAAAAGGAGTAGCTGAGTAGAGGAAGAAGACTTAGATTAACACTTTCACTGTGGAAATAATAATAATAATAACTTAGTTCCTTATCCACCTGAAAAGGTAGCAATCCGCTGACCAGGCAGCATGTGCATACCACTAAGGCATATGCCAGGCCACTATGGAGATGGGAAGGAAGGGAGGTGCTGTGGATGTAATAAAGAAGGGGGAAATGGGGAATATAGAACAGGGCATTTATCCATAGGAAAACAGGCATCCAGAGCTGTTATGCTCACATTTTTTTCTATTGTTTTGGGATTGTTGGTGCTGCAGACACCACTTTCTGTGAGAGATAGAGTTAGCAGAGTGAAAAGTATGGCAGTTGCTAACTTGAACTTTATAAAGCAGAGAAGCAGCTCCATGATTGGTTTCTGTGTGAGTGAAGGTCCCAGGCAGAAGGAAGGCAGCTGTAGTGCTGCCCTGAAAGTGTGTGAGATACACGCTAGCTGTCTGGGAATGGGAGGGGGGATACAGCTGCAAGCCTTGTGTTTGGTTTGTGAGGCTTAATAGTTCTACTGCGTATTTAGGGCCCACCAAAAAGCAGTTCATTCTCTTTCCTCAGGGGTGAAATAAGGACAGGCTTTCAGTCAGATCTTACCGTGTTTCCCAGCTTTTGTGGGTTTCAGTCAGACCCTTATAGTTTAGTGGAGGGTATTTTTTTCACTGTGGTTTGAATACTTAAGAAATGTACCCTGATGTACCATTGTAATTTCTATTGGTTTGCATGTCAGCCTGATTATATAACCCCCCTTGTTTTGCCTTCTAAATGCAAGGAAGTCCATTAGACAGTGTGTAAGATTCACCCCCTTCGTCTCTTTTGTAGCCGTAGGGAGGGCAGGGAAAAATGCTATTGTGTGAGGGAACAACTGAATCTCGGTCAGACATAGTGATGCATGTCACATTGTTGGAGAAAAGCAATGGGAGTCCTGGTTTAAAGCACATGAAAATATTTGGATCCACTGCCAAGTCCCTTCTGTGCCCTTTGTTCACCCAGAAGCCTGCAGTGGCAGCCTCTGCATCTGAGGCTCCAGGCTCTGCAGGGTAGCTAGGCCAGGATATTTTTGAATATCCATCACTTAATACCAGCTGTTTACCTCACTCCATGAACATCAATCAGCTCCTCTCTGGGGCTCACTCCTCTCCGGTGTTAGCATTCTGTTGTGGCTTGACAATGCAATTGAGCATATGATCACATTTGATACAAATGGGATCATTACAGCGCAGTTAGTACTCCACTCATAGGCCTGGTGGTGCAAATATTCTTGGAAGCAGGAACTACCCATGAAGTATTTAGCCTCCCAAGTGGGTAAGTACAGCTCTAGCTGCTCCCTTGGGTTTGCACAGATATACAGGAGTTGAGGATCTAACCCCAAAACACCACCTTTCCCATCCCTTTCTTCCATTGCCATGGAGACACATTTTTTTGAAATTTTATGAAGACACACTTATCAGGATTCTCTTTGAGTTCTCTTTCGAGTTCGTGCAGGCAGGGTGAGCAGGGAGGGCCCGTCGCCGCTCTTTTGCAGTCTTTCCCTTCGGTACTTGCAAACTGCTTGCAAGGAACCTGGCCATGGTATCAACTAGGCAGAAAACCATGGCCTCCGCATCTCTCGCAGCCTCTCCAGACACAGTCACCGATGTAGCTACTCAGATGGAGGGCTCGGGGAAACACGCAGCCATCCAGGTCTTGGGCTGCAGGGTGTGCCCGAGTCTTCTGTCAATATCCAACAGCAGCAGTGAGGGGTATGCCTGTGGGAGATGTACCCAGATTGAAGAGCTGCTCAGCCAGGTAGTGGAGCTTTGGGAGGAGGTGAGGAGCATCAAGGAGTCAGAGAGGGAAATTGGTTGGTGGAGGTATATTCTACCCTCTCTGAGAGAGACTCACGAGCCTGCCACAGCACAAGTGTCTCCTGCAACACAGAAGACAAAAGTTCCCTTATCCCGCCAGGCAGTAGGAGGAGACCTAGGCCAAGGGGGGGAATGGAGGCAGGTTCCTGTTCAGGGTGGTAGGCGAGCCCTGTCCCTGCCCACCTCACCTTCCCATCTACCCTTGTATAACAGGTATGAGGGTCTAGAACATGACAGTCAGAACAACAAGTAGACAAATCCCATCCCAGTTGGAGAGGGTGCCTAAGGCAAGGCAACCTACCCCCTGCATTGCTACATCATCTGTCAAAAAAGAAAGAAGGGTTATTGTCATGGGGGACTCCATTCTGAAAGGGACAGAGGGCCCAGTATGCCGATCAGACTCAATCCACAGGGAAGTCTGTTGCCTCCCCAGGGCTTGGGTGAGAGATTTCACTAAGAAAGTCAAGTGCCTGGTACGGCCCACTGACTACTACCCGCTACTGGTCTTTCAGGCTGGTAATGATGAGGTAGCAACAAGAAGTCTGAGAGAGATCAAAAGTGACTTTAGGGCTTTGGGGCAACTACTTAAAGGATCAGGGGCACAGGTTGTGTTTGCATCTGTCCTTCCGATAGGGGGGCTCGATGCTGACAAGCAGGCTCATCACATTAACATGTGGCTTCAGGACTGGTGCAACTGGCAGAACTTTGGGTTTTTTGATCACGGGAAGGTCTACGGGACACCAGTCCTGCTGACACCAGATAGGATGTGCCTCTCTCAGAGAAGGGTAAGGATTTTTGCTCAGGAGTTGGCAGGGCTGATAGATCGGGCTTTAAAGTAGAGTCGAAGGGGGAAGGGGATAAAACCAGGCACATCAGTGATGAGCTAAGGGATGGTGCACTAGAATCAGAGGGACTGTGTGCCAGTGAGGTCCTTCAGTCAGCTCCACAAGGTGCTGCATGTAGGGAGGCTCATTTGAAGTGCTTCTACACAAATGCACACATTGTGAGGAATAAAATGGATGAGCTAGAAGTCTTGGCCCAGTCCCACAGCTACAACATCATCAGCATGAGTGAAACTTGGTGGGATGAGTCCTGTGGCTGCTGTGCTGCAATAGATGGTTACAGGATCTTCAAGAGGGACAGGCAAAGTAGGCGAGGTGGCGGGGTGGCGATGTATGTGAAGCATGGGCTGAACTGTGTGGAACTTCAGGTTGGTGATGGTAAAGTTGACAGTCTCTGGGTAAGGATTAAGGGACGAACAAATAAAGGGGATGTCGTTGTGGGAGTCTATTACAGACCACCTGGCCAGGATGACAACGCCAATGAATTATTCTTTGCAGAACTGAGAGATGCCTCGAGATCAACTCCCCTTGTCCTTATGGGGGACTTCAACTTGCCAGACGTCAACTGGGATCACCACATGGCTGACACGAGCAAGTCCAAGAGGTTCATAAAGCACCTAGATGATAACTTCTTGGTGCAGGTGCTAAGGGAGCCAACTAGGAAAGGTGCCCTCCTAGATCTGTTGCTAGAGAACAGAGAGGGTCTTGTGGGAGATGTGGCAACTGGCAGCCGTCTCGGTCATAGTGACCATGAAGTGGTTGAATTTAGAATTTATGGTAACAGAAGGAAAACTGCCACCAAAACTTCAGCCCTGGATATGGGGAAAGCAGACTTCAGGCTACCCAGGGAACTAGTCAGCAAGGTCCCCTGGGAAACTGCTTTTGAAGGCATTGGTGTCCATCAGTGCTGGTCAATCTTTAAGCACTGCCTCCTAAAAGCACAAGAGCCGGCTGCTTGGGGTTGGGCTGGGCATCGGTCAGTGGGTGGAAAGCAATTGCATTGTGCATCACTTGTTTTGTACACACTATTATTATTATTATTATTATTTCCTATCTTAATAAACTGTCTTTATCTCAACCCACAGACTTCACTTACCCGTTTCTCTCCCCCATCCCAGAGAGGGAGGGGGGGAGGGTGAGCGAATGTCTGTGTGGTGTTTAGCTGCCGGCCGAGTTAAACCACAACAATCCTACTGGACAAAATATCCAGCATACAACTACAAATTAGTCACTTCACTGAGCCTGTCTGAATTTAAGAAGCGATTGGACTGCACTTAGTCACATAGTCTAAACTTTTGGGTAGACCTCTGCGGTGCCAGGAGTTGGACTTGATGATCCTTATGGGTCCCTTCCAACACAGGATATTCTATGATTCTATGATTCTATCAGGATTCTCTTTCTTTACAAAATTAAACAATTGCTTTTCCATTATACTGTCATTTTTCTCTGTGGGAACTGCAAGGGAAAGAACTCTGCCAAATATATCCTCCTTTTACTTCTGTTTTAAATATGTTGTCTTGAAACAGAGAGAGGTCTCCTATGCCCAAATATGATTAAATACCATATAAGTTAAGTCTTTTTGTGCTGAGAGCATGTTATAAAAGCCGCTGTGAGTCAACGGTAATTTTAAAATCTTAGTTTTGTGTGGTCCTTGTTTGGAGAATATTAGGCATAAAGTTGTCATACTGGAGCTCTAATGGGTGCACTCAGTAGGTGTGATTTATGGGACTTGTGGCCTTCTGAGAATGAAGTCATGTAGTATATCAGGATTGCCCTGAAAATGAAGCAATTAAATTTAGTCATCTTTCTTCCAAAGGTGTCCTGAGTGGGGATGAGTGAAAGTGAGGGGGAACGTAGTGTGGGGTGTGGGAGAGAGAGGTGATTAGATTTCATGTGTTGATGAATGCTTATAAGATTTTTTCTTAAGTCTTTAATTGAATTTAATTTGCTGAAGCCTAGTGCTACGTCTGGAGGCAAACAGCACATCTTTTACTTGCCAGTTCTATTTATATGTCTGTGAAGTAGATCATTGTAATGTATACAGATGGGCAATAACTACAAAGTTATTGCATAATTTTTCAAAATTTTATGATTGCCTTTCCTACTTCCTCTTAAAATAATGGTTCCACTGTACAGCCTGCAGACCATTCACTATATATTTCATACATTTTACCACTTCAGCAGATTTTAATTTATTGGAGACACACTAGAAGTGGTAGGTAAACAATCTACGGAACGAATCCGATTTATAAGACAAGGCAGACTTGAACCAGTATAAAGCTGCTTTGGAGATCACTTGGTGAATGTGAGCATATATGATTTTTCATCTCTCTGACTTGGCAGAAAAGGGCAGTGAGCGTGTGTGGGAAGTCAACAGAAAGCCACCCACCGCCAGCTTTACAGAATATAGAACAGGTTTGTGATAGCATGTCTAGTGGGATGGAAAGTGTTTTTTCTCAATTTGCAGGTTTAAACCTGCCTCAGGGAAAGTTTCAGACCTTCTCTGAGAAATCCAATCCACTTTCAAAGGGGTGAAGCAGGCTCAATGTTGCCACCCTGGAGCGAGCTGGAGTAGTTCTGATCTGGGACTGTCATTTGTTTCCAGACCGCTGCACCCCAACCTCTCTACTCCCCCTACCCCCAGGTCCAATCTGTTCTACATCCATTTCTGAAATAATGAATTGCAACATTTTTTCCTGAGTTGTGATTATGAGTAAACCAATTTGTGACAGCACATACATTAAAGTCAATGGAAGTCTTTGAGTTGATAAAATGAGTATTGGATGTGTCCCTAAAACAACTGGGTTTAAATCATAGCCACACTGAAGCTGATGGCAAAAAGAAATTTGAAATTCACCCTGGTGTCTATGCATCACCTGGTATATTGGCAAAGATTATCTGCTTCACCTGAAGGCAAAGCTAAATGCTTTTGAACCCCATGATGTTTTCTTAGTCTGACTTTTGAAACCTGTTCCAGCTCAAGTCTGCAATCCTGAGAACCACTGATAATGAACAGTAGGAATGCCAGTTGAGCTGGTCTTTGAACCCCTTTCTGGGACTGGTTTATGATTACATAATTTATTCTCAAAATCAAAGACCTTTGACCTAAATATTCAGAAATATATTTGATTTTGTGAGCCCAGCTAAATATCTCTCAGAAACACCTGAGTTTCAAAAGGTTCCCAGCAGCTAATGAACTTGCTCTCTAAAACTGCTTAATGTTGTATAATCAAAAAATTGGATACCTCAGTCTCACTAGGTAAAACATCTTTTCATTTAAACACAAATAGTGTATACTACATTTGTATACAATAGTGTATACAAAAGCAGTAGTGTAATCTGGTTTTGCTAGGAGAGATTGTATATCCTCATCCCGCAACAATGGATTTTTATTGCTATTGTCTGATTTTCATTCAAACCTGGAATAAAAAAGACCATTTCTCATTGTTTGTTCCATATTTTTGTGATAATTCATGTCTTATCTAGTAGTATAACAAATATGACCCCTGTTACCCACTTTGAAAAAAGGACATCTGCTGTGTTTTGTTCTCCTTTCCCTGAAGCATAATAACTGGTTTTGCTAAATGAATTGTCTCAAAAAAGTGCAACTACATACTTAATATTGCCCCACTTACTTCGTAATACTATTGTGAACAGAACCGTAGAAAATGTTTGAAAGGAATTTTTGTTGTTGTTTTGTGTTGTTGTTTTTTTCATTCTAGTTAGTAGTTTAAAATTAGAAGAACAAATACATTTGACAGTTTCTCAGTCTTCCAGGGACCTATTGTCTCCTGACTGAAATCTCATCCTTCAGCATTAAACTTGTGTAGAGCAGAGGAAGGTAAATCTGCAAACAGCTGCAAACACCAAAACTTATATCATCAGCATTCCAAGTCATAAGTTTCCCTTTCACATGCAGATGACTGTTCTTTCATATGAGGTCAAAAGCATTTCAGATTCACAATCTCTTCAAAAGATTTTACTTTTGCTGTTTCCCCCCCCTTTTTTTTTTTTTTTAAATAATTTGGCATAGTCAGTTCTTTCACCATATGGAATCACTTCCACCTCCTTATCCCCTGTACACACTTTCCCACTCAATATGATGACATGTGACCACTCAACTCATAAACAGGAGTTAGGGAAACAGAGGTTAAACCACGGGTACCAAAAGTGGTTTTGAGAATGCAAATGTGGAAAAAGTGGGATAATCCACAAGCATGCGGTTTGTTACCATCTGCCTTATGCTCTGAATGTATAAGCACATTCACCTAGAGTTTACAATTGAAGAGATACAATGTTGGTGGGTTTTTTTGTTGTTGTTGTTTGTTTGTTTGTTTGTTTTTCCTGGTAAAATACTGTGCATTTTGGCTTGAAATCATGCTTGCTTCCCTTCCCATTGTGAGACAGGTGCTGTATGCTACTATTATGGTTGATGTTTTTCAATAAAGATTCCACACAGGCCAGGATACTAAACATTCAACTCAGCCTGATCATGATGAATTGCCTATAATCCATCCCACATTTATCTTTTTCCTCCTGCAGCCCCATCTAGCGGTTCACTGCTTCTGTTCATCGGCCATATCTCCTACCTACATAAGTATGTGAATGAAAAATGTGTAAGTAGATGTATACATACATGTAGAAATGCATATAAGGAAATGCATAGCTTCACATGCATGTATATATTATGGGTCATATTTCAAAAGGCACTTGGCTTCACTTGGGCATTGTTTAGGTGCCTGAGAACTGCCATGCTCAGGTAGGACAAACTTATCCTATGGTGGCAGTGAGCTGAGGTAGCCCAGCCTCTGAGACACAGGGAAAAGGCCATCCCCTGGGTATTTGGGCACAGACTCTGTCTCAAACTGTCTACACCAATGCCCCATGGACTCGCCACAGAAAGCTGACTTTTCAGAAGGCTTCAGAAACCCGGTAGATCATGATGGTTGCCAAGTGCAGTTGAAAAGAGGGATATTTATATGTCTTAAAAGGAGTTGAAAGTAGCATCTACCAAAGTGGTGTAACGTGTACTAGCAGCGAAAAAGCCAGACTGTTGAATATGGAAGTGGCCCCCACATTTTGCACTTTGACTTGGTTTTGCTGTAAATTTCCATTCCAAAGATGAACACTCCAACCAGAGCACTTTGCAAATTGCCTCCCCTGCTAGCCCTCCCAACCCCTTGGCCCTTTCCTGAACAGTGTCAGATACACAGGTCCTAGGGCACAGCTCTGCTCCTGTTCACTGTTTGCCTTAGGTGAGCCTTTTCCCAGTTATTCTGAATTCTTAGTTTCTCTTAACTTTTATGGTACTTTTATTGTTTCAGTAATTTAGAATTTTCATTGACAATAAGCTTAAGGTGATTAAACAAAGGAAGAAGATAAGAGGGTGGGAGAAGGTAGGAACTGGCTATCTGATGGACAATATGTCTCAGGCAGGACTCAAGAGCAGATATGGAAATACAAGTCTTACGAGGGGCTGGCAAAACAACCCCACTATCCATGTCCTGCTTTTGAGAAACAACACTCTGTGCCTCTTTCCAAAGAGTTGGTCTTCAGCCTCAGATGCGTCCTCCACCAGCACCTGTGACTCTCTGGCCAACATATATGGTCTGGGAGGCTCAGCTCCTAGTGATCTGTGAACATTTCAGCTAAGACACTTTTACACTACTGCTTACTAGGAAGGAGAGGTTAAGTGTATGCAGGAGAGCAAAGGTGGTGTGGGGTAAGTGAATCAGGTAGAGCCATTTCAGAGAAACAGTAGACCAAACAATTGCCAAAAGTGCAGAGCAAACTTAAATGTCAGACTTGTTCATGAAATCTGTCACCAGAGTTATTAGCAATAGACCAGAACTACAGCTGTAATTAATGGTTCTAATTAAGCCTGCTATCAGTCAAGAGGTGCTCCAAGGACTGGGGGATACAAGGCCATGTTTATGGCACAGCCCAAGAAATCACTCCTGCTACCAGTCACCCTTCTGTCATGCAGGTGACCTGCTACATGCTTTCTGGACCTGCAGTTCAAATTCTGACCTGCACTCATCATACTCCCCAAGGTAACTACATCTTTTCACAATACAAAGGTCTAATGAACAGGGAGCTGCTGAGCTGAAATTTGAAGGTTTGGCTCTCAGGTCTGCTGCTGACAGACTTCATCCAGGTCATTTCACCCTCTGCGTCATAGTCTCCCACCTGAAGAAAACAGTGTTAATAATATTTTACTACCTCATGGTACTAAATTGCAGCTTAATTAATGGTTTGCAAAACACTTTGAAATGTTCACTTGAAATAGGCAAAAGATAATTAACATCACATGTTTATTTAGTGGGCTTTCCTTGCCAGGCACAATCTTCCTAAAATTCCTCCTGCAATAACTGTTTGAACTGCTCTAGGAAAAACAAAACAGTTCAGCCATATGTTTTCTGTGGGGAGACTTTTTGCTGCATGAATCAGATGTTTGAAACTCGAATAGAATAGCTGCCAAGATGAGGGGCAAACAGGATCCTGAATGGGGTGGATGAACACATGCACAAGTGTTACTGCTCCCACAGAAGCATGTGCCTTATACCACGCAGCATATTGTGAAATCCTACCTCATAATGGGGAGAGAGGCTTAAGATAAATCACAATCACATTTCAACGATAGTCTGGGTTCAGAAGATCAGCTTCATAGGCCAGGCCTTGAAGAACAGTAAACAGCAAAATAAGCCCAATGAGTTCTCTCTGCATGTGCTGATAATGCTGTGTGGATTTTGAAGAGATCATGTCATTGAAGAAAAGCACATATTGAAATGGCTGCTTAGAGGATTTTGGATAAAGTAAAGCTATTTAATAACATTAATGATTTTTTTTGCTTATGTCAGCACTGCTAACCTGAAACTTTCCTAAAATGTGAGTCAGCAACCTTAAAATAAGGAAACTAGTTCAAAAATTATGGAATTTATAAAATAAATAAATAAGTAAATAAACCTTGAGATTTTACTTTACCTCCCAATAACCTCCCAATGATATTTAAGTTTTTAGATCTCCTTTTCAAGTTTTGTCTATAATCACACAGGTTGGAAAGCTGTTTGTTTTTCTTTCAGTGAAAGCAGAGACTATAAACTAATCATGTGCCTTTGTCAACCAAAACTGCAAGAGCATCACATGCAGAAATACTCAAAAAAAAACTCAGAGCTGCCTCTGATTCAGCACCCCTAGCTCCTAGGCGGGAGCTCACAGGGTCAGGGTCTCTTCGATGCAGGAACATGGGAACGTGGGGCAGGAGGGGAGCCCACATCTCAGCCTCACCTCCCTGGCTGCTCACCTCCTCATAAAGAATGAGTCCCCAGCTTCCCTCACAGCAAGTCCAGAACCAGCTTTAATGAGATCAAAGAGGTTGTCTACAGAATAAATTCTTAATCTGTGTGAGGTTGAAATAGATTTCAGGTTGCCTCTGAATTCAAGAACAATTCAGCTGGTAAGCTTCTGCCTTTCTTTGGCTTAAGCCGACCACAATGCAGAAGTGCCCTCTAATGTTGTTCATGAAATAGAAGGCCTACATGCTCAAGCGAGGCTCCTGACACATGCAGGTGTATTTTTCTTGGGAAGCTAAATTGCTAGAGAAACAAAACTCTTGGTTAGTTTAATTTGGCAAGACAAAAATGCCGTCCTAGGGGAAGACTTTATTTAGAAACTGTATTTTTCCCCTGTTAACTTAGATATTTTTTTGGAAAAAAAAAAAAAAAATGTTTAAAGGTTCAAAAGTTCATAGGACACCTTATTTTGTTGTATTAAAAATAAAAATAAATAATAATAAAAAAATCCCCAGCTGGACAAGACACTTCACAGATTAACTTGACGTGACAGAACTTGGTCATAGAAATAAAAATTCATTAGTTGTGCTATAGTTTTAAATCATTTTCTGTAATACCCATTTGCCTAATATTGGAGTATATAGGTCCAGTGTAAAAGGAAAAGGTTGCAGCTAGCTGTTAACAGAAAACCTGGGTTTGCTGTCATGAGCTATGCAACGTGTAATTCTACCAATAATTATTTTTCCTTAGTGGAATGAGGTCTAAGGATTTTTATTGCTAACATTTTCTTCCTCTAATGAAGACATACTCTTCACCACTGGGAGTCTGATTATGATTCTTCTCCAGATAAAGACAGGAATGTTCAGCAAGCCACAAGGTCAACTACTAGGTGACAGTTGGCACTTGAAACTAGGAGACAAAAATAGTATACAGTCTTCATGCATACACAGTGGGCAATTAATCTGGGTGTTTTTGTGGGGGAGACACAGAAGTCACTGTGGAGTGAAATATTAATCTTTTTCCTACACAGCCTGAGTTCACAAAATAAAACAATTGCTGTGTGTGGCACATTTTAACATCTAAAATATTACCATACCATACGCAGTATATCTTATTCTGGTTGTTTCAGCTTTAAAATTACAACAAAAGTTCTGATAATTGAGAGAAGGTAGAAAAGGAGGGGAGGGAAGGTTCACTAAAGTCTTAGAAAAAGAAAGAAGTCATAAAAGAGCCATCATCTAACCACATGGGACTGACATAACAAGAAGAAAGAGAGCTTGGAAGAAAGAGACTAGAACGTAACACAGGAACGTTGACGAACTCCAAACAAGGCCCACTGTTGGGATGGAATCAGTATATATATCACACTGTGTGTTGCATGTGCCTGCTGGGATAAATGAAAACATCAGGGTTCCTCTACCATATTTGAGCTTGCTTCTTCCGGCCCCCAAATGATCAGATCCAGATAGCACAGAGCATGGAAAGTAAATTCATCAGAGTATCCAAAAATGAATATGTGTGTAACAAGGACTTCAAAGGGCAGTTACGGGGATTATGGTATAAAGACTTCTTGCATGAAGGACAAAACAGCCTCCTTCTCTGATCAAACAAGGAAAATGTTAGTGGAAGGGGTGAATGACATCAGTAAGGTGCATGTGTGCAAGGGAAGTTGCTTGCTTGTGACTTGATTGGGTCCTAGAGCCTAGAGATTTCTCTAGGCAGCTGGGAGGTATTACTGTGGGTGGTTTCTTAGTTTATATTTCCTCAGAAGATCCTCAGACACTTTAAGCAGCTACAATCAGATTAGATAACCAGACAGTCCTTGCAATTCCCATTTTATAGCAGGTGAAACAATAAGAGAGTATTGAGTAAGGAACATTAATCTGCATTCAGAGCGTTTTAATAAATTACAAATAAATATATCTACTTCAGTCCTTTGAATTCTACCTGCTTGTGTTTAGCTATGTGTTTTTAGTGGCAATACAATCTCTGTGAGCTGTAGGCCCAACAATATCATGAGCTATTTAAAAATAAATAAATAAAAATAATCTGAGCTGGGATTTAAAGTAGGGTGTGGTGGAACTGTGAGGGTGAAAAGTTTGACTGCATATCAATAGGCAGTTGTAAGCTCCTGGAAATTCTTTCATTTCCCTTTCAGTGAACAGAAGATTTTCATAGAGGAGAGGATGCCATATTTTTGATGCTTCCAGTTTCAGACCTAGTTTATGCATTCCCTAGCAAGAAATCAAAAAACTATCACATGCTGCCTCTCATCCTCTGAACAAACTTTCTCTTTTAGGCTCTTTGGCTAAACCAGAAAGAATGTCACAACATTTTACATTTAAAATTGAAGAGCTCCCTGAATATTAGGTTTAACTCCTTGTGGGAGGAGGTCTGGAAGGATATTTCCAAAGTACATTCTGGCCTGCCCAAAGCAGAAGCTGGAAGAGATGTGTATCCTCAGGAAGGCAGGAAGGGGGAACAAGCATGGGAGAGAGAAAATGAAGTTGAAATGGGAAAAAAAAAAAAAAAAAAAAAAAAAAAAAAAAAAAGTGAAAGCTTTGGACATGGAGAAGATAGGAGAGGGCAGGGAATACAGGACAAAGGATCTAGGCAAACTGTCCAGACAGAATGAGAATCAGAAAATGAAAATTAAACAAAAAAGCAATCTCAAAGCACAGACACAGGTAGTCACCTGTGAAGGTTTTCATTGAACTTTATCTGGATAAGGGGAAGAAAGAATAATGTAAGAGCTGTGCTGAACAAAAAAAAAACAGGTTTAGCAAACTTGACTGTTTTGTCCATGGTGATTTATAAACAGGTTTAATGACCAAGACTCCTGCAATGTCTCTTTAAATATTGCATTGGTGTGAAAAACTTTCTGCAAAGAATCATGTTCAGTAAAAATGTAGATTTCTCCTCTTCCTTATCTCTTGTTGCTTTCAGCTTTTCCTTCATTCATAGTTGTTAAGGCAAGGACTCATATCTATGCATGGTAAAGTTCTAAGCATCATCAGGAAGAGTGATTGGAAGAAAGATGGCATTTTATGAGTGAGAAAGTTAGATTTAAATGTTCATTTCCATGTCATTGTTGTGGGGTAGTATTTTACATTTAATTATGAAACATTCATAATAAGTGCAGCGTTTTTTGCATTGGCTGGTGTATATCAATGAAATCCAATGCTATTGATTAAAATACTTTGGTTATTTTTTTTGGCAAATTGGTCATCATTACAGCTTTAGAAAAAAAGTGATAGTGGTTCCAGAGAGTTATTTTTCCTGAAATCCCTGTAGCAGATTCTTTTTCTCTAGGAAGGAAACTTTAACAACTCTAGGTGAGTGGACCAAAGGAAAGCAGTGGTTTCATACACTTCACTAACATTCAAGTGGCTTGGGCTGGTCTAGAGATTTGGAAGTCTTGCTTGGGGACTGTGAAGCTTTCAGTTTCAGAGTACTCAACAGACATTTCGGATACATGACAACCACCTCTTTTCCCTAAACTCCTTCATTCAAACTTTTCCATTAATATTTACTTTTTCCAGTCACCACATCTCACAGAAGGGTTGGGGATTTTCATTCACTGCTAAATCTATCAATCAACATTGTTTTTATTTGTTTGTTTGTTTGTTTGTTTTCCTTAGATTGACTCTGAAGTCCATCCTTCCATCTCCATATACAATATTAAAATTGGTGACAAAAGTCATGTCCTTCAAAGTGTCCTTCTGCACAGTCTCTCTGATATTAACATCTCACCCCTCCCCTAACAGTAAAGTCTTTTTTATCTCTCCTTCAGCTTTCTTCATGTTTTTTGTCTTCCATGTCTAATCGAGATCCTTGTCTCCTTTTTCATACTTCTATGACATAGAAGTGCTAACATACTTTTCTATCTGTGATGAAACAGCAAGCAAAAACTGCCAGTTGACAACTCAGAAGGGAAGGTCCAGGACTAGTAAGGCAGATCAGAGCAAACAGGAAGTCCTGGATACTCTGTTTAATACAACTGAATGTTGTTCCAGCTGATAATGCAGAATATATACATTTATATTGTAGAGTAATATTATTTTCTCCTAGCTTCTGTCCTCAATCCTCCTGTTCTGCAAGCAACATTTCTTTCTTATGATATTGGTGATTTATAGAAAAATATATTTAGGAATTATTTTTTAAGGTCTTCATCCAATTATTAATGCCTTCAGGCTTTCTCTAGTTCTTTTGTTTGATTGGTTGTTTTGGTTTGGGTTTGGTTTGGTTTTTCATGTAGCCATGATGGTCTGAAGAGAGTTACCCTCAGTTTAATTTAAGATTATTTTGAAAACACAGAAAGCTAAAGATTGAGCCTTTAAATAAATCTTCTGTGATCCTGTAATTGCAGAAGGGTTACAGAGTTTGCCCACAGTTTCTCCTTCACTTTTATTAACATGGCTATTCACTAGGGCATTACATTTTTCAGGTAACTATATCCTCTACCATCTCTATCAAACATATCCCCCATTGTGCATTCTTGAAAGGTGTATTTGAAATCAGAACTTCCTTTCGTAACAATAACAATAATAACAACAATAAAATAGTGTCAATGCACTGAAAATGTTAACCTAGTTCTGTTTTGCTTCACATTGCTTCACTCAGATGTACCTGCAGATGTTAGCTGGCATTGTGTAACCTGTGTGAATCATGATTAGCACCCATTTGGGCACAAGTCTGTCTAGTAGATGCACCCACCTTTGCTTAATACGTTAATCCCTGAAAAGCCTGATGATCACATAAAATAAAGGAAAATCAAGGATCATCTTAAGATCAGTTCACAGCAGTTATATTTATATTGTACAGGGAAGGACTTATCTTCTCTCTGAAAATTATTCTAATGCAGTTGTGTGGGAATACTTAAGCCACATGTAACATTTGGTGAAAATAAATATTTATTTTGGCTGAACTGACCATATTAACAGATAGAGACCCGTCTTTGAACTAGATCTTAGTTCATAGCCTGCTGCTGCCTTGGGATTAATTTCAGAATTTCTGTTTGTTTTTAATATGAAGAAATTACTTGCAGATGATTTTTGAAGGTCTTTGCGTTCTTTAAACAGGAAAGCTACTGAAAATAGATGAGAAATTCAAAAAGAACTGTAAGGACGGTAATTTTAGATGACATTGACTACAACCTTTCCCTTTCAATTTAGAAGAAGGGTTATCCAAATCCTGCAGAAGTTAATGGCAGTCTTACCAAGAGATGTAGTTTCCTACATTTCTTCTTGCCATGCTGTTTCTTTGCTAGAGAATATTCTCTTGCTTTGTGGACATTTGAGCTGTATCACTGCCTTCTGCTCAGAAGCGGTGTTGTGCCAATTCACAGACACACTGTCAGTCTGTCCTGCTGTCTCTTAATGTGGCTCTCCTTTCCTAGAATATTCCTTGGGCTGTTGGGCCATCCTTCATGTGGCTTTGTCCAGGAAGCAAAGTGAATGCTTGTAGACACAGAGAGAGACAGAGATGTATCTACTGTAGCTGTTGATTCCTACCATTACATTCTGTTTTGAGGGTGTCTGCTTCCAAATGTAAATTGTGTGTGTGGCAGTGGAGGCTAGCAGGGGAAATTAGTACAGCAAAAGAGGTGAGTAGTGCTGAGGTCTTTCATTGGTAGAATTCAGAATGGCCAGGTATGGGGAATGAGACTTGAACAAGAGCTCCCAGCCTTTCACCCTCATGTAACTGGGCCTATACTTGCCTGATTACCTCTGCCAGCTCTCTCAAAGGGAGCTGCAAGTTGAGCATGTCAACTGAAAGAAGCATGACTAATATGCACAATGTCCAAATGCAGCCTATAAGTATATCCTGCTCCCACATGAAGTCTCTATGTTCCCTTTCCATCATTCCAAATAACCCAATGCACACCAGTGGGGGAAAAAATAAAAATAAAAAATTGCACACTTGAAAGCTCAGAGAATGTCAGTGTTTATTGGGAACATGCATTCTCATGGATAGTCTGTTTCTGTCTCTCAAATCTATTGTACTCCCGCCACATCTGTCATGACCTAGCACATAAAAAATATTTGCTCCCCTACCCCCACTGGAAGGTGGTGACTGTTGGTAGTCAGATGAAGTGGTCAACGAAAGATGTTTCTATGTGCTTACTGCATGTATAATACTCAATCTTCAAGTTGTTTTTCTTCCATGATTCAAGTCAAAGTTTTCAAAGTAGTTTGTTATACATCCCACTTTACTGCAGCATCTCTCCAGATCTTACAAATCAACTAAATACAGGTCATCATTTAGCCTTCTAGACAAACTCCAGCACACTGTGAAGAATTTTGGGTGAGTGTTAACATTAATGTCCAGGGCTGTTATTAAGAGACAGAGTAAATCTGCCTGGGTGTTCATTCTTTTGATTAAAAGTTATATTTCAAGTACTGAGCATAACTTATAGTATCTCTTCTCTCCCTAGATTTCACTCAAATTTTTAATTTTTTTGTTTGTTTGTTTTTCCTGAATTTTCTGAACTAGTGTTTTCTAGTGCATGTAGTTCCACTGAGCTCAGTTCTCTGCTGCAAAAGCTATCAACTAAATAAACAAATAAATAGAAAGAAGCCTTTGAAAACTTCATGGTTTTATCTGCATTTATGGCATCATGTATGATAGCAAAATTTGACCTATACAGAAACAGCTTGCTGCTGTAGTCCGTCACATAGACTTGACCAAGTGACTTCATTAGAAAATATACATCATTGAGCACTAGGGGATCCCTCAAAAGGCAAGGTGACATGTGAAAGACAATGCAATGTAGAATAGCTGTGTCTATTTATTTATTTATTTATTTTGCTTACTCCTTCAAATTCCCTTCCACTGAGCCAACTGAGTCACCTGAATATTTCAGGAAGTAAGTGTGCTAATACCTTTTGAAAAAAAAAATACACCCATCATCTTTTAGACCTGTAGACATCTCTAAGCAGAATTTTGTCTCTCATATTTTTCTGGTTCCTCAGAATTTGTAAACCAGTATGAGCTTTAAATAATTGAGATAAATCAGTTTCTTCCCCCAGCTGAACTCCTATCACTGTGATTTCACCAGTCCACATAATCCCATATATCTTATACAACAGCTGGGTTAGTCAGGGAAACAAGACTTTCATACCGAGTAGATGTTTCAGCTTTAAACCTTAAGTTAAGTCTTCACAGAATCATAGAATCATAAAATATCCCGAGTTGGAAGGGACCCATAAAGACCATCAAGTCCAACTTCTGGCACCACACAGGTCTACCAAAATTTTAGACCACGTGACTAAGTGCACAGTCCAGTCACTTCTTAAATTCAGACAGGCTTGGTGCAGGCTTGTGGAGCCTGTTCCAGTGTGTGACCACCCTCTCAGTGAAGAACCTCTTCCTTATGTCCAGCCTAAGCTTCCCTTGCCTCAGCTTAACACTGTTCGTGCAGGTCCTATCACTGGTGATTATGGAGAATAGGTTAGTGCCTGACCTTCCACTCCCCCTCGTGAGGAAGAGGTAGACTGCAATGAGGTCTCCCCTCAGCCTCCTCTTCTCCAGGCTGAACAGGCCAAGTGAATTCAGCCACTCTTCATACATCTAGACAGGTCAAAGGTCTTGCTTAGACAGGTCAAAAGTTACTGACAGTCTGGAGACTGGTCTGTCTGTGTGAAATTTGTGCAAACCTCAAACTAGTTCCATCTGAACAGACAGTTTCCTTTTAACCACTCTCATGGATGGCTTTGATTGGAGAAATCAGGGGAATGACTACAACTCTTTTTCAAAGAAGAGGTGGTTGCATGTATAAAATCACCTTTTGGGATGCATGTGGCAAGGTCATGATCTGAGGATTAGGCTCAGCTCTGACAAAGTTGTCTGTGCCTTTACAAGGCACATTTGCAGAATGGAGTTTCCTGTCCACACATTAGGGACAGAAAGAATAAAAGGATTTATGTAGAGGAGGATGAGAGGAAGGGGATATACTCAGGATATAATTTCAGATGATCTCCCTGAAATGCAAAGAATAGACTTGGGCTTGCTAGAGAACTGGCCTGCTTCGCATGTCTGCTCTGTAGACTGATGGAGCCATCCATCACTCCTGACTTGGCATTTTTCAACAATAACATATTAATAACATATTAAATTTTAAAAAACATCAAAGGAAATTGGACACTAAAGAAAAATAAGGCTTTTTGTTATCCTCTGTAGAGACAGGCAAGGTGAAGAATCTGGGGAAAGGTCAGGTTTTAGAAGATGTGGGAAGGATGGATTATATTTTGCTGCTTTAGATTCTTGGCTGCTCTTCATGAATTACTTCTCATCATGAATTACTTCTAGATGGAGAATGTCAAGGAGTCTGGAATAGCAGAGAGGTGTCTTACTTTGCATTTAAATCTAAATATGTAAAATAAGACATTTTCCATGGTCTTTTCCCACTGAAAGAACACTCAATGGCAATTACTCAAAGTGATCAAATAGACAAAATAGTGTCATCTCAGACTGAATGTCACAGTAGTTCATAATTTTCAAAATCAAACACAAAACAGCTAAGAGACTTACAATTTACATTTTTATTCTCACTCCTAAAAGGCTGAACCAGTTTCAATCACAGCTGGGGACAAGGATAGCCAACAACAACACATCACTCCTAGTATGAGACCTTTCTATGTCCTCTTTTGGGATGCATCAAGTGTTGATGACCAATTTATGACCCTTTCCACCTCCCTTCTGGAGAGCATAACATTTTTGCTAATAGCTATCAGTCAAGGTTTTCAAAAATGTGAAGCATACAATTGTTTCTTAAATATTAAATATTTCCACTGTATCTGATTCTTAAGCAGCTGCTGGTGACCTCGGTGCATTAAAAAATACATGGCAGGTAGGCAGGCATTTGGTACATGCTGAACACCTCATTGCCAGGTTTCTTTTCTTCAAAAACATCAAACTGGTGGCCTTACCTTTTTAAAATATTTTTTTATATATATTTTATATATATATATATATATATTTTAAGCAATTACTCTATGTTTTCAGTAGTAGTAAGTCTGTAGTACAGGAGGTGCAGAGTCAAACTTTAATGTTCTTATGATAATGAGAAAATGTGAAGCTCTCTTGTTTACTTTCCAAAGTCATGGTGTACCCATAACTTAGCCAATGACACATCCAGTATGTCCTGAAGGAAAATGAGACAGAACATGTCACTTAGGATTAGATACATTTGACTGAGCCATTGGGATCTGTTCCATTCTTCTCATACATGGGCAAGTATAGACTATGAACAACCTGACAAAGATTTAAAGATACAACTTAAAGAAGAACTGAAATATTTATTTCAACAGCTTTAGAGTTTATTCAAGGCTTTCATGCTTTCTGGTTCTGCAGAACTAGGTGGGAGAGTTTATTGCAATTTTCTCAAAAGGGCAGGGTCAATAGCTACTCTGCAAAATCTTCCAACTGTCCTATTCAAAATAGGCTGGACCGAAGAACAAGGCAGTGGTAGAAGATATAACTCAAAACTTCCTGAAAATGCAGGCATATTGAGTTTCTTCACTGTTCTTCATTCTCCATGTTGGAAGAGATGGAGTTAATTGTGTCTGTCTACAAAATTCCAGAATTTCAGTTTAAATGTACTTCTTATTAGATGCACACACACACACAAAAGACACTTTTTGAGGAAAAGGAACATGTTCTGTGAAAAAATTTTGAATTGTCAATAAACATTTTTTCCATCTCTTCACAGGAAACGTGCTAAAAGTAAATACTATGGAATCTGCTTATGTTGATACTACACGAGCTTCTTCAAGTTTATCTGTATTTACAAACATAACACACAAACACATAAAGTGGGCTGGTGAAAATATGTATCTACAATGATTTTCATGTGAAATTATTTAATAGCAAAAACAGCTCCTGACAGACCTACTGGTTGAAACAAATATCCTTATTTCTGATTCTTATTAGAAGACAGTAAAAGCACCAAGTAACTGTACTGAAAGACTAAACAAGCAGCTGCTTTTCCATTTCTGTATTCCAGAACCATCACTAAATATGAGGAAATGTTAGTGATATTTTGTCTACAAAACTTTTACTCGTTAATGATGTATGGAATAATTCAAAATTTTTTTGATTTGTTCTTGATAGTTATAATAGTTAATTATTATTTTTTATTTAAAATTATTTAATTTTTATTTATTTTATTTAATTATTATTATTTTTGCTCTCAGCAGTTCTATAACAGCCTTTGGAAATCCTGAAACTAAGTATGTGTGCCTTTATTAAAATGTTTTTATTTCAATGGGGCATACATGCTACTCAGTCCTTGAAGAGTTGGTCTGGAAATAGTGAGTCCTTCCCAGCTGACAAGGGCGGTTGTAACATTGTTCATGGATGCAAGAGGGTGAAGATCAATTTGCTTTAGGGACTGGTAGCATGTGCTAAGATACATGACACATTGGCTGGCACTGGTTTTGATTTAAAAATCATAACAGAGAAACCACTAATAACTTTTAAGCAATGCCTCAACAATTTAGAGTACATAATAAGAAGATTTGTAAACTACACAAAACTCCACTAGAAAGTAAAAATTTATTACAGCTGTGGGACTAGGAGTTAACTAGTTGAACTGAAGGAACTTAAAATACCACATTTTAATTAAGTTCAGATAAACTAATGAACCAAAAGCTGCAATTTATAATGGTTGTACAGTAATTTCCTGAAATATATGTTGGCACAATTGCTTTAAAGACAGGCTTCTTCGTTGGTATTAATATCATTAGTATAAGAGTTTGCACTGGTGTAAGAAATCTGAAGAAGTGAAAGAGCAAATAGGCAACACCGCAACTACAGTCTCAGAGGAAGTCTCTCTACTCACAGAAGAGGTATATTGGCCAGTAGCATCCCCCATGATGCAGCTGAAAATATAATTCTTGAGATACCTTACTCACAATCAGAAGTCCACCTTCAGGACCCCAACCCAGTTTCTTTATCTAGCACTAAAACATTTTCTTGAAAGAGATTTATTTAAGATAATTTTATACCTTGCATGCTTATCATGTGTTTTTCTTTTGAATGTGGAGTGGTCAATGCTTTGCATGACTAGACTCACTTGCTTCTTTGGTACATTTTGAGCTTGTAGTATCATTGATTTTGTGTTCCTTCAGTACAGAGACAAGAATTAAAAAGAGCAGCAGAAATTGAGAGTTGCCATCCTCAGTTCAAATGCAGAACAACATATATCAAGTCCATCTATGAGCATACATCAGATCTGAGAAATGAAATATGTAGGCTACATCCTTAAAGTAGCATAAACTATTGTAGCCAGAGGAGAAACACAGAACAGGGCAATGGATCAATCCTGTGTTTGGAGCATTTTATGGAAAACTGTGGTACATTCCATTCCTTTCAGTAGGAGCTCACACAGACAGGAGAAGTGAATGTCTTCAGGGAAACTTTTGGACAGCTAGTTATTTGACTCATTAAATAAAAATTTCTCCTTATCCCCCTCAGCCTCCTCCTCTCTTCTACTTCACTCCCCCATTTTCAAAATGGCATGCTAAACTACCTTCTAAAATAAAAGCCTACCTCTAATTGAAATTACGCAAACAAGGGCAAGATCCCTGCAGAATCAGAAGTTCTGTAAAGTATTCCAGTCAGCTGTTGCCCAGTTCAGTTTGTTTGCTTAGAAGGTGGTGCAAACACTTGTAAGCTTTTCCTCAGGTGCAAACAGAAGGAAAATAACTATTCACACAAAATCTGATTAAGGATATAAAGTCATCCAATCATCCCACGCTAGGCTGACTCAGCCTGGTGTACCAAATCCATCTATGAGCTTAAGAAAGCCATGGACTTACTAACACCCTGGTCTAAAAGCTTTATCTACAGTGAATGTTGTTTTGTTATTTCAGAATGGTTTCATTTTTTTTCTATTCCCTATGAAGTATGAATTTTCAGAGGAGAAGAAGACATTTCAAGATAAATCCTTGATCTAAAGACCAAATCTAAAAGACATTTAGTCCCCTAACATGCATTTAAATACTTTTCTTCCACAGGGAAGAATAGTAGTTGCTATTCTACGTTATGAATGACATACCAGTAATAGTTATAGATGGAGATTTTAAGTTTACATGCAGAATGAGAAACTTATTTTGTTGTTTGTCTTTTCTTTTTCTATGTGAGACTTCAGTAGTCAGCTTCCTTTTCTCCTAATATGCAGCTGCTTCATTGAATATCCATCATCTTTATTATAGTGTCATTTCTATACGTCATTCTTTTACACTAATCAGAAGCAGACCAAGTGGAAAAGAAATTGCTCCACAGGGATGAGGTCTGTTGCTGCAAATGATATGCTGAATAAGAGTGGAATTCAAAGCAAGATACACTGTGCTTGTTTACACATGTTGAACTAGTGTCTTTTATCTGTAGCATACATTGCAGCTCTTTGTTGCGGTCATTTATGGCTATAATCCAGCAATGTTCTGCAGAAAGTGGTTAAGCAGTAAAGCAGTGTCACTGATTCCACCATTATCATTAAGTTGCATAAAGCCAAGCACCCACCGTAGTGCAGTGATTACCTGGGGTGCAGCAGCTTGAAATGTTGATCCATAAGCAGTAATACTAATGATGCCTGATTTCTTATGAATGCATATTCTGCGTGCTTTATACCCTCACATTACAACAACCTCAGCCTCTTTCACTATCCTGAATTATTGGCCCAAATGTGACAGTAATTCCTTCCACCTTTTCACCCCACCCCCCCACCCCCCACCCCGGAAATCCTCAGGCCTTTTCAACCCCTATTTATCTTTGGTAGCCTTGCTTGCTCAGCAGAAGACTGTCAGTTTCAAAGTATGGCTTTTCTCATTGCTTGACTGACCGACTGCTCATTCTAAATTGTTACATACAGCAAAGTCAGCAAGTAAAGGATGATCCCTTTTTTTCAGTAAGGCTCCATTGGGGTGTCAGAGGAGGCTTAATTAGATCTATCAGGAGTCTCTATCAGCCTCTTCCCACCCTTCAATATATAAGTTTTCATAAATAGTGACTTGTTGTCTATAATACCACTATTCCTCAGTCAGGTTTTGTTGATGGATTCAGACTGTAGGTTCAAAAGTTATTAGAAAGATGTAGATGGACGAACAGGCAACATGAGCAAAGAAGTCACATTTCTTTAGAAAACCAAGGGAGTTTGTATTTTCATCTAAAGTGGCATTCACTTTAGTTGTTCCATCACATAACTTTCAGAGAAAATTTTGCCATCTTATCAAATACATATTCCACAAGACAGGTATTATTAATGGAACTGCTTGAAATATGTAGTCACAGTGACCAGCAGTACCTGAAATCAAGAGGATTTGGGGGACACCATTTCTTCATTTTCAAGTGATGGTGTGGGTAAACACAAATATCAGCATGACAGAATGGACATTACTGAGGAACTCAGTAAAAGAAAATGCTTTGAGGGGTGGGTGTCAGGAAGATGGAGCCAGTCTCTTTTCAGTTGTGCTCAGTGACAAGATGAAAGGCAATTGGGAACCAACTGAAGCACAGGAAATTCCAGATGAATATGAGGGGGCACTTCTTTACTGTGGGGGTGGCAGGTCACTGGAACAGGTTGCCCAGAGAGGTTGTGGATTCTCCTTCTCTGGAGATATTCAAAGTCCTCCTGGATGCCATCCTGTGCAATGCGCTCTAGGTGATCATGCTCAGAGGGTTGGACTAAATGATCTTCAGAGGTCCCTTCCAGCCTTGGCTATTCTGGGATTCTGTAACTAGTTTTAGATGTTAATGATAATATTATTAAGATGTAGGATCTTTATATATATATATATATATATAAAGTATGTTTTATTCTTTTTATTCTTCGTTTGTATTCAACAGTCCATTGCAACTAAATACAATAGTTATGTTTTCAGTGAGTATTTCTGGAGTCTAAATCAATTATATTGTATATAATCTTCCAGATGGTATTTGAGCATGTTTATCAAACTGTGTGACTTCAAGAATATAGTAGTGCCTATAGGAAACTTCCAGTCACATTTGTAAACAGAAGTATGCAATTATATATAATTATATATTCTTAATTCATATAGTTATAAACGCATATATAAGCACAGATAAAATACATAATCAAACACATTATTCAATTCTGCTAAAAGACATGCTGTGATCTATGAATTATGTGTATTTTGCCACTCACTACTGATGTCAAACCTTTGAAGTCTTCTCAAACACTAATGTTTTAATTTTTCAGTAACTACCCAGCTGTTAAGTGCTGATCTTGCATTCGGTTAAGTCCACAAGAAACTTGGATTGCTGATCCTGTTCAGCACTTTAGTCCTTAAAAGCTGTATACATCAATGTTGATATCAGCAAGGTGTTTTCACTCATTTGCCAGACCATGATATTATAAGTCAATTGCCTGGGTTAAATGCAGGTAAAATGGAAGACACGGGAAGGGGAACAAAATGAAGCAATAAAAATATACTATTTCTTTGGTCATCTGAAATCATAGATTTTTCTTTGAATACAAAGGCTAAACTCATCCAAGGTCATGTTGGGCACTTTCTTGAAAGCTGTAAGGAAAGACATAGCTTTCCATTCACTTCCAAGTGCAAAAGTGGGGAAAGAGGGTGTGAGTGAAGAAAGACTAATACCACATCTGCCAAGGGAAAGAGGTTCTTCCTTAAGCCTGAGAAATACCATGCCCTGATTGGGAGGTTTGACATTAGGCTTTCTCAGAGTGAAGAGAAAAGGAAATTACATATGTGAAGCACAGTAAAGCAAATAAAAAGAAAAGTCCTCTCATTCAGATGATTGTGCTTTTCTGTTTGTTTTGTCTCAAAAAAAAAAAAAAATATATATATATATATGTATTCCTAGACATTTCCAAAGGCATGTTATTCCTAACAAATTCTATCTTTCAAACAAAGCTATCCAAGAACAAAATTTCTACAATTAATATTAATAGATGCTGTTCTTTTGAACAATCTGACATATATTGATGAAGCTTAACTTTTGGAAGGAAGCTCACCAAAATTCCCAGAATGCTGATAGCTTTTCTTTCTAGTACAATAGCTCTCATTCCAAATTTCTTGTATCCTTGACACACTCTTCTGCCAACTCAGCATGGCCTATTCTCCTGGCAGATGTCATCAGTGGAGGATGTGTCTCTTATGAATAGTATAAATATTACCTGACCAGCAGCAGGAGAAACTTGCCCCCTTTTCCCCATTCCTGTCCCCTAATTCTCACCAAGTGATTCTCCTGAATTGGTGAGACTACACATCAATCCTTGTGCTGTGGTTGCCAACAAGCCTGCAAATGGTGCTTGTGTTTTCTGTAATGCGGACACCTGCCCCACAAGGTCTGGCTTGAGACCACCAGCCAATTCTGTTCTGGCCACCCGACAGTACAGCTCAACCATTCAGTTTCCTTTAAAAGTCTGTATGCATATGCATGTGAGTGTGAAACACTGTATTTCTTCCCTTTTTTTGGTCTCTTTTTTCACCTGCTGCCAGATAAACAGCATGGGATAAGAGTCTGCTTTGTGCCAGACATAATTTTGAGTTTATTAACTTGCAATTCTTTTTACTCTTGATAGAATTTGACAGGCAAGCAGACAAGCACCTAAATTAACTTAGCTCCTAAACGGCACTTAGACAGGCCAAGAATAACACAGAGATAAATTGGAGGGGTAGAGGATGGCAATGGAGTCAAAAAGTGTGTGTGTGAGTGAGGGGGGTGGGGAGGGGGCAGGGGGAGGATGCATGAGAGAAGGGAAAAAAGTGAACTTTGGACTGGAGACATTTAAAAATAATAATTATTCAAAGCATAACAACATAACAGAAAGCTGCCAGAAAAAACTCATCTGTCTGAGGAGGGCAACACAAACGCAGTGGGAAAAACTCAGACGCACATTTGCCTCTGGGACAACATGGATTTATATGTAAGACAACTTCGTAAATGGAAATGAATGCAATGACCTCAGCTCAGGTCGCAGGAGAGTAGAAGCCCACCAGGTTATGAAACTACTGCTGAATTAGCCATATTTGGCAGCATGAGCACTTGGGAGAGGCCCAAGGATGAGCAAGTTCTGAGGATTTGATTTCATTTCAAAGGAGGGTGGTCTTTCCATTTCAGGGTCAGCAGCAGGACAGCATAGTGGGTGTAGAGGTGGAAAGGGAAGCACACAATCTGGCTGACTCTCATGACCTCTGGATAATTGGAGATTTAACTTTCCATGTCTCAACACACCCTAAATCTTCCCACGCAATCCAAGTCACAAAACAAAATAGATGGAGGAAAATCTTCTTAGGTGGAGAAAGGTGCATAATAGATATGTTATGACATTCTTCCACATCAGCTTTTTTTTGTTGTGTGGTTTGGTTTGGTTTGGTTTTTGTCATTTGCAACTGAAGTTGTAATAGATAACACATCAGACTGGAAGTTCTTGGAATGTGTGGAAAGAGAATGCAGTGAGTACTGGTTAGACTTGTAAAAAACAGTGAGTTATGTCTGGAGCAAAGGGGTGTGTGCAAATACACACGTACTCAGGGCTACAATTTTTTCTTCAGATGCATCACATACTGTTTTAAGTGGTCTAGGACTTCATCCCATGATTCTTCATGATAGTGCCAGGTAAAATCGGTGGTGTGAAGCAAAATCAGTTGAACAGAAATAGCTATAAGCTGCACACATCTACATCTAAACACAGAGAAAGAAAAGCGTGTCATGTAGATCAGGAGCAAAAGTCCCCAAAGCTCACAGCGGTTTGACAAACAAGTTCAAGTCTGGGATGAAAAGAGGGCTTCAGGACTGTTCTCTGTACTATGCTAATAATAATAATAATAATGATAATAATAAATTTGGTAAGGTAGCTAGTGAAAAGCAATAAACTTTAAGTGTGTGTGTGTGTATGTGAAATGAGAGGTGAAACTTGGCTTTTATGAAAGAAAAATGGAGAAAAATGTCCCAGCCAAACTTGTGAGTTTGCATTTGCAGGAATCATATAAAGTACTGCCACTTTAAATGTTTTCTCAGGAGAAGTAAATATTTAATGTTATACTTAAATATCCTAAGTAATTACCCATGTTCCTCTAAAAAAGTGCCCCACAGGGTGTCTCAAGACTGTCTTTTTCTGATAGACAGTAGCTCTGCAGAGAGGCACCTCATGCTGATATCCTGTTTCTGAATCTGCCAGTGAGCTGAAGGGTGGAGCACGATTGCTACAGCAACAGCACGTCCAGCTGCAAATGTACGTGCTACCATGAGTTTAAGCAGAGGACACATAGGCAGGCAAAAATACCTGTGGTGATAAATTACGCATGAAAAAATAAGTGGCCTCCTTCCTGCGGATGCTATCAAACCTGCTTCATCTGTGCCAGTGGCATATTGGGCATTTTAACATGCACAGAAACGAAGAATTTACCAGAGGGATGCATGGTACTTGGCCTTCATTTCATGCCTAACTGTGGAAACAGTCTTAAAAGACTTCATTGTGCTTTATCAATATGTCATGGCCCTTGAACTGTAAAAAGTGGCATCAGCTTAAAGATAGAATTTATAATAAATAAGGCATTTTGCTAAACAAATTTATTTTGCATAAACAGGAGTTATACTCGATGATTCTTGTGGGTCCCTTCCAACTCAGGATACTCTATAATTCTATGTCTCTATGTTAAACTGCATTTTTCTGGCTATTTCCTGCTCCTATTCTCCTTCCTTCCTTCCTTATCAAAGATATAAAAAAGGAAAATCAATGACCAGCTCTACAAAGCTCTTTGCAAATTGATTAAGTGTACCTAGGCTCCAGAGAGCCATCAATGTTACATGACACCACAGCTGGTAGAAGGTAATCCATATTCGAGTATTTGCTTGTTTAGCTTCTGTCTCCCCATTCCTACAACAGGGCCATGCCTCAGAAATATGTTTCTGTGGTGGTTTTACTGTGCTAGGCAGCTGAACACCACAACCGCTCTCTCACTCCCCCTCCTCAGATGAGGAGGGGAAGAAGTAAAGGAAAGAACAACTCACGGGTTGCGATAAGAATAATTTAATTTAAGAGAAAAAATATTATTAAGGAAATATTATTATTAATTAAACTATTCAACTAAAGGGAAAAAAAAAAAAAAAAGAAAGAGGAAGAGGGAGGGGGAAAGAGAATAACAAAACAAAACAAGTAAAGGCTATGTGGAAGTGCAGAGGAAAGAAATTACTCTCTACTTCCCACAAATGAGCAATGCTTGACCACGTCCTTGAAGCAGGGCCTCAACGCATGTAGCCGGTGTTCGGGAAGAGGACAGATGTTTTCGCAACGAGAGCCCACCCCCTCCCCTCTTCTTCCTTTTTCCACCTTTTATTGCTGAGTATGACATCATATGGTATGGAATATCCCTTTGGTTGGTTTAGGTCAGCTGCCCTGCTGTTTCTTTCTCACTTTTTTGCCCACCCCCTAGGAGGGTTAGAGAGAGTCCTGATGCTGTGCCAGCACTTCTCAGCAGCAGACACAACACTGGTGTGATAGCACTGCTGTTCTAGCTACAAGTGCAGAGCGCAGCACTATGGGCTGCTGCAGGGAAAGTTAACATCCCAGCCAAACCCAGTACAGTTTCCAACCAGTATTACTTGGTTATTTCCTATTCTAAGCATAAAGTTCACAATATATCTCTTTCTAATTCCTGAATGTGACTTTGAAAAAGACATAAAAAAATATTATCCCTCAAGAGAATTCATCCCATTTTCTGCTAATTAAGTTCAAAGCATGTTTGGGCAAGACTCTGAGAGTTTAATCAGTGCAATGTAATAAATGATGCAGTATAGATAGGATCATTTAGTGATTATAATGAAATACCCACTATTGAATATCTGAGATTTGATTTAAAGAGCTCTAGGATGTTTAAATACAGAAGGATCTGTGGTATTTCCAATACCACTGAATGAGAGCTTTTGGTAATGCAGGAGATTTGGGGGACTTTGCTTTTTAATAGCAAAAGAGTTTATTCATTCACATGGAGTATGGGGGAGGCACCAATAAATTACCTGCACTTCAGTAGGTTCACTGGTATATACTGTAGACAAGAAACAATATCCAATAATACTTTTCCTATTATATGGAAGACTTCAATAATGTTGGCTCTTTCTTTTCCATATCTGGCCAAAACATTTTATGAAACAAAAACACACTGCATAGAAGTGATATGCCCAACTCCTAAAATAAAAGGAATGAATATAGTAAACACAGATTTAAGTCATAAGTAACTTCTGGTCAAGAAAACAGATGAGAAAATCTCACTGATTCATTGTGATGTTTCCTAATTTCTTAACTTTTATTTCTGAGAAAGATTTAAAGTAAACAACTCCTTTTCAGTCAATACTGCTTAGTGGGACTGATACAACCATCAATGTGTCATGACATATATGTTCATGCATTGCAAGACAGTGAAAAGATATTTATGGGGATGATTGACTGGTACTATGCTTTACTTGCCTAAGAGCTGGGGGGACTGCCAGCCAGCCAGCTGCTCACAGAGAGCTTGGCCATTCAGACAATCTAATCCTAAGGTGTTTTATCAAGGTAAGCCATGCCATATACAACAGTTGAATGGTTTGTGTATATTCAAGTTCCTACAACTGCTTCTTGGGAAAGCTAAGATCCTGCTGGGTATTATTTTACTTATTGAACAGTAGGAGTCAAAGTGTTCTTGGCACAGTAGGAATACGAAGACATTCCCCTTGCTCTCTTTAAACCTACCATCTGGATCTATTTATGCTTGGTGTAAAGTTCCTAAGAAATGATTCAGTATGGCTGGAGGTTGAATATGCCCTCCCAGAGAGGCCAATGTAGACAGAACCAAGTGATAAAAAGTTTGATTGTTCTTTTTTCTTATTTTAACAATTGATATATTAAGGTGTTTTGAGTAAAGTAGGGGGCTGAGTTAAATTCTGTGTGAAATCTGACTCAGCATCCTAGATTTAAGTGCTACTTTTTCCACTGCCCACCCTGCCAAAACATTTGCACCAGGCTTGACAGCCACCTCAGCCAGTACCTGAAAACTACTCATCCTCAATCAGCACAGAGCACCATCTATCACAGTCTTGGTTTCATCTCAAGTATTCTCAGTTTCAGGTTGCCACAGCTTGCTAAAGGGAATTAAAGGGAATTACCTCCTCATCAAGCATATCTGCAGGAGAATATCTAGTTCTCCTCCTCACTGATACTCACCTGCCACTTCACAAGCTGTCAAATGCTTGCAAAAGCACAGAAAAATAAAGTCTCCATGCAATTTTAATTTAAGTGGTTACAAATATCTGACAACTAGCAATAACCTTCCTATCCAAGGCTACAGAGTAGTCAAGGAGACTTCACATTTTACTGAAACTTTTACACAGTAATTAAAACATTTTCTAGTTTCTCTTCTGATTTTTGTAGCCACAGCTAGCTGAACTTCTGAGCTTAGGACACAGTCAACCAACATAACAGACAGATGATTCCCATAGATCTATGTTAGAAGTATACTAGAAGCATTTATCAAGTACTTGTGGTAATTTCCATGAATTTACTAAAGCTTTGCTGAATCTGAATTAAATCCCGTTGCTCCATAGTGTAAGCTCTCTATATAATTTCTTTCCCTTATAGTGTTTATATTTTTTAAGCTTCTGTAGAATCTTACCTTTCCCCCTCTTCACTGTCCTTCCCCCCCAACCCCCCCGCCCCTCCCCCCCTTCTTCTGTCTTAGTTATTACTAAGCCAGGTTGCAGACAAATTGTTGGTTGAATCCCTGAAGCAAGTTATGACAGACGTTCATAAAACAAATACGTGCATACACACCCTCAACCGCCCAGAGCATAGACAGGATGCAGTCAAAGCTCAGCAATTACCTCTCCTTGCTGTTTCAGACTTTGACACATAATAACACCCTCTGACCTAGCTGGGAGTGTCTTGCTAATCCTAGAAATTTTTGTCTTTAAATGACACAAATACAAGAAGCTGACATATCCATAAAGTAGAGCAGTGATGTATTTGAATCATTACTTTCTGAACAAGATTTTATAAATCCAGCTTGCAGACAAAGGCAGATACAGGTAGATAGATATATGCAAAAGTTTTAAAATTCTCTGCTTTTCTGTTGGATGTAATGTCAGGAGAGAAGAATTGCCCAATTGGTTAGAGACATGGAAGACTCTCTGTGTTCTTTGCCTTATCCTGCTAAAGCCTTCATGTCCAATTGTAGTCCTTTCATTTAAAGCCAAGTTTTTAATAATATCCAGTCACATATAACCCTAGAAACATTTTCTAAAGTGCTCATCTATTTATCTTTCAAAGCTGGACATTTCTGAAAGATCCTATGCAAAATTTGGTCCAGATCTCTTCTGGGGGGTTTCTCCTTTCTTCCAGCTAGAAAATATGTATCATAAATTTTGTCTTCAGAAAAGAATGTGGGGAAGATGATGCAGAAAAAAGTGGCAAAGCCTTAAGACACTGCATAAGCAGCAGTCAAAAAATGCCTAAGAGTAGAGAAAGTTCACTAAGGCTTAAATCAAAAGAGCAGCTCTAATAATGGGTTAGGATGGAGAGATATTTTAGCAAGAGTGTTCTCTGATATGTTAAGATCATCATAAAGCACTTCTATTTTAGTTCATCTCCATACAATAATGGCATTGTGTTCAGTTCTTTAACATAAAGTTTCTCGCTTCTTCAGTTGTGGAAATAATTCTTAGTATGGTGAAGCCAACAATGGAAGTTAAGAGTGTTGAATTTGAACTAATGCTTTGATAATTAACAGTAAGAATTGCATGGACAATTGCTTCTGGAGATGTTCTTGTGGTACCAGATAGCAGTTCTCACCTGACCCTCTTTCCTTTTTGATTTGGAAATCTTTATCCATTCCCTGCTCGATCTCTTGTCTATTTCTGAGATCATCCTTTCTCTTTTCTGAATCCCATGTGCTTAGAGATGGGAAGTTAGCTATCCCTGTTTAAATAGAAAACCAGGTTCATCTCAGACCATTCATGCCCACTGACAAATAGTCCTTGAATGAATTATAGCATGTTAAAATTACAGGATTGCTAAATTGCTTTGTTTGGGCCTGCCTTTCTGACTACAGTCCTTGGAACAGCTAATAGTATTAACAAACCAATGGGGAGCAGGTCTTTGAGCTTTCTCAGCAGAAAACCTCTTTAATAAATAATATTCAGTTAAAATGTCCAAAGCAGATTATAGATTTCAAGCAAATTCATATATCAAACACATGTAAAACATGGAAGCAAACAGAATAAAAGCTCCCATTGAATTAATCCTCCCCAGAAAGTTTAAAAAAACCTTTACAGAAGAGTTGTCTGCAAAGAAGCCTTCAGACAGGTTTCACTTGCTTGCAAATGTGTAGAGAAGCCTTTGCCATTGCTGCTGTCTGTCTGATTTTCCTTTCATTGCACATTTGTTTCACAACATTTGTACACATTGTTCTCAACAATGCAAGTAGGACATTCCCAAAAAAGAAAGAAATCAGAGTCAATGCACTCCAAGAACCAGTGGAAATCTACATTAGAAAGAAATACCTATCTGCTGTAACCACAGGCTTAATAGGTACACTGGAGGAAGTTTCTAAGGTGAACACTGTTTTATCAGAAAAAGTGTCATCAAACACCGCAGTGTGCAAAATAGCTCTGCTTTGAATTTATCGTCAGAGACTGTAGGAACATTAATTATTGCTCTGCAGCATTACCCAATGCTCTGTGCATTCTTGTGGCCCTCTGATATGAATGTGTGTATTGCCCAAAGCTATATCTGCCTGTGCCTGCCCAAATTTACGTGTTGGGGATATACATCACTGTAGATACCTGAATACCCAGAAAGCTTCTTACTAGAGATGACTTGTTTTTGTGAAAAGTGCAGATAAAAGAGGCATTCTTTTTGTTTTCTCTGAAGAATTTAAGACTTTTTCAGTTACTATCCCAGAAGCTTTCACTTATTGAAGTATTACTTCAAAAACTCAATATTAAAAAAAGAAAGAGTTTTTCTGATAAACATTTTCCGTGACATAAAGTTTTTGCTAAAATCCCAAACTGAAGTTCCACTCACTAAAGATAAAACTTTGTGAAAATATTGACTGATCATCAGCTCTCCCAGAAAAAAAAAAAAAAAAAAAAAAAAAATTAATTGGATTTTTTTTTCTCCCTCTGTGTTCTCTTGCCTGTTCCTCAGTAAAATTTGGAAAACAGTTAATAAAAATATAAGTTTTAGTTAGGCTTTATAGTAAGTAGACCTTCTGTAAATAAATAAATAATGATGACAAATATGTATCCTTATTCCTTACAATCTTAATTAGTTTCACCAAATATCTACCTCTGTCTGTGTTCATCTCTACAACAATTAAATGTGTTAAAACACTACAAAGCTATGACTACTGTATGGGTAAGAAATTGGCTTTCACATCACTTGCAACAGACTTTCAAAGTAACTAGACCAAACTAGGGCAAAAGCTATTCTGAGAATCTGAGACCTGAGCAGAACTGTAGACTAGAAAGAGTGAAGTCATAGTAACGTGACAGTTAATGAGAATTTGGCCACTGATTTCTCAGGTAGCAAGCTTAAAGTTTTCTACCCAATAGCATTATATTTCTTTGTTTCTGAAGTATCCTGAACTACACATTTTTTGATTCAAACCTGCAACATTAATGTCCTGTACTTCCCTTTTTCTTTTACATCCTACATCTGTAATGACAAAGAATAATCTCAAAATAGAATAAAGTATATCTTAAGTATAATAGGTTTTATAAGTATAATTTAACTAGTTAAGTTCACCAAATTACATTCTAATATTATTTTTCAGATGCTCATAAATTTCCTCTTTGACACTGAAATTTTCTAAACTCATACTCATGTCAGAAAGAAATCTGTTTCCATGACCTTGTTCTTAAATTCCAATGTAAAAAAATCACAACAGAAAACAAAACAAAACCAACCAACAAACAAAACAACAACAACAAAACATAGGAAAGGGACCATACTATCTGTGTGAAGAAGTTTAAAATTTTTTGAAACAAGTGTTTCCAAGGCCTGTTGCTTCCTAAACTCCAGTTTTTGAAATAATGCCTGATTTGAGGAAAATAGTTCCTTTATCATATTGGATTAAATATAATTATTTGAAGGCACACATTAAGGCATTTCTAATATTTATCCTTGATGCACTTTCTAAATATATTAATTAATGCAGAAAAATAATCTTATCTAAAATAGTACCTTTATTTTATCTCCCTTGTAGTCACAAAGGGTATGTGGGACACTTGTCTTCTTGTCTATGCTCTTCAAAGAGCTTTCCTATGCCCAGAAGATGAAAATCTACCCTGTCTTGTTTCCATAAGTTCACCTGTTGACTTTTTTCCTAAATAATTGTGTAGCAATTGAGATTACTCTTTCCAGACAATCAGATTTCAGAATCTTTCTAGGTATATAAGTTTTTCAGACCAGATAGGTTGTTCAGTTCAGTTATTGTTGAGCTTACATGTCTAAATAAGATAATAACTACAGATGAGAAAACCACCATAACATGGATACATGGATACATGCAGAATAAGCACAGGCTCAGAGTCTCACTCAGTATCTGACCTGTAATTGTTCTTGTGTGCTAGAAGCCTCGCTTATCTGATTTCAAGACTAACACCAAATGCCTTGTAAAGGTACAACGTACTCCCATATTTATTTTTGAGCCAAATGTGACAAAAACAGAAGATAACAATGAAAAATATAATTACTACTTTCCAGATATTTCTATCCAGTCAAGTAAGTACCCATTCAGCATTGCCTAGTAGTTTTGCTGCTGTACCTTACATTGTTCTGTATGACTGCATGTCCACCTGAAAACATCTGTATCATCTTAGCTCAACAGAAACAATAAAACTATTAATTCTATTCATGCTGTTCAAATCTGGAAATATTCACAAGCAGTTCTGTTTTTGTACTTTACTACCACAATAACTCAGTAGAGCTATCCAAAAGTGGAACTTAATGCACACCCAGGTGGATACTCTGTTTTCCGTATAACAGTAATCAGCATAGAAATGCATAGAAACCAAAAAAAAATATTAGACATCAGACTTTTCTCCAAAGACATATCTCCATACAGAAGTCTGTATTCTTGGATTATTTTTGTATCTGTATGCAAATAAAAGCTTCTCTCCTTTTCTACCAGATTAGGTATCAATTCTGTAAATTCTTCCACTAGTTCTCTGACTTGCAGAAAAAATGATCTTATCTAAAACAGTACCTTTATTTTATCTCCGTTATAGTCACAAAGGGTATGTGGGACACCTGTCTTATCTATACTCTTCAAAGAGCTTTCCTATGCCCAGAAGATGAAAATCTACCCTGTCTTTTTTCCATAAGTTCACCCCCCTTATATGAAAAGGCTTGTCACTTCTTTTTCCAGCATTATTTTTTTTTTCTTCCAAACTATATTAGAAATAGTGTTTGCTTTTTTTAACCTCTAAGAAATTTACTTTTAGTGGATACTATTAAACAGTGTGGTTTAGCCTGTAATTTCACCTGTTTAACATCCATTACCTTGTATCTTTACTGCAAAGATAGAATGACTTTCTGTCTGGACCATTAAGAATTTAATTCCATTATCAGGCTTCTGGTCAATTCCTGCTATGAAAAATTTGATCAATGTGAATCTTTTAGAGTCAAATCTCATACAGTCCATTTGTCTTTTTCAAAATACCAGTTGTCTTGGACTATAATCTTTGTCACAGCTCTATTTACTGTTTGTTGTTGTTGTTTCTTTATTTGTGGCTTTTTTTTTGGTTTTGGTGCTTTTTGTTGTTGTTGTTGTTGTTTGTTTGTTTGTTTGTTTTTGTGTGTGTGTGTTTCTTTGTTTGTTTGTTTTCTGTGAGTTCTAACAATTTCCGCAAGGCATTCTGCCATCAGTCTCTGGCTTGAACACTCCCCCAAGCCCCTTTTTTTACGGCCTTGGAGCTTTTCTTAGGGGAGTCAAACAACATGTTTATAGCTTAGTTTTTAAATCATACTGTTTGTGTTTCCTTTTCTCAAGTCTTCAGTACTGTTTTATTGGGAATTAGCCAAAAACTACTGAAACCATCAAGTATGTTAAGAGTAATTATTCCCAGAATCAGGTTATCATCTGAGCGTCTCTCTACTGTTGGTATCTTTTGTTTACAGTAATAGACAAGTGTGCTGTTAGATATATTATCAGTTAGCCTGCAGATATCTTAGAGAGTTTGACTTGAGCAGAATTGTTCCATTCCTCTATTACTCACTAATTTTACTAATACTATATATTATTCAGTATTTGAAAGTGCTTCATTCAGCCTTCAAATGCTATCTGACTTGCACTGCAAATCATCCTTTTGCATAATATAACCATCAAATTTAGATCAGAGTTCCTGAAACTTAAATTCCTTGTGGCTGGTTGGTTAAAGGCTTAATGTTAAAGGCTATAGAAGGGATGACTATGAGCAGTAACATCTGAATTGTGAAAAGTTTGTAAAACTGTAGAATTACAGGAGCGGCGGTGTCTGAAATGCCTGTAGCATAGTCAAAACTGGATAGATTTTCAAAAGACTTGGGTAGTTTTTCAAAAGACACAGACTTAACACAACTCAAATAGATGAGCAGGAGATTTTAATCATTGCACCCTCTATTCTGCATCATCCTCTCCCACTTCAGCTTCCAGGAAATGGGCTGACAAGAGATAAGTGCACTGTCATCTTCAGTAGAGCATTTATCGTATTAAGACTTGCAATCAAGAGATTCATTTGCAGACCAAAGGAGTTGGCAGATTTCCACCTAGTGTAAAGCCTGTACCCTCCTCTCACTTCAGAAATATCATTGCTGAATCACTAAATGACTATAGTGTAGTCTCTACCGTGCTGGATTTAGAGGACAGTTTTGTTATGCATTTACAGAAGCTCGATGTAGTTTATTAAGGAGGTTGGTAATAAGATTTAACCAAGTGTTTATGTTAGTGTATGAGAAGTTTGCGTATGCCATAAAGAAAAGAATAAACAAGCCCTAATCTCACTGGCTTTCTCTATGTAAGAGAGAATGTGAGACTTCTTTCTTAAAAGCTTTTAAAATGCTCTAGGAATAACTTTTGGACAGTTTGGGGGGTTAAGAAGGTGAAGAAAGAAGAACTTAAATATATAATTTAAATATCTTCCAAGAAGAAATTGAGCCTTTCAGGGATGTTTGAGATGGCAACTGCCTTTCTAATGTCATACTGGCATAACAGTAATGGAAAATATGGCTTGGTGGAGGAAGAAGAAGAAAAAAAAAAAAAAAAAAAAAAAAACTCACTTCAGAGTTTAAAGAAAGCCATAAATCATTGCCTAATCACAGATTTTTGTCCCTTAGGACAAATTACCCTCCCAGTATTGCCCACCATGCTGGCATATGACCAAAAATTTTTGAAGCAAAAACCATAGAGATATTACTCTTTCATTCAAAAAATACATTAGAGACTTTGGCCATAAATCTTAGCATGGTCTATGGCAGTGCTTAATCAATTTATTTCATGTTCTCAAGGGAAATAGGGTATGTGCTAGCCTGTGGTCCCTTTCTGAACATACAAAGTAGAGCCTACCACCTCCCTGACAAATATAACTGCTAATTATTGAACAAATTCACATTAGTGTTTTAATTAAAGCAACATTTCTTGTTTTAATCTGTGATATTGTATAGGTTACTCAGGGCTCTCAGTGTAGAGATTGTGTGGAACAAGTCAAGATTTTACAACAGTCAGAAAACTCTGAGAAATGAAAGCTGATTTCCTTTCCAATTGCACAACTGTGTAATATGGACACCAGCCTTGTACATGTGATTAAGTACAAAGCTTACATCCCACTTTTCAGAGAAAATCATCTATACCTGAGATAGTCTTTTGGAACTGGAAAATGGACAGATGCCAGAAAACATAAAACATTCTGTTTCTGAATTCAACTGGTGGAAAGTCATAGAAACACTGCAGGAAAAAGAAAAAAAAAAAAAAAAAAAAAGAAAAGGAATCCACGGTGTACCTTTCATTAGTGACAGAGCTGAGAGCATTTGGAATTCCTACTAATTGTGAATGCCAGCACATCACTCAAGAAAGAGAGTCTGCCACAATTATGCCTGCTCCTCATCCTCCAGAGCACTCAAGATTTAACTGTTGTTCATTATCAGCTAGTATACAGCCTGCTGCTCTACAAATCCTTGCACAGTTTAACCATGGACATCTCCATCCAGTACTAAGTATTGCCAACACCCTAAAGCCCATGCCTCTGTCAGGACAAGGAAAGAGCAAGAATGGGAGGAGTTGTGGCTCAAAGATGCATCATGATGTCTATATTTCTGAGACTTTTCTCAACACTTCATAAAGGACTTATGCTGACCTTTATCAGGAAAACAGATTTTGATTATGCTGAGGAAGATTTTGATTATGCTTTGCACAGACTTACATTGAGTAAACTCTCTCCCAGGACCTTGGAAGCTGAGAACAAGTAAATCAAGCTATCAATTTGTTCTACAGTAATAAAAGCTTCCCCATTGCTACATGAAAGAGGAATCCAAAGATCCTCTATTCCTTGATTCCACTTTCAGAGCAGACATGAATAACATTCAGCTAAGCTCATCAGTTAGTGAGGTGAATCTGTCTGGGGGAAATGAAGCCCTTCAAAGAACTATCTTGCAATATAATGTCATCTTCAACAAAGTAAATCTGGTCTCAAAATGTTATGACAGTCTGCAAGTTTGATTTTCTTCTGAGCACCAAATAGTTCTGACCACACACACACACACAAATAAGTAAATAAATAAATAAATAACTCCTTTCCATTTGCAGTCTGGAAAACAAGATTAAGGCCAGCCTAGTGGATACAGGATTAGTCATTATGATTCACTTCATAAATAACAGTCCTGGTTACTGTAAATTTCCTATATCAAGCTATCCAGTTTCCTTTGAGAAACTTACAGTTAGTTGAAAACAGAACAAAACTAAGACCTCTGTCTTTATACTTTACACTTGATATGGAGTGACATTTTTTGGCCTGTTATTGGTCAAACTTATCTTCTGTGGAAAGTCCAAGTCCCTTCTGACTTTAACAACTATCAATCTTCAGAGCCCTCCATTGTTCTAACACACTCAGCATTCTCACCAGGAACTGTGGTCAGGACAAGCTCTGTGCTTGTAGAGAAGTCTGCAAAGTTATTGTTTGGTTTTGTTTTAATTCCTCTTTTGACATGTACAGTTTTCAGCACGCAGCCTCCTTTTGTTTCAGCTCTAGGGTTGGATTTTCTTTTAGTCATTAATTACTTGATTTAGTTTTCTCAATTTTTCTTTGTGCTTTTTCCTCTTTATGATACTGTTGCCTGCTTCAAAGGGAATTGGATTTCTTTCATGGTATGCTTCTAAATCTGGCTTTCTTTCATAGTATATTTTAAAATGTTTATCAGCTTTGACTTTTACTCTTTATAGTGGTTTGAAAAATGTATTTGCTGCTAATGAAAGGTACCAGACCATGACAGCACTGGAGACAGAAATCTTCCCTTTTTGCTACTCTTAGAGTACCTGTTCTAATTATACAGCATAAGGCACTTCTGTAATGCTTTCTGTCTTCACAACTATTTCAAATACTTTGTAATACTCCCTGTGCTAAGAAAAGGATAATATCATCTACTTTCTTAGAAGGAGTATGTGAAGGTCTTAACTGATTACAAGGAGTTATCCAAAATCCATGCATGATCTTTAGAGTTTTGATTATACCCTCTCAGGGGAGTCAATGAAGCAGAAAAGAAGGAACTTAAAGAGGGAAACAGAGTCAACATCCAAGTAAGTTTTCCAAGGCAGCAAAGGGGAAAAGAGTGTGATACACAAATACAATCCAAAAGGATCTGTCTTTGGTGTTGGGTGTTGTGGTTTTACTCAGGTGGGCAGACAAGTTCCACCACGGCCACTTTCTCACTCACCCTCCTAAAAGGGAAAGGGGAGAAAATACAATGCAAAGGGCTCAAGTTTTGAGAGGGCAGGGAGATCGCTCAACAACTATTGTAACAGGAAAAACAGACTCAGAGTAGGGAGATAGTAAGATTTATTGCCTATTACTAACAAGGTAGAGAAGTGAGGAACAAAGGAAAGAAACCAAAAATGCCTTCCCCATATCCACCCTATTCCACCTCCTCTCCCTGAGTGGTGCAGGGGAACAGGGAATGGGGGCTGTGACCAGCCTATAATGCTTCTTCTCCGCTGCTCCTTCTTGTTCACTCTCGTCCCCTGTGCTGTGGGGTCCCTCCCACGGGATGCTGTCCTTCCTGAACTGATCCGGCGTGGGATTCCCACAGGCAGCAGCTCTTCAAGAACTGCTCCAGATATGGGTTTGTACCACGGGGTTCATCCATCAGGAGCAAACTGCTCCAACCTGGGTCCCCTCACGGGCAGTAGCTCCTGACAGGTCACCTGCTCCTGCATGGTCTCCTCTCCACAGGCTGCAGCTCCAGCCCAGAATCTGCTCTGGCAGGGGTCCTCCACAGGCTGCAGCCTCTGTCAGTGTAGGTCCACCTGCTCCACCGGGGGCTCCTCCATGGTCTGCAGCAGGTAGATCTGCTCCACTGTGGGACCCATGGGCTGCAGGGGGACAGCCTGCTCCACCATAGTCCTCACCACAGGCCACAGGGGAACTTCTGCCCCAGTGCCTGGAGCACCTCCTGCCCACCTTCTGCACTGACCTTGGCACCTGCAAGGTTGTTTCTCACTCCTCTCTCTCTCCCAGCTGCTGTTCCCAAGCATCCCAAGCAGTTTTTTTGTTTGTTTGTTTGTTTGTTTGTTTGTTTGTTTTGTTTTTGTTTTTTGTTTTTCCCCTTTCTTAAATATGCTCTCACAGAGGTGCAAACAACACCTCTTATTGGCCCAGCTCTGGCCAGCAGTAGTGCCCTTATCTAATAATGGGGCAACTTCTAGATTCTTCTCACCGGATTCACACCTATGGCCCCCTGCTACCAAAACCTTGCCACCTAAACCCACTACATTGGGTTATAGACATACTAAGTAGAAATATAGGATTTAATTCCTCCTGGTTGACTATACAGAACTTTTTACCTGATCTCAACAGAAATGCAGCTGACATGTCAAGTAAAATAGGAAAACTTCCTTTCCTCTGGTGGCAGTGTCAGCATGTAAGGAGAACAGCCTAAGAAATAACAAGAGGAAACACAAAACAATGTTTCTGTTCTGCCTTAACATCACATTTCTTTCATAGAACTAAGGCTGCTTCTTCCCTTCTGAGTCTGCAGTAGTCTTTACAGTCTCCTCTCCTCTCCTCTCCCCTCCTCACCTCTCCTCTCCTACTCTTTGTGTATCATTGAAGAAAGCCCCAATTTTCTTTGTTCCATTAAGTTCATTAAGTTAAGTTTTCTTTGTTCTATTAAGCCTTAATTATATAGCTCTGAGAATAAGCTGAAAGAACTCAAGGAGAAAAAGGAACTGAGAGCCATGATCAGTGTAACATAGTGTACTTGTGTTTGGAGACCTTATATTATTATATTGGCTAACATCTATTACGTTTACCTCGTGTGTCACTTCTCAGTAGAAAGATTCTACCTTTCAGGTGTCTGAGACCACCCAAGTCAATGGGAAAGTACCTTGGGATTTATGGTCACTTCAGGTGGGTTTGCTGAACAGGATTTTCCCCACTGCTGCTGAGAATTAGATTCATAGTTATAAAAGGGCCTCAAAACAGCAGATCTGGACACCCAAGTGGGAGAGACGCCTTTTCCAGGAGTTTTTTAGGACTTTGCTGTATAATTCAAGTTTCTGCTTACATACCACCAGTGAGAGTAAAGAGCAGCTGTTAAACTCTTTTCCCTTGTGTATGAGTAATAAAAACTCCTGGTTTACCTTGAAGCCCCACTAATTGACTCCCTAATACTGCCAGTGAATCCCATATAATCCTGCACTCTGCCTACTTGAAAGTCAGCAGTGGATTCAAGCACTGCAGGGTTTTCCAAGTCTGTGCGGTCACCCCATTCATCACTCATGAAAGAGACAGCGAGAGACCCAAATCTCAGAGGACCCTCTCATCTTTACTTTACTGTTTGCTTGTTTATTTTGCCACAACACAAGAATTAGGCCAGGCAGTCTCAGAGGAGACCACTGCTCTTACAACCAGGTTTTCTAGAAAGAGCATTCAACTTCATGGGTTGCCATGAGCCTTGTTTTTGAAACAGTTAAGCCAAGATTTCTCTCCCCTCCACTACACCTCCTTTCTTAACATGAAATCTAGTAGAAGCAAAGTAAAAGTATCTTTGTTTATTTGTTTAATACATAAAAATAACAATAACACTGTACATAAATGAAAAAGGAAAGGTACTTCCTGTAAATTTCTGAAAGTTTCTCAAAATAGTCTCAGGACTCAGCCAAAATTAATACTGTTATGTAGCCAAAGTTTCCATGAAAGCATCTGTACCTGGGTGTCTGTACAAGTAAAATTGTGCAAATAATTACAACCTCTTTTCTGGCCAAAATTCTGCTACATATCAACAAATGAAGTCCATTTTTTTCCTTTTCTTTTTCTTTTTTTTTTTTTTTTTTTTTCTTACTGGAGAGATGGTAGCAACTCTTTTGTTTGTTTGTTTGTTTGTTTCCAAAAAACAATTTTTAGAGACAGTTCTGATTGCAGAAAAGTAGGTTGTTTAATTGAAGTTTTTATTACTGTCATATTCTATGCAGTGCAGTAGCCAGCCTCCACCACTTGGTTTTTCAAGGCACAGATTTACACACACTGATGGCTTCTGCATGCCACAGCTATCTGGCAGAGTTTACTGCCAAGTAGAAAGAGTGGTGGGATAGGATATTTTGTCCAAGGCTTAGACTGTTCATTTTAGAGTCCAAAAAATTAGTGCAAACTTTCCTGTCCCTGGACCTCCCCTCTATCTTCTCAACCACCACAGTCCATCCCCACAAAATGACTTGAGATCAGATACAATCTGTGACATGCAGCTCTTTGTTGTGCTTTCCACTGCTCTTCATTGCTTGGATATGTGATGTGTGTTCCTGCTATCAGTCTTCTCCAGTATCCTGTTCTTGAGCATCCTGGAAACCTAGCAAAGCTTAGGTTGTGTCTCAGGGGCATTGGGGGAGCTCAGGGGAGGAAGGAGATAAAAAAAAAGAGAAAGTGCAATTTGTAAAGGTAAATCCCTAGAAATGAACAGTGGTGAGTCATGAATTGCTGTGAGTTCTTAGTAGTGTCACTGTCATTAATTTTGCTACACACTGCTCTTTGAAAAACTTCTATTTTGATAATTCTATTACCAGTGATATTTTTCACATCATTTGTACTTATTTTTTATAAATATGAGCAAATAAATAAATAAAAGTACTCCCCTGTTAAATAGAAGTCTCAACTGCTTTCATAAAAAGTTAAGTAAACAGATGGGCTTCCTGGCATGTCTGAAGTGGATGCATATATCATATTGCAGGCAATTGCTCTCTATATCATCCAGTAAGTATTCACTTCTTTGATGTACGGAAGACAGCACTTACACTAAATCTCTAGGTAGCCCTGAAATCACACACAGTTGGCTCAGAAATAGAGACCGGGCTAACTACTTCCTCTCATGCTGTACTGGGTGGTTTACATTCAGGAGCCTCTCCTCAGTTTCTCTATATATCATCCAGGTCAAGCACATCTGGCAACATTCACTCTCCAGGAGTAAGGAGCCCAAACCATAGTGATCAAAGACAATTACTGTTACTTCCCAGCTGAGAGATCAACAGCTTCTTGTGCAATGCTGTCTTTCTCTTTACCACACAAGAAGGAAAAAAATAAAAAATAAAAAATAAAAAATAAAGGTCAAATAGCATAACAATATATTCTAAAATCTTTCCTGAAGATCAGACCTCTTGTGTTTCACGCTTGAAAGAGTAGACAGCCAGCTTCAGGGCTTACTTGCAGGAAGGCAGCATGCCATAACATGTCATCGCAGGTTTGCATCTGATGTTGGAAGGGCGGGCATGGACATTGGTACTGTTTTCTCACTTGAAGAATTTCCCAGTATATAAAACTCTTACTAGGCAGTTATCTTGCAAAGATCTGAATAACTGGAATGTGACACATTGGTTAGAAAAGGAAGGAAGAGTGGGGGGACACCAAAGTGGGCTTTATATAAAGCATACTATTAAAAATGAATAAAAAAGGACTAAGGTCTCTTCCAACCTAGAAATTCTGTGATTCTGTGATTCTGTGATTTTTTTTCTCTATCCTGTGATAGGTGGTTTTTTTTGTTTTATTTGTTTATTTATTTATTGGCAACATTATTTCTGAGTACAAGATAGTATTCCTTGGTGTACACCTCTGAAATGGAGTGGTATGAAAAATTAAAGGAGAATTGCCTCTTTCTCTTGTCCTGGCTGCTAGACCATAGAGAAAAGGAGAAGATTGCTCCTCCCCTGAGAGTATCTGAAAAGATACAACAATGAAGGAAGGTGAGGGAAGGGTGGTAGTTGTTGGAGGTAGTGGAAGGCAGAGAAGACTGCAAGCAACAGCCCTACAGTGGGAAAGAAAATAGTAAATTGCTGAGAAGAGTGTGGAGCAGAAACAGAGTCAAGCCTCCTAGGCAATGGACAGAGATGGACTGTTCATAGGGACTCAGAGAAATCTGTGTTGCATCCCAGGAAGCAAATGCTGGCACATCAAAATAATGCTGTGCTGTGAGCAAGGGAAATGGTCACCTTGCACAACCAAGAGTGAGAATTCCTGTCAAATTCCTTTATTTCTGTTAATTTTAACCCGAAGATCTTATTCCTCTACATTGTAAAAAGATCCATACTTTAACTGAAGTTCTCAGAAATCCCATCTCCAGAGTTTTGAAATTCTTTCCAGTGTTTTGGGGGGATTCTTGCTTTAAGGAAAATATACAGGCAAGTCTCCCTCAATTTTCTGGCTGATTCAGGGTCCTGTCATAAGCAGTTTAATCCCAGCTTTGGCCAGGTATAAGTCTAAAGTAAAAGAATGGTATTTTTTACTAAATGATTGGTAAGAAATCACTATCTTCCAAAAAAAAAAAGTGTTGCTAGGGTAAATACACAGATTTGTATATGACTCTAGCTCAGTTTTCCTTCCTCTTTCATTTACCAAGGCTGTGTCAATCTGACCTAAAAATTTACTTCTCTGTTTTAATTGCTCAAAAAAAAGTTTCCAGTGCCTTTCTTGGTGGTGGTAAAAGTTCTCTGTAAAGACATAATAGAAGCTGAGAAGCCTTTTTTTTTTTTTTTTTTTTTTTTTTTTTTTTTTTTTAAAAATAGCTTTTTTTAAACCTTTTTTTTTTAATTTTGCAAAATTTGAAAATTATGTAAATGAAATATACGCTTAATAATTCAGAAAAAAATAATAAAGAGACAACTGACAGAAGTATGTTGTTGCTGGCTGGGGAAAAAAAAAAAAAAAAAAAATCATGAAACTCCACACAGCTTTTTAGCTTTAACAATAAGAAAATCAGACTGACCAAAGGAGTCCCTCAGACCCAGTATCCTGTCTCTGTCAGTGGACAATAATATCTGCTTACAAAAAAGGTTATAAGAAGCAAGTGCATATTTCTTCCAAGTTTAATCAATCTTTCCTTGGTATGCTATCCCAAACTCTGGCAATTTCATGAGAGGAGGATGAAATGATACTTACACCAGATTCATACCAGGGCTTTCTTCCATAACCTTTCTTCCCTGTCTAGCTTATATAGACCATGATGCCACAATATTTTAAAAAATGCTACCAGCCACTGCTGCCTGTTCAGCCATTCAGATATTGAACATATTTAGCTGGAAATGACAGTACCAGAAACATGAAGTGAGAAAGGTGTCATGCAAGTTGCACCTTCAGAAATGTCCTTACCTTAGAGGTATTACTGTAACCTCAGTTTCTAATGTTTTGGTTATAGTTCTAATCTCAAATTGCTTGGAGAACCAATAAAAGATAATTGTCCACTGCAGAGAAATATTTATCTGGCAGGTAAGCCTGTGACAGCTGGAAAAGATTTCTGGAGTATAATAGATTGAAATTTTGTTCACCAAATTCCTTAGAAAGTGAGAAATATGCTTTGAACAGAGGAAATGCAGCTATTGGGCAAGAATAATTCATTTAACAGCGATGAGTGGTTGTGCTTCAGAAAATATGGCATTCTCCTGTAAGGAAACTGAGCAAATCCTTTCTGTGGGGTGGGAAAGAAGAGAAAAAGGCTAATTTCTTATTTAGTTTCCTCCCATTACCATACAGGGCCTGAGTTTGCTCTGAGAGGGAAAATAGGACCTTCTGGATACTTAGTTTAAAAAAATAAAGTCATCTCTTCTTGTGTTTGATTTAAGAATTATTAAACACATAATTAAACTGACAATTCCTTTGCTATCGAACCAGACTGTCATCAATTATATAGGAATATAATAAAAAATGACACTGAAACAGATTGCAGCTTTCAAACTCTTTCTGTGTCTGATGCTAAAAAATTGAGCTATAGATTTTTGTTAAACATATGTTTCTTAATTACCTTCCCGATGTTATACCTGAGACTAGGAGGAAGAGGAGAAATTAACTGATGTTCCAGACAGACTTAAGCAGAAAAATACTGAGTGAAGAGGTGGACACCCACATTTACAAGCAGAAAAGAGATCACCTTTTTCTGTTTCTCTGAATGTCAGTACTGGTGTGAGGTCCTGGATTGACAAGCTCAAAGACTTGGGTCTCCTGTTTAGCCACAGAAACATTATATTGTGGCTTAGTTTTCTGTTTTTCCAATAAAACAGCCACAACACTGGAAATGGTGTTGTGCTTCAACAGTGATGGAAAGAAGAGAGGAGAAAGTTGTACCAAAAAGATTAACTAGAGGGTGCAAAACAGCAGGAGACAAAGGGGCAAGGGCAACCCCATAACACATTTCCACCAGCCAGCTGAGCAATAGGGGTGGCTGGAGAGTGCACATCAAGCCTTCGTGCAGATAGGAGGGCAACCCAGGAGACCATGCCCAGGCTGAGGTGGATGAAAGGAGGGTGGCGTGCAGTGCTGGCAGGGCTGCCACAGGGTTAGAATCTTGCTCTGGTGCTCCCCAAAGCAGCACAGGGGAAAGCATGTCAGGAGGTTTTGCAAGTCAGCATGGTTTTACCTGGGGTTGCAGGGTAGAGACAGAGATGGGGAAAGATGGGTTTCACCTTGTCCCTAGTGCTTGGCACTACATTTTCTCAGCCTTTTTGACAGAAATGAGCCCTTACATATGAGAAAGGCTGGTCCTTGGAGCAGAGCTACAAATGATTAATTGTATCAAGAAAAAGAAACAGTGTCTTCTTGCTGAGCTTTGTAACGGGCTTCATATAAATTTGCATGAAATATTATGTGGGATTACTGCAGCCAGCCAGGAGTTTGGCTGCAGGAGCCAAGAGCAGGATGGGAGCACAGCCAACAGGAGAAGCAGGAGATGAAGTGGATTGTGTTTGCCAAGGCCAGGAGATGAGCCAAACCATAGCTACAGTAGCATAGTAATGAGGAATGGGAATTGCATTCAACATCGGTTCTTCTTCTTATCATGATCATTGCTACTCTGAATCTAACTAATCTACCAGCCTCCCGGCCCCTGCCTCAGGCCTCAGCACAATGCCGGATAACAGCAGAAAGCAAAGAAAGTAGAGTGCAGGAGTTTAAATGTAATCCTAGTGGAGCCCACAGTGGGTGCTGCATGAAACCACCCACCCACCCACCAGTACAGCCGAGATTGCCACAACAGGTGCTCCCTTCTTACCCAGGAGTGGGGAGGGATATGGGTGACACCAGATGCCATTCTCCAGGAATTTTACTCACAGACGTACATGAAGGTCAGCCAGGGAGAATTGGGATTTTAAGGATATCATTTGTTGGACCCTCCTGCTTTCTCTTCTCCTGCACCATTGTTGTTCACTTTGGTTCTCATTGAGTTTTTGCTGTAGGAGGGGGATATCCATCTCCAAAACATGCCATGCCATTCAAAGCTAGGGGGCTGTGTAAGCAGCTGGACCACTGTCTCAAGTCCTGTCCCAGCACCTGGGGAGTCCCTGCTTGTTTTAATAGAAAGGCCTGACCTGTAGCTCCACATCTGTGAATGCATCAAGTGTAATAAAACTTGAACTGCCTATCTCATTCTTGTTTCCTTCATGGAATAGACTGCAATCCCAGACCTTCCCAGAAAGCTGGGTCTGGATCCAGACTTGGCATCCTCACTCAGTAATGGCCTGAACTCAGCCTCTTCCTCCCAAGATAGACCAGATCTTGAACTACTTTGTGCTTCAGGACTTTCTAGTATTACTGATTCTGTGCAGAGCTTTATGTAACCAATAACCAGTGATGGAAGACCAGACTTTCTTTAGACACATATTATCACAGCTGAACTACACACTGAAAATGCTCTGCAGGCAACGGCCCTTGGCAAGTCAAAGGGGAACCTTATCATTAGCCGTGCTTAACAGGGCAGCACTAAGCCTGAGTCAGCCCAACACCACCCTCTGTCTACCTCTTTGGTGTTTTCACCACAGAAAGTACTGCTTTCCCCAGGGGCTGAGGATTTCTGAGCAGGCTGGGAAGCGGGGTGTACACAAACCATCGTTAATATCCCATAGCATCAGGTGTGGGGCCTAGCCTGTGTACACAGACAACCTCCCGCCTGGCTAAGAAGAGGGTGTGTTTTTTCTCTCTCTTTTCCCTCCAGCTGGAATGAAATGTGAAATCTTCTCATAAACGCAAACTGAGAGATTCTTGTTTTCTCAAAGGACACAGGGTAAAGACCTGAATTTCTTCTCCCAGCCAACATTGAGGGAGTTCCCCTCCTGGAGGCACTATGCTTGCCAGCCTCACAGGGTGTCAGAAAAGGGCAGCACCAACCAAGGGCTCCGTGGGCTGGGGATTTGTCTGTTTGCTCCCCTGTGACACCTCCACACTGTCACCCATGTCTCCTCTCACATCACCTGTTCAGAGTAGTTTCTCTCTTGCCCGTGCCTTGCTCACGAAGAAAGGCAAATCTTTTCCACCATACTGCATCCAAGTTAGTGTTAGTTCTGTGCTTTGAAATATCCACTGCCCAGAGAAGCTTTAAAAGTGATCATATGCAGCTTTTAGTAAAAGTTACAAAAACTGTTATGTTTGCATATCTGTAGAAATATGTACTAAAACTTTGGCCTATATCTCATATGTAGTGTCAATGGTAACATAAATTAAACTCTTAATGTTTAGAGGAAAAATCCATTACTAAGGTAGCTCGTTTTCAAAATGGAAGATTTGAAAATACACCATTTTGAACCTAATGAAATGGTTTCTCTGTAGATAAAGTAGACGTTCAGAAGTAGACATTCTGAAAGAATAGGACATATAGAGACAGAATATCTCCCTTGTTTTGTTTTCATTTCCTTTGGCAGACTTTTTGTAATTTAACAATTAATTTGGGCACAGCAAGCAATGTTAGCTGCATATTCATGCTCACTACACTGCCTGAGACTCCTTCCTTGCCGAGGACAGATCAATAACAAGCTCTGAGTAGAATCACTTGGACTCTGATAGTGGGCTTTTCACTTTCTTTTGTTCATCACATTTGAACTTCTCATAGGAACGGGTTTCTTAACTTGGTCTGAATGGAGACAGACTGAAAAGTAAATTACTTGCTTTATCTCTTGAGGCTGAGCCCAGAGTTTTGTTTTCCTGAAGACTTCGAATGAATTTTGAGTTTTATGATGTGGCCAAATACCATGATCTGTATTTCTCTGTTTTAACAAAAGCAAATTTTCTTCCACTCCCCATACCTCTCACCCCTGATCAATCACATCTGTTTATCAGTTAGCAAATGCTAAACTTAGCTTCCAACTTCCTAAGCTCTTTCTAAGCAGCCAGTTAGCCTTCCTCTCCCTTTCTTCTTTGTATTTGGCAACCACATATTTTGGGCTGCAGGCAGACACTCCTCAGAAACCAGTACCTCTAGTGTACTCAGGTTCTTTAGTGTACATTGCACTGCAATACAATTAGCAAAGATGACTTCCTTCTGCATCCTGCATCGTAGCTCCTCTCCCTTCCATCTTTTCCAAAGGAACAAATTTCCTCCCCCTCACCTTTGCATTTACATTTAAAAAAAAAAAAAAAAAAAAAGTTTTATTGACTTAGTCCTGTAGAGTTGGTTTTTTGCTGCCTTTCTTCACGTTGTGTAGAGAAACTGAGAAACTTACACAAGTGCACAAACCATACACCCAAGTAGACAGGAGTTTCTGTGTCTTTGCCCCTTGCTATCAACAGCCTGATACAAGGGCAGATTTTGTAGCAGTAGGAACTGTAGCAGAGCTGTGATCTGAGCTTTGGAGCATTGGAGTTGAAAGCTGAGTAATGAGCCAGTTTATCTGGGCTCCTCCATAAAAGAGCTGCTGCTGTGACACATATGCAGCCTAATGGCACTTGAAGGGGTTAATACACCTGGAAAGTGAGTTTTCAGATGAATTCCTTTTCCTCTTGGCCTCAACATAAGGCTGTGCTCTATTAGACTTGAACTTTCTTAATGTGAATTAGCAGCTCAGTGGAACAGGTTCCAGAACTGAGTCCCTTCCCTCTTCACATCCATGCATTAATGTAACAAAAGCAAAAAGGTGTCAGCAAGGCTAAGAATAACTGAACAGATCTTGTGCCAATTTGGAATAAAATATAGGACCCTCCAGAAGTGGAAGTAACTTGGTTACTTCTGAACTCTACGTAAAGCAGGCATTTTAACTCACCCCCTCCAAACCGCAAAAAAAAAAAAAAAAAAAAAAAAAAAAAAAGAAACATGGACAAATTCAGGTACTGAATTTAAAATAAATAAAACAAAATGAAATGAGTCAGTTCATCATTTTTGTGGGACAAAAAAGAGGAAATGCCAAATTTATCTAGAATATAAATTACCTTTTCCCTCTTGCAACAGATTTGCTCAGTGACTTAAAAATATAAAAGTGCCCCCTTGCCCCATTTCCACTCTTGTCCTGGGAGTGTTTCCTCACCCATTGCCCTGCTCAAAATGTTCCATCAATCTTGTCACCTCAGTCTTACCCTGTCTCATGAGGTAATGGATGGAGCCCAGCTAGACATGAAGATGTGCCATCCAGGAAACCAGACCAAAAATGGTATGTTTAAAAACATGTTTGAAAAGAGCACAGGATGACAGGGAGGGGGGAAAGGAGGCAGGGGATGTTTTTCAGCCAATGCTCTCCTTCCTCCCTTCTCACAGGTGCTTGCTGTTGTCCAGCAGCCCAGAGAAAGATATATACTATATATTTTTTTTTCTTTTTTTCTTTTTTTTTTTTTTTTTGACAGGGAGAATGGAAAAGAGGAATGATAACTAGATCCTCATTGCACATCTGTCTTTGGATCCTCATGGGAGCCACAGCCATGCAAAGAGGGGAAGGCAAGGGAAAAGGAGAGGGGGGGAGGGGTCCAACTTCAACTTTCTAGAAATGGAGTTATTTTAAGCAATATATTTGAAACAAAAAAACATGTGTTCTCTATTCTGCAACACGTTGGGCAAGGCTCAAACACTGCGCTGGGTTGCCCGGGGTCGCAGGCCCCGCCAAAGAAAACAGGGAGCTCTGAGGTGGGTCTGAGGCAAGCTGGTCAACAGCGAGGTGTGGCGACGGGGCCAAGTCTGAAGGAGCGCGCCCCGGTTGGTAAACAGGGAGTGCAGTGTTGACTGCCCCTCAGGTATTTCCCTTCAAATTCGCTGCTTTCTCGGAGCATGCTGCTACAAGCAAATGTTCCATGATGCGTGAATGAAGGATGGGGGCTCGCATACTGGGCATGAGCTTTGTGTGCATTTCAGGCTGGAATTTGCTTTGATTTATTTTTCAGGTTTTGATCTTCCTGGGCTTGGCTGGACACTTCGCTGGTGAGCAGAGTGGTGACACATCGCACCCCGCCGTGTTGTTGCTCTGGCTTAAGCGCCCGCTAGCCTCTGTGTGGCCAAGTCCAGTCATACACTGCTTCCCTGGTTAGTAGTTCACACCATTGCACCTTGGTACCTCTTCTGCACCTATAAAAACCTACTTCCACAGGCCCTCAAAGGAAGCATTTAACTATGGTTATGCAGCGAGTGCAGGTCTGGATGCTAACTTCCTCAAAGGCTAAGTGTTTTCAGACAGGGAAGTGTTGGTTCAATCACATCCCCAAAACCCAGGTGTTATTGTTAATTGAGTTTAAAAAGCTGTCTCAGCCCAGAGAGGAATTAAGCTCCATTTTCAAGTAGAAACAAACCAGCTGTTTTTCCAAGAAAGGACCAAACACCTCCACCATTCAAAGCTGTCAGAGTGCTTTTGACCAGCTGGAAAATAATGGCACTGGGTTCTGCCCAGCACCCAGTACCTTTTGGAGGAAAGCTGGTTCAAGAAAACAGGATGCCTGTCTCCCAGTGGCTTTTGGAGTGTGCTCAGGTGCTGCTGCAGTTCTTGGGACTCAGGTATGCATATGAGGGGGATGGGGAGGCCCAAAACAATTCCAGAGACTAAGAAAGATAGTGGGAAAATCCTTACCTGTTTTTCCTTTTTGGCTGTCTTCTTGGGAGGTACACAAGGACATTTTCATAGTTTGGGAGGAACAATCAGATAGGGAGAAAATAGGTAATGCCTGTCAGTTGGCATTTTCAGCTACAAACCTACAAGTTACAAACCTCTCATGTAGCGAGTACAGATGTCAGGCTTGGTGGAACTTCTTATCATAGGCATGTTTGCATTCATAAAAATATGCAGACTGAGGGATCAAGCTTCATTCAAATGCCTTTTATTCACCAAATGATTATTTTACAACTGAATTTGCTGAGTGCCCACAAATCAAAGTCAGTGGGGAGCAGAGGGTACTCAGCATTCCTGAGAATTAGCCCCAGGGTGTATAAGTATTACATTAAGTCTCCTTAACATTTTACAGATTTGGCTGATTTTCTTTAAAACATGACACTGCACATTTGTCGTATTCTTTCCTTTGGTGTGGGTGTGTGCTCATGGTGGGAGTGCTGGTATAAGAACTTACCTCAAGAGCAAACTTTAATCCCATTTCTTGTTTTCTCAGGGGTATTTGTTTACACAGAAGACTTTGTTATGGCAATAATCACTAATGTGTTTGAAAAATCTGTCACACAGTAATTAATTTATCCTCGTTGCACCAAGCTGTTAGATAGGTTAACATTATCCCCATATTATAGGAAGAGAAGTGAGGAACAGAGATTAACCCATGAGGGGCCTATGGAGGCTATATGAGAGCCAGAAAAGGAACACAAATCTCCAGAATTAACAGGCTAATGCCTTAACCACATGAGTATGTTTTCTAAGGTAGTGTTTGTTGCCATATCCTTTTTCTGCTTCATCACTTAGGACAAAATGACCTGTCCCTAGATAACATTATATATGTTGGAACTAAAAATAGGAATTATCTTCTCCTGCACTTAAAGTATTATAAGCATACAGCATGGGAACTTGCATGAAAAAAATATGCTAAGGATCAAGAGGAAAAACAGATAAAGGCCAGCTGTGGGAGAAGAAGGTTGCTATAGGAGGGAAAGAACTTCTGGAAATGTCTGCAGGGGATCCAGTTCCAAACCCCTCTCACCATTCAAGATTTTTCTTGCTGTTTTCCTTCATGCCTTTTTGAGAAATAAATATGAGATTGAAGAGCATTTGGTTTAATCGTCACACATGGTCCATGTACATGCAAAGATTTACCATGTTATTGCTTTAACAAGAATCCAGCTACCAAATAGAAGAGGCACTGACCAAAACCTAAGGGAGAGCAATCAGATCTTCCCATTCACTTTATTACATTTTTGTTTTTACCTCTAAATACAGCTTATCTATAGTTTTCAAGTAACCCACTAGATCAGGTTGACCAAGTCCCCATCCAGCCTGGCCTTGAACACCTCCAGGGATGGGACATCCACAACTTCTCTGGGCAACCTGTTCCAGTGCCTCACCACCCTCTGAGTGAAGAATTTCCTCCTAATGTCTAGTCTAAATCTATCCTCCTTTATTTTAAGACCATTCCCCTTTGTCACATCATAGTTTACCTGGGTAAAGAGTCCTTCTCCATCTCTTTTATAAGACCCCTTTAAGTATTGAAAGGTCTCAATGAGATCTCCACCGAGCCTTCTCTTCTTTAGGCTGAACATCCCTAGCTCTCTGCATACAGAAGGCCACCTTCAGTTCAGAATGCCTTTAGTCACAGTAAGAAAAGCCTGCCTTACCCCTCTATTCTTATACTAAAATGTGCTTTCAATCTGTGGGAACCTGTGCTTCATGTAGGTGTTTTGTTAAACATCACTACCAGTGCCTGGTATTGTGAAATGGGGGGGGGGTTACAGAACAGTGTATGCAAGCTGAAGTCTCCTTCCTTAGAAAATATGGGGGCCCCAAATTACCTTTCAGTCTTCAGGGGAAACCTGCAATTTTCTTTAGAATGAGCATTCCTGAAAATACTTGGTTCTGATACCATAACAGGCAGTGGTTTTTACATATATGCCTGAACAGGAGGAGGCATTTGGCTGCTCACAGGATAAGGACATACATTGACTTCGGGAAACCAGCCTCAGAAAACATTCATTGCCATACACCACACACTTCTTCCTCTCCTATTAATGTAGTAAGCATTTTGCATAGCAGCCACAGAACAATGATGGCATTTTGCAATAGTGTAACTTGGATGGTAATGTCATACTCGTCATCTAACCAAAACAAAGCCAGGTGGCAGCCACACTGTGTGTACACAGATACATTGCATACACACTCCCTTGGGTAATCCGATGCACTTGCTGTCTTCAGAACACAAGGATCCTGATTTCAGACTTTACATAACTGGCAGGGATTCAGCACAGTGCCTGTGCAATGCATCCTGCTAATTCACTACCAAAGTTTATCTTAGTATCTGACCCCTGGACACAATACTTGTCTTTGCTTAGGAAAAAGGACTACATGTGGTGATTAAAGGTTATTGCTGTGCTAGCAGCTGTGAAGTCATGGCTGAGGGCAGCTACAACACCTGTCCTCTTTGAGCCAAAGTGCTAATATGAGTACACGTAGAAATTAAATAAATCTACTTACAGGGTTCAGCTAAGATTTGTCATACTAATATCTACATTCACCATTAAATCCAAGATAGACCTATAACGTATAGAATGCAAAGTTGCAAAAAGAATGCCAAAGTACAGTGCAGAAGAAATTTAGTACTCTGAAAGGGTCAACACCCTGTGTTATACACAGAAATGGCAGAAAGTGTCTCACCCAGAAACAAGTCATTTGGCTGTTGGGTGTGAATGTCCCAAGAAGTAGAAGAGATGATCAGGCCTTGTAACTGAGTACCCATGCTTGTAACTGAGCTCTTTAAAGAGGAACCACAAATCTACACATGGTCATTGGGTAGAAGTGCCATCAAAGAACCTGCCATTTCACTAAAAAGAAAACCCTTGGAGCTGCTGTGATCGGCAAGTAATCTGAAGGAAGCAGGTAATACTGTCCTTCAGCAGGAACAGTTCATGCATAGTTAGTAGGACTGGAAAAATAAAGTATAATGAGTATTTTGTGTCTGAGTGGATAATGAATGTTGTTTTTAATGTCTACAGGCCATTTACAGATGAAATTTGAGCTAGCAAATTGGCATTATGCCAAGACCAGCTCAGCTTCCCTCTCAAATTGGCTGCAAGGCACAATCATATTCTCTGTTCCTTCTCTCTCCTTTATCTCTTAAAAGGATAATTCCTGAAAATTTACATTTAGAGGCAGATGTGGGGATGGGAAAGGGATAGGGGAGCTTGTTAACTTCTGTTAAGTCCTTAACTTGAGGTTCTGTGTCTCCTCTCAGAAGCCATTTAGATGTCATTTACTTGCACAAAGGGATGTGGGAAACCAAACAGCCTATTATTGCCTACTATTTAATCTCTCAGAACAGGCAGAGGTGCAGAGCACTTCCCTCCCTCCTCAGTCTCTGTTCTGAGAGGCAGAACAAAACCAGAGCTCTCCTGACTGGCTTTGAGCAAATGATACTAGGGTCAGAGCCAGGTGTGAAAGTGATTAAGGTGAAGAGATAGGGATATTATATTCTATTCAAGTTTTATAGTTTGCAGCCAGTTAGTGATATTGTTGGTGCTCCCTGGCAAGGTCAAACCATGTTGTTCACTACTTTCGATGGATGTGTAGCCCAGAAGCAATTTCCTCCTGGGATGGGTTCTCAAATGTGGCTGCAGGTACACTGTCTCTGTGGGAGGACTGTAATTCCAAACACAGATGTATCTTGCAATCTTGTGAGCTAGGATGTATGCGGTGTTTAAGGAAGAGCTTTTGGTGCTTCCTGGGACTTGCAGGCCCTTTAAAGGGCTGACCTGGCAAATGTATGTTTGGAGAAGGCACTGCTCTGTTCTTTGTTACTCTGGTAGGCATGTTTGGTGGTGTGAAGGAGATTTTTATTTTTTATTTTTTTTTGCCAATGAGCAGAGAAGCCTCTTAGAAAACCACCCACTGCCAATTTTTCACAGTGAACGTTACCCACATTATCCCTGGCACAGAAGCATAGCCAGCTTGGAAACAGACACTATGAAAGAAAAATAATGTCTCAGCAGGTACAATGCCTCAGAGGTACAATGGATTTTTCACTGCACCATGGAATGAGCAGGAGAGGTAGGGCTGCTGAGCTGTACTTCTGGACCTAGTCTAGTGTCACAGAAAGGCTTTGTGTCATGCGGATGTGCCAGCTTGACAGGAGCAGCTTGGTGCTTTCTGCTGTGTGCTCCCTTGTCTGCTGCAGTTGTCCACATTCACAGTTTTGCTCAGCCTTTTCAATAACTGTTCTTTCACTGCTTCATCAGTGCTAGCCTCTCCCCATGAATGAGGAGATAAGAAAGGGATGCATTAATCTGGTTTCTTTCTTTTTACCTGCAGTACTGACATGTGGAAACCTCTGTCCCAATATCCAATCTTGGTTTATCCTTCTCTGTTTCACCAGAGGGTTTAAGTACCTGAAAGTTGTGTTTTATGAGATGGGTGGGCTTTTGTGCCTTTTTTTTTTTTTTTCTTTGAACATCACTGTAAGCATGACACAGAAGATGACTGCATAGAGACTGATTCAATGCTAGAAACTTGAGCTGAACTTCTATCTCAAGTCAAAAGATGAAAATAACTCAGTTACTTTCTCCTTAGCTTCTAGTGGGTTTGTGTTCATCAGAGAAATGAAGCCAATTGGTAACCTCTGTGTAGGAAAGCATCAGGCTTCAAACACCACAAGTAAGCTTCTCATGTGTTGGCAAGGTCTTGTGTATCTCTGTACACAGACTGTCCCAGGGCTTTGACTAACTCTAACTCCAACAGTTAATCCTTTCCTGCCCTACCTAATAAAAATCATTCAATCCCCTTGCATGTCCAGCTAGAGGCAGGATGCTGTCTTTAAGGTTTGAAAGCCAATTTGCTGTCTTGATATGATAGGCATATATGTTTGAAAACCTCTGTTTCTGACCCTTATAACTTGTTCAGGAAGAAGTAATAATTTTTTTTAGCTACAGCCCCCAGGCAACCTGAAGAGCAGCTCAGAAGACATTATCTTCTGAAATGTTTTATAAGAAATTTTATTTAACCTAATTTGGCTTTGATCTCTCTGTATTTCCCTATTTGCATCATATTTGAAGTTTTCTTTTCTTTCCAGAGTAAAAAAGAGATACAGAGCAAATAAAGGAACTAACAGACAAACAGAAATATATGCTAGATAATTGACACACCATTTCTTGAAAGCAATGGAGAATTTAGAATCTAGAGATGGAAAAGCCCCATTAAGTAATTTTGGCTATCCCCCTGCCAAAGCAGGTTCGAGTACTGGATGTTATTAGCCAAGCTGCTTTTCAGTTTCCAGCTCTGTCTTTTAAGTGAGCAGATTGTATCTATGCTGGATAGTGCTAGAGGGAAATAGTCTAATGATCTAAAAACTAAAGCATTTGCTTGGTTCTCCAGGGCCTTGTTTGCTTAGTTCAGCTGATGAGATGTCTGTGGATGAGGAGCACCACCCTTGTAAATTCCCTTGTAAATAGATGTTGCCCTAATCAGAGATAGTTATTAATGGTGAGTTGTACAGGTAACTGGCTGAATGTGAAAGGTAAAAACGCACACAAAAACAAAATGATGAAGTCAGAAATGGTTTAAGAGGAGAAGCTGATAAGACATACAGAACTTGATGGCAGAGCAGAAGCCAAATATGATTCTATCAGGATTTGTTTATTTCACACCTATTAACCTTTGGGTTAAACCAATTAGCAACTGAATTTTGGGAAGCTTTACTGTAATGCACATTACACAAGGAAAACCATTCTGGCTCCAAGGCATTGGAGTGTTCAGCTCAGTAGTTTTGTCCACATTGTTCCCATTGTTTTTGTCCCATTCCCAATGTTTGCCAACAAGATCAAGGCTTTTATATTCATTGTCATTTTATTACACATGAATTTAAAGTTGTTGAAAGATGCTGGATTTTCTGTCTTATATCGTGGATTCTCTGTATACCTATGAGCTAGCTTTAGCTAAAGCAAGCTCCTCTAGACATCCTGTCAGGATGTCCTAGTCCAAAGGACAGAACTCATTCCCCATCTCAATTGTTTGTATCCTGCTGAATCAAAGCAATTATTTCAGAGATCCTTAGGTTTTAATGCCCTAAAATGGTCACTCTGAACACTTATTCTAGTCTGTAATATGTGAAAAAATAAATCAGGTATGTCAAGCAACAACTTCTATACAGGTAGGTAGGCAGGATTTTTACACCACCTTTCTCTACTCGCCATCCCAGGCAGAAATAGTAATATTTATAATATAATGTAACATAATATAAGCACTCCTGGGAAACATAATATAAACATATACAGAAGGAACTGCTGCTTGTGTTAGCCATTAAAGTAGGTCAATCCAATCTAATTGTAGCGAGTTGTAGTTTATGAGCTATACTTCAGGTGATCGTGAGATGATTGGATACACAGATCCTGGAGACCTGGCTAGATTTTAATTTACATAATACTTCCAAAAGGAAGAAAGCCTGTGAGCCTAATGATTTATTTCAGTAGCAAATACATAGAGAATGTCAGAGAAGCCTGTTCAGGAGCTGGTGTCTTCACAGCTCAGAGGCATCTCAGGAACTCATCTCTGTTGGCACTTCAAACGAGGATGGACAGCCTCTGAAGGAAACCTTGAAAGGTTATATGATTCCATCAAATCATAACAGGGTAAAATGGGTGAAATATGGGAACCCTTGAGAGTCAGAAATAATTCATAATCAGAAATAATTTATAAACAAATTCATAAACCTGCTTAGGCATTCTAATCACCCATGAAAGTAGAAATCCATCTGTACAAAGTTCTGGATGGTCTTTTAAGCTCATGCATAGAAGGCAGTAGGCATAAAAAAAGGTCCTTTAGCAATGAATAAATAAACAATAAAGAAAAAATTACTCACATCAGAGCACCAGAACTCCAGAATACCTGGTGTATAATTAGTTGCTTACCTGCCTATATAAAGGTGCTTGAAAAGCTCATTTGTGAAACTTCTGTGTTTCTCTGAAGACCTTACACTGAGTGATTTACAATCCTAGCTTTTCATGCCAATTATACATTAGTATAACTCTCCTAACTTCAAAAAAAATAATATCCCAAGACCTTCCGATTCAAAGATTAGAGAAGCCTAGATTAGGAGTAGGCTTAGTTCTGATGGACCTACAGATTATGCTTAGACCTATCCTGAAATAAAGAAAACTGGTCTCGGTTTTAAGGGAAAAGAGAGAAACAAAACAACATGAATCAACTCTGTTATTCCCAAAGATTTGTTTTCTTGTTTTCAGCAAGCAAAACTTTTATCACCTACATTTGCTATCCCAGTTTTCTTCTCACAACTAGCCATATACTGCTTAAATTCTTTCTCTTCCTCTTTCTCTTATTTAGTTTTGTCTTTTAGCTCAAAATAGTTGCCTACTGAAAATGTAGCTCTGCTTAAAATATAGATACATTTGAAGGCGCAAACTATTTGAATGCACAAACGTGTTATGAATTCAAGTATGTTGTCATCAATAATTATCTTTATAACAAGAATAAGAAGGTACCTTGGAGGTAACTGTCTATCATATGTAATTACTATTCATACACTGAAATGAGGCACTATTGTCACTTAATGGCTTCTGAGCCTAGTGCTGGAAAACACATACTGTATGGCATAGGCTTTTGTGTGATATGCAGTGCACCATTTGATGCTAGGAAATTACATGAGAATGTCACACACCTGATATAATCAGGTATATTAAGTCTTCATAAAGTATCTCATAGGGTGCAAAGCATCTCCAGGGTAGAGTTACAGCCTGATATGCCACTGAGTGGATTTTATTATTAAAAATACATGATAAATTATAGACCCCATATGCTCCTGATTTCACTGATTTTAAAAATAGAAAGTGAAAGCTCCCAGCTGGGGGCACAGCTGCTGCTAAATGCTAGTAGAAATCATAGCCAGGAGTGTCAGTTGTAAATGCAGCAGTATGCAACTGAAGTAGTGGGAGAGTTTTGTTTCTTCTTTGTCTGCAGCTGGATCGTGGGAGGGTGAGGGGAGCCTTCGCTGCTGCCTGAAGGGTCAACTATCTCTCCTCAGAGGCAGATGCAGGCATGTTTAGCTGTAAGATTCTCAAATATTGACAGTATTCAGTCAACACTGTAATTCCAGGAACTTGTTGTTAATGTTGCTATCTTCTTTTAAAATCTTTCAAGTCTGAGCACTTAAAAAATGCCTCCATGTGGACTGTCAGGATGGTGCTGATCCACAGACTTAGTGACACTATGCACCACGGTGATGAGGAAGGCCAGCTATGGATGGCGATTTTCACAACCTGCAGAAATAATGAAGAGAAGAATGAAAGTGAAGACAGGCATAGAAATGAGTTGCCACAGAAGAGAATACCAAGCAGTGGTATTGTGCCTGTTAGGCAAGTGCCAGCATCTTCCCAAGTAATGTCCTGTTTTCTTCTAGCTGGAAGGTTCTGTGGGAAGGAAGCTACTGGGAGAGACAGCTACAGAGGTCAAGCATCTCCTTTTCTTGCAGAGAATAGCTTGCACAGAGTCATTGTTGCCAAGATAACAGTAGAAAAAAAACCCACCCTGTACTTGTTTGTGCTTTATTTTGGGTTATTTAAAATGCACCTACTTGTAAAGTCCTATAAATATCAGATCCATCTTATCTTTCCAATCTTCTGTCCAAAGTGGAATGCATTTGTACAAATGGACTATAAAATGCAAATGTAAACAGTCATTTTACCTCTTTCCTCCTAAGACTAAACTGTGAAAAATTGTTTTAATTTATTAGTGAGGCTCTGTGCAGGGTCTGTGTAATGAGAACCTCCAAAGAGAACAGTTTTTACACAGCTGCTGACTCTTGATCTTTAATGTCTTCATGACATTCGTGGCTCCTGACTTGTACAGCAAGGAAAATAAGAAATGCTATCTTGTTTAATCATGCCATCTCCTACCTTGCTAAGAATTTAGCAACTGGACTGGACCACCTAACTTGAAGACCTGCATTAAAGAGAACTCTGATGGCAGAAACTTTGGGTTGGGGGATTTCTGAAACAAGAGCACCCTCTAATGGAAGTGACAAAGAACGACCACAGGCGGCTACAGCTGGGAACATACATACTCTCTTCTCTATTTTTGTTAATCATTATGCAAGAATCAATTCCTGTCCTATTCTCCCAGGAAGGGCAAGACATTCGGCCCCTTTAAGTGTAAAACAAAAAAAGAAATATTTTTCACTGCTGATCAAAGCTTACAGAAAACATTCACTCAGAATCCAATCAACACTTCACCAACTTGAGAGGCTAAATAGCATCTCGGCATCCTCTCGTCCCAGCTGTAACCTAGGACCTGTAGCCACTGAAGAGGCACAGATAGATGCACAAGCCTATCTTTAGGCCAATTCTGTCTAGGTAATTTACTTTTCCTGCCACAAACTGTACCAGCAACAAGTTGGCTTCTCCTGAATTGCTGCTGGTGCTCTAAGGGAGCAAAAATTGTCACACAGGATAGGAGGACACAGTAATTGCTTCACTGTGGGCACTTATTCTTGCACAATTAGACTAAAGAGTTATTTCCTATGAAAAAATGGCATTGCTCAGTGTGCACTGTAATAGAATTTTCTAAGGCTGTGTTGACAAGCCCAGTCTTAAATGTCAACATAGGTGTTTCGCAGATGGTAAAAAGCAAAACAGAAAGGATGATTTGCATAATGTCACATAACTAGGACGTCTTCCAGTAATGTTGCTGGCTGCATCTACAAGTTAGATCTTTCCTAATTCTCATACAAAGAATGAACAATGGTGTTCCTGCAGAGAAATAAATTCCACGTGTGTTTATGAAGTTTCTTGCCTTGGGCTTGCCCTTTCTCATTCTATGTGTCATCATGTGGCTACAGGGGACTAAGAACTGTGAGAAATTAGTCACTGATGCCCTGATTTGTGTGCTACTATAGTATCAGAGAATGTTTGAATTGTGCCACAACATATGCTTACCATCTAGTCATCAGCCAATTCCATTTTGCCCTGAGCACACACAGGACTATGTGATACAAAGGATGTGCAAGCCCCATGAAGCCACACCATACAGAAGAGGTGTGTTATGTCCAGGCATGCCAGCTGCACCTACTGAATGAAACACACTCAAGCATTTCCTGAGAATGTCTGATGAGTAACTAAGTCAAATCAGACCAGAAGCATGTCCCAGCTGTGTGCATCTTCTGTTTTTCTTGTGTTACTCGTCAATAAAATAACTGATTGCCTCATCTTCAAAGACTGCATTTGTAAATCAATGTTATGTCTGTATCGTAACATTGACATGGAAGCTGACGTAGTATTGTAGTTAAAGTTGCAAAACAGCTTCTGCTCCAAGTCTAGTGTTTTCCCTTACTCCTGTGTTTCTGAAAGGTTCTACTTTCTAGGCTGAAATTTTCCATAACTGAGCTCAGCCAGTGGCTTCTGAAGAGAAAGGTTGAGGGAAATCCATTCAACCATTCTGTGAAAGTGGAAAACAAAACAAAACAAAGCTTCTCTGGAAAATTATTTAGAAATACATTTTTTCCTCACATCCAGTGGTGAAAATAAGAGTAGAAAACACCACTGTGATTTGATTAGGAAGCTGACTAGTGTTTTTTAAGGACGTGATTCCTGTTTCAACCGTACTGGATTAATTCTGATGTAGCTGTTCTGATTTCACTCTTCCCTTGCACTGATTTAAGTGACACCAGAGCTAGATAGAATTTTGCCATGACATTAGAGTTATCTTTTGGTGTGCACTGTGAATGTGGATGTGTTGTTACTTAGAGCAATGTGAGTATTGTCACTGCGTAATTTCCTTTTGGTCAGTGCTGTGAGGCGCAGGAGCTGCCCTTATTCGTAATCTGTCCCACCACGTCTGCCATGTGAGAGGTTGTGTTTCAAGTGTTACTCAAAGCCTGGAACTCCATAGAAGGCTCCAGAGAAGGCAGATTATAATATATATATATATATATATGTTCTTTTTGGATGAGATATATCTAATGCAGAGTTCTATCACATGATTATAAAAAGTAACTATTATTCTGTACATACTCACTGTGTTGACTTTTTGTGCATATGCTTATGTTATCACTAGGTAACAAGGGATATGAGGCAAATAGATACCGCTACAGAATAATACTGTTCTATTTCTACAGCTCTCAGTAATAGGCATACACCTTCACTTCCTTTTATCTGTACCTAACTAGAAGCAAAAATGTAATATTCAGAGTACCCTGAATACCCTGAGTACCCTGTGGGTTTCCCACACTTTTGTTTTGGTCACGATGTCTCTCAAGTTACCAACAGAACTAGGCCAGCAAGTGGCCATGAAGTACTCATTTGCTGTGGTGGACACCGTGGATTGGGTCTTTGGTGAAACTTGACAGGGTAATGCTGATGGATTGCATCAGCTGGAAGTCTGGCTCACTGTTGTATTTGGGAACTGTGGTGATGGAGGTGACTAATGTGTTACAGTGTTTCTCAAGCTTTGAGGCTGAACATCCTGAGGAAACTCTGATCTCAGAGCAAACCTGAAGGAAGTGCCTTGTGTACGTTGTGGGAGAGGAAGGCTAGGAGGATGAATGAGAAAGGAAGGATTTTTAGGGGATTTTTAATGCTCAAGACCTGGCAAAACCAGATCTTGGGACAAGCTCATATTAATAAACAGAGCTTGTTTTGCTGAGTCTAAGAAAAACTGACTTAGTGAGAAAAGAAATGAAAAAGCTCCTGTGTTAAAAGTTTTAATATGTGCTAGAAGTTTTTATAAAGAAATAGAAAAGAAAGAAGTTCACATTTCCACGTCTATTTTCTGCTTTTTGTCTTCTAGTCTTGAAACAAACGGCTCTTTTCCAAAGAAGGTATTTAGTGTTTATGTCTTTGGACCAGACACTGCTTTGAGAAATCACTCCATGGAGCTAAGCTTTACCATGGGGGTCCTGGCACAGAGCCTTCAACATGGCTGAGCTCTCCTCTCCTATGGACAAACTGAACAGAAGAGTGAGCTGTGGCAATTCTGGATCTCCTTCCTGCTTCATTCAGCTGTTTCCAAGTGATCAGCATGCTTATTCCTATACAAAGGGGAGATTGGGGGAATAAGGCAAATAGAATTTATTTTGCCCAGGGCATAAAAATTGCTTTGGCCAGTGAAAATGATTTAGGTAAATTCATTTTATAGGACTCCATCAAATACTTCTTTAAGAACATCCTTCAACTTACCTTCCAAGGAGTTCAAGCCAGGAATAAATGGGGAATGCTGTATGTCAGGAGAAGGATGATATGACAGGAAAAACAGGGAGAACAAACTTCAGATGGATCTAGCAAAATAACTGCTCATAGTAGCCCCTATGAGTAGCTCAGAATAAAGCTGTTGACCCCTGGATTTGTCTGAGCGAGATGTCACTTAAGCTTAAAAGGAAGAGGGAGGGAAATAAAATCCATTGCACGTATTTCTAATCCACACAGGCCTTCGTATCTAGAAAGTTTAAGCGTGGGAGCCCTCCTGTGGCAGTTCTTTAGAAGTGTGTTTTTCACCAGGATTAAAGTAACCAGAATCGTGGTGAAATCCGGGTAGAATGCAATGTAGCGATAAAAGGAACCAGTATCTGCGCATTAGAGGTCAAGTCAACAACATGTTGCCTGGGGAAAAAAATAAAAAATAAAAAATAAAAAATAAAATAAAATAAAAAATTAAGCTGAGAAACTTCATGTCCACTGGTGAAGCTGTTTCCAACTGCAGTGGTCAGACATACTTACAGCAAGCACAGGGCTGATGCTCCTGTAAATCTGAAGGTTTGAGGGTAAGTTATATTCTCAGTATACTTGGTATATCAAAGTGAACAAGGCAGCAGAGGAAAGCTGCATGCTGCAAGTTACCCCTATGCAGAAGTCTGGCCCAAAGCTGATGCATGACTTAAAGGATTTGTTTGAGGCCTCTGAAACAGCCAGATTGTCTGGCTGGGGCTGAAGCTATCCCACACTGCTGGTGGTGAATTTGCAAATCAGGCTGAGAGGTTCACAAGGGAGTACACTGGACAAGTGTCACCAGCAGTGGTCATGCAATCTGGCGTGTCCCTCTCACTGGCTTTCAGTGTGGGTACTGCAAAAGGCTGCAGATGCAGCCAAAGAATAATTCTCTTTGGAATTCAGGGATTGCCACCCATGCACACACAGTTCACTCAGCCCGCACCAGATTTACTACTGAGATAATTATCCACCAAACTGAGCAGAGGGATCAGATGGGAGGCTATTATATGCTTCCTTCTGTGCCAAACTGACAGTGGCTGTGCGTTTGTCACAGCTCCCCCCTGTGCCTCTGGGGTTTGCACTGCAGATTTACAGCTCTGGAAAATAAAATAAAACAAAAATCCCACAAGAGAGGTTGTTTTCTTGATGTTTATGAGTGCAGGGAGGGCAGGACTTGCCCTTTTGGGAGCTGCACAAATGTAGATCTACGTAAGCTGGTCCAAGGGTGGTAGCATCATGCCTGCAATGGTATCCACATACTGTTGTAATGGCTGCATCCTATTAATGGTGGTGTGTTTCAGCTGAAGCAGTCATTTGTTAATTATTAATATTTTACAGGAGGACTTCAAAAGAATTTATGTAAAGTCAGAAAATACAGGAATTTTGGAATATTGGTGTCTAAAGATATAAAATCCTCAATTTTTAATAAACAAACCAAAAGCCTTTTGAACAGAAATAACACGTATTGCCACATAGAGCAACTGTACACCTCAGTTAACCAGCACCCACTTTTATGCAGGTTCCAGACCATGCCCTGAAACTGAAGCAAGAGCTTAAATAAGCTTGAGTTTGCTTATTCAGGATAGCAGTGTCTGAAGGGCTGAACCTCAGTGTAATTATTGCATCAGAGGCTGTGTCCAGGAATTTTAATGTGAAGGACCTGCTTTTATCTTGTGCTTTATAAGCTTGAAATGAGCTTCCAGTGACCAATGATGAAGCTGTATAGTAGCATAACTGGAACTAAAATTATTGTTCACTGTTGTTGTTGTTGTTGTTGAGAAACTAATGCCTTTGTTGTTGTTGTTGTTTGTCTAATTTAGCTTCTTCTTTTTTTTTTTTTTTTCAATACATTCACAATATTTCAATACGCTTTTCAATATGTTTTATAGCATAGGCTGACACCCTCTGGTTTCTCTTTTGTCTTCTTGATAATGAGGTTCAGTATGACCTATTTATATCTAGTAGCTTTTATTAAAATAAATTGCTACATTTATTTGCTACATTTGTTGCATTTATTTATTTATTGCTACATTTTAGCTTATTTATAAATATTTTTAAATAGCATTATTTATTTATTGCTACATTTTAGTATTTATTGCTACATTTATTGCTACATTTGTTGCATACAATATTTGCTACATTTGTTAAAAGAAATATTTTACAGATAAAAGCCAGTATTTTATGAGTAGTTAGGAAGACTGGAAAGAAAGCCTCTGGACACTTGAAATAACACCAAGAAAAGAATTTGTAGAAAACTCTCTCTCTCTCAGTTGCTGAAACAATGGGAATTCATGTTGTTTCCCCTCCTTAAATCAAGGCCATCTCTTTTTGAAATGATGAAATTTCTTGAACATTTTCTTTGGCATGCCTAAGCACCCCTGCTGGGGCTAACAGGCTTTCTGACTGCTAGACTGCTGGCCAGTCAGATGGCAAGGCAGGGTGCCTAAAGAAAGCAAGCAGACCAGCTGGTTTTAATTAAATCAGTATATTCCCAGTCAAGTCCCTATTATACAGCAATATGCTTACATCTGGTGATCAGAGCTATGTTGGGACTAATTGTCTAAAGAGACTGTGGCAAACCATTTAAATATCTGTCTAATTCTGTCCGTGTATTGCCTGAAGGGAATAGAAATAAAACTTAAAGTGAGGACTTAAAAGTTTTGACTGACAGAGGGTCAAATGATCCCAAATTGTAACACTTTATTTAATATGATGATGTAAGTTCTTCTTACATTGCCAAACCATAGCCCCCTACCATGATAAACTGAGATTTTGTCCACACCTTTGTGGTTTTGTGAGACAAAATGATTTGCAAGTTGCAGTGGTAGAAATTCAGGGCAGTCTAGCATAGCTTGTCTTTGTCTTCTTCCCTTTTTCATGCTTTGGACACCTGACCCCCTCTGAGAAATGGATAGAAACCATATTTTTGGTGTGCAGCATAAAATAATGACAATTAATTACAATATTTTCTCTAATCCTAGTTTCTGTGTTAAAGGATATAAATTTTAATTCAGACATAAAGAACTAAAACATACAACCATTCACTTGGAAGACACCTACAAAGACCACTAGGCCCAATCTCCTGTTCTGTTGACTATGCCGGTAGCTTCTTTGCTCTTTACCTACTTTTCAATATCACCGAGTATAATCTTCTCCATAATATTTTGTGTGTCTGAGGTTAGACTAAAGGGTCTGTAGTTTCCTGGGTTTACCCTAGTGCCCTTTCTGTAGATAGGTATAATATTGCCTAGCCTCCAATCAGAAGGGATGTTCCATGACCTTTGGTATATTGTTGAGAGGGGCCCAGCTATAACATCCACTAACTCCCACTGTAGGGTGAATCTCATCAGGCCCCATGGACTTGTGAATATCCAGCTGATACAAATATTCCCTTACAGTTTCAGTCACCACAGATGGAAAGTCACTGCTCTCCCTATCGTGGTCCTCCAACTCTGAGAATGAGGCAGCCCAAGACCTGTTGTTACTATTAAAAACCGAGGGAAAAAGAAAATAATAGTAATAATAATAATAATTAAAAAAAAAAAAAAAAAAGACATTAAATGCCTCCACCTTTTCTCATCCTTACCTGGTGCAGGTGGTCACTTAGCAAGTATCACTCTAATGTTTTCCTTTGACTTCCTCTTGCTGTTGACGTACTTGAAAAAGCCTTTTTTTGTTTTCTGACACCACACTGGACAGTGTCATCTCTAGTTGAGCCTTGGCTTTTGTTTTTGTTTTCTCCTTGCAGATGTAAACTGCAGCTCTGTATTCTCCCTGTGAAGCCAGAGGTCATCATTCAGTCAGGCAAGTCCTCTGCCCAATTAGCTTGACTTGCAGCACAATGGCATTGCCTGCTTCCAGGCTTTTAAAAGATCAGGTTCTTGAAGGTTCTTGAAAAGCAACTGTCTCTCATGGACCCCTAAACTCATTAAAGCAGATTCACAGGGGATATTTCTGACTAGCTCCCTGAGTATCTTAAAGTTTGCTCCCTTAAATTTCAGTGTGGTAACTCTGCAGAGATTTTTTCTTGCTGTACCAAAAGTTTTGAGTTCCACTATTTCATTATCACTGCAGCCACTTACCATTCCACAAGATCTTCCCTATTCTCAAACAACAGAACAGGGAAGGCACCCTTCATAGTTAGCTCTCTCAGTATTTGTGATAGGAAATTTTGCTAGGTATTTTATTCCCTCTGGATGAATTAATTTATATCTTCAGTAAAGTTAATTGTGAAAATCAGTGAATATTTTGTCTGTCATTGCAGATAAACATATACATATATATTTATATACTATATGTAAGTAGAAATCTCTAATTCATTTTGGAAGGTTTTAGAAATGGAAGGAAATACAGTTTTTCCTATATACTTTTTTCTATAATTATATTTTGATTTTTATTTTCTCATGTCTCTAAGAAGATCACATGTAAAGAGTTTAGGGATCCCTGATGCTTCATAGTCAGAGGCTTCTGTGAAATTTAACTAATGTTTAAACACCCACTGTTGAGGACTGAACATGACCCATAGTGAACTGGCAAACAGCTGGCAAGTTAACAGTCACCTACTGTGCAAACCCGGGACATTTTTTCCCAAGCAAAGTTTCACAGGGCTTCCTATTCTGAATTCACACATGCTAATAACGCAATTAAACACCTTGTTTGTTGCTGCTGCCTAATTATAAAATATAATTTTCCTCTCCTAACAGAGAGGATGAAGTATAAATATTTTTATAAATATCATTCTTGACTATGCAGATTGATATTTGCAAAATTAGAGCTGGTGATGCTGTTTGCAAGGACAATTTCCCATCACTGGGAAAAAAAAAAAAAAAAAAAAACAGTAAACTAAACTGGAAGTTTGGGATGTGCTGTAACATTATAAAAATAAAGGAAATAAAGGAAAACCTTTGAGAAGACTAATCATTCTGAAGAGTTCTGGCATAAGTCTCACCAGGACTGGTGCTGATTCCCCTATCCAGGCAAAATTCTTTCTGAAAAGGATTTTTAGCTTGTATGCTGCTTTTAAAAGTCTTCTAAAACTTTATTTTTTGTGCCAAGTTTTTGTTATTTCAAGACAAAGCAAAATAAGAATCAAAAATGAATATGCTAAGGCAAGAAGCATAAGAGTTTTCCCTTCCATATGATATGTTGCAATGACTGACATTTAATAAAAATTATTGCTTATTTATACTGCATCAACCACTTTCCACCTTTTGTGGATGACTGTAAAATGAAGCCTTGCCTTTGAGTTTTATCAGGGAATACCCCATTGGTAAAACTGTGATCAGACAGAGGTTGTTCATGTCCTTATTAACTGCAGCAGAAAAAGATAAAAAGACATTTGGCTTCCAAGAGAAGTTCTGTTGCTAATGCAAGTATCTTTAATAATATTTACTGAGAAATGTACATACTGGCAAAGAAAAATGTAAAATGTTTTCATTTCTGCTTGTTTGTCCCAGCATGAAAGTCCCTCTTTAATTACTTGCTACAGCCATCTCTCTGCCAAAAATGAGGAGGAGGGCAAGGGAGAAGGCACATGGGAAAGAGCTATTTTAAGAAATAAGAAAAATGTTTTCAGGCTCTTTTCCTATTGTTGTTTTACCATACTTTTTCTCCTTGAGAAATTCCCAAATACAAGTGGCTTTTTGCCATTCTTTATGAGTTAAATATAAAGTGTGTAAATATCAAGCAGATGTCTTGTCTCGGCTATAGTCTTGCTCTGTTTTGTCCTTTGCCATTTTGTGTTCCTAGACTTCTGAAAGCTGAATGGTTTTTCTCCTATAGACTGTGCTACATGACCAAGGTTGAGTAGATTCTGCAAAGCCCCTCAGTGCTGCCATAATCAAAAGATCAGGGAGTTCCTTGGATCTTTTTGAGTTTCAGAAACAGCCTGTTCCTTTAACGTGGTTTTGACAGCCTGAATATTGCTTCTTTTTGTACAACCTGTACTTTTAGAAGTAGTAAGGTATTTGTGGGTGTCTGGCTAAGGGATCTCAAAATCCCAGCCAGAATGTAAACAAAATAAAGTTATTCAATAAAATTCAATAAATATTGGCCAATATAAACCTGTGAACATCAGACTGTGCCATGCAACTTTAAACCTTGTGAACTGCTGAAATCCCTCACCTCAAGCCCTTTTCAAAAGTACCAGGAAAAAAAAAAAAAAAAAAAAAAGTACAGTCTAATATACACAAATACACAGAGACTGTGTTAGGATAATATAATATGCAGAAGCCAGTTAGTGTACTTGTTCCATATTTCAGGGAACGACTTCTGAATCTGGATATGCATTTAGAAGATCCAGTCTCTAAACTCCAGTTCTATTATCTTCGGAAAATAAACTGCCTTGGCTGAAGTTGGAACTGCTCCCACATTCAACTTATTGCTCACTTCCTGATAAATGGTAGTAGAAAATTTAGAGCAGATAACATAAACATTAGCATCTGTGTCCATAGAGAGAAAAATACATATAATAATACTGGGTGGACATCACTCAAAGAATTGTGTAGGCCACTTAAATAAAAGAATCCATGGTGCTTTATTTATACAGCACTGACAGATAGTTCATCTGAAAAAACGAGTCAGGCTGTAGGGTAGCATTATTCAAATGACAGTTGTCTAGGTCCAGACCACAAGTAAATGTGGTAAAGATGTTATGAAGGATTTATAAATCAGATATACCTCTAAAACTTGTGGGAGATCTTGTACTTCTGATGATATTCCTTTTTTAATGAAGGAGAAAATATGGTGCACAGGTAAAGTCCACAGCTGACAAGTGCTGTTCAGATCCCAGCAGAACAGGTGGTTGCTCTGTTTCCTGCTGAGAAAAACTTCAACAGCAACTGTTGATCTTCATAAGATTAACCATTAGACTGTGCTAAGATTTAAGTAACTTTCAATCACAAACAGAACTGTGGCTGGACCAAAGCTCCTGAAACACTGCTCTCACAGCCATGAAGGAGCAATTTCTGTATACAGGGACACAGTAAACTAGAGGGATTAGAATAACAAAAGCTTGTATTTGTCTTCAGCTGTCAGAGAAGAAAAAGAACTTCCTCCTTAAAGAAGCATTTGTATGCCCTTAACAGCTGCATCCTAACAATATACACAATTTTTATCCCTACTGTCTTGAAGTGAAGCCATTCCAGGCACTCTTGTTTCCTTTATGCTGTGTTTCATTGCTAGGCAATTATCCCTGTTACAGCTCTTCAGGGCGAATGTTAACATTTTAATGGTGTACAGCAAAGAGATATGCTGCCCACCATGGCCTAAGATCTGTCCCGTCCAAGCACCAGTTGGTTCTCAAACTGACAAACTTATTCATAGCTAAATCTTGTCTTTTTGCAGCAAGGAAACATAAAGGTGTAGGGCAAAGGTTATCTCTAGGGATCTTAGTAATAATAATGGCTACATTCCTGTTCAGTACACACTCTCATGCTTTCCAGCACAGTCTTATTTCTTTTTCATCTCAGTTAAGTCATCATGACTATTCTGTCCACATCTTTCAGTCCACACTCATGATACCACCATTTAGGAGACATGGGACCTGTGGCTTGTGGCAGAGGAGCAGGATGTGGCAATGTAGTGGAAAGAGATGGGCATAAGCTCATGGTTGTATGGAGGGAAGACAGAGTATCCTGCAGGGAGAGTTTGGCCTGTGACAGAAAGGATACCCCAAAACCTGGATCTGATCTCCATTTGGACTCTCGTGTATCTTTTCTCCTTTAGCCATTCTGCACACCTATCTATGAATGCTTGCAGTGGCTGAGTTTTAATGGAAAAGCTGCACACGTACCATGAGAAGGAACACTTTTGATACCTGGCCATCATATACTTCCAGTTGCCTTGAGAGATTGACCTAGAACACAGGCCAGATGTATAAAAACTATATATGCTAGGATTTTTCATTCTGGAATGGCAATGAGAGGAAAGGAAGTAAAGGTACTACAGGACAAATACCTGTCTGATGGTGACAGAGAAGGGGATAGGCTGGACCTGGATAGGCTAGACCAATGGGCCGAGGCGAGCTGTATGAAGTTCAACAAGGCCAAGTGCTGGGTCCTGCACCTGGGGCAAAACAACCCCAAACAGAGCTACAGGCTGGGAGGTGAGTGGTTAGAAAGCTGCCTGGCAGAGAAGGACCTGGGAGTATTGGTTGATCGTCGGCTGAATATGAGCCAGCAGTGTGCTCAGGTGGCCAAGAAGACCAACAGCATCCTGGCTTGTATAAGAAACAGCGTGGCCAGCAGGTCCAGGGAAGTGATTGTCCCCCTGTACAAGTGATTGTCCCTCTGGTGAGGCCACACTTCGAGTACTGCGTTCAGTTTTGGGCCCCTCGCTACAAGAAGGACATGGAGGTGCTTGAGAGAGTCCAGAGAAGGACTACAAAGCTGGTGAAGGGCCTGGAGAACAAGTCTTATGAGGAGCGGCTGAGGGAGCTGGGACTATTTAGCCTGGAGAAGAGGAGGCTCAGGGGTGACCTTATTGCACCCTACAGGTACCCGAAAGGAGGCTGTAGCGAGGTGGGGGTTGGTCTATTCTCCCACGTGCCTGGTGACAGGACAAGGGGGAATGGGCTAAAATTGCACCGGGGAGGTTTAGGTTGGATATTAGGAAAAACTTCTTTACTGAAAGGGTTGTTAGTCACTGGAATAAGCTGCCCAGGGAAGTGGTGGAGTCACCATCCCTGGAGGTCTTTAAAAGACATTTAGATGTTGAGCTTAAGGATATGGTTTAGTGGAGGACTTGTTAGTGTTAGGTCAGAGGTTGGACTCGGTGATCTTGGAGGTCTCTTCCAACCTAGACTATCCTGTGATTCTGTGGGATAATTCAGAAATGCTTGCTACTTCTCAGAGTACAAGTACAAGAAGTAGGGAACACCCCAGGAAATTAGCAGGTGCATGGGCCAAAGTAAACAGAAGGAAATGCTAGTTTATAAAGAGGATAAAATGTGGAACTTATTGACACAGGACATTGTGAAGGCCAAAATTATACTTCAGTTAAAAAGGAAACTAGATAAGTTCATGAAGAATAGACCCCAAAAGAGTAATTAAATCAGTATGCTGCAGTTTTAACCTGCTGAGGAAGCCCTCAAATATTTCCTGTTGTAGGCTGCAAAAATTAGGTAGAATGTTATCTCCATCCTTGCTTTGGTTTATGCTTTGGAGCACTGTTAGAAACAGAAGAGTGGACTGGCTGTACCCTTAGTTTTAGTGTCCTTGAAGACACAGTAAGTTGTGGCAGGAGAGGAGAGATAGAGGTATTTATACAGGATTGGCCATGTGGTGATTCATTAGAGAGAACCCTGGGTCTGCATTTTCAGGTCAGAACACTCTGTGAAGCATTTCCAGCATCACTGCTGGTCTGGTGCTGTGGAGTCTGCTAGAGTGAAAGGTTGGCAGTGGTGTGGCAGGAAACCCAGAGCTTGGATCCAGCTCCCCAGGTATGAAAGAGTGATTACAGTGATTTTAAAATTAAATAATGAATTATAGTATAGAACCGTTCTGATGTTATTATTTTAATTCCTTTAGCCATCTTTAATATTTTTATACAATTGTATAGTAAGGGAAAGAAAAATAAAAGGATTCTCTCTTTTTTTTTTTTTTTTTTTTTTTTTTTTTTAACCAAGCAGATATTTTCTCCATTTCTTAAAAGAAGGATCCATATATAAAGACGCCTCAGGCAGATGTTCTTTCACACTTCACTGTAGCCAGATTTTTTTCCCTTATTTGCAACCTTCTCATTCATTTAATGCAGCAGTCCAATGGAGGTCTTTGATAAGCAAAAGTGAAAATAAGATATAATGGTGTTTCTAATGAATATTTTCACTCATCTATTTTTTGTTCTGATGTGCAAAACAAAGACAAGATTTATGCAATTTAAATGTGCAGATGCACTTAAACCAATAACTTTCACCTGAAAGAGCTGAATAACTCCATTTGCTGCCTGCTATGTAGGAAGAAGCTACAAGAGAATTTATATAATAGCAGTCCCTCTACATCTCTATCATGCCTTTCCCCTAGGAGCCTAATATCTTGCGTTACAAAAGATGTTTCTGTGATTCTTGCAGAGAAAATATGTTCAACAGTTTAATTCATGTGATGCTTTGGGTTTTCTACATGACATTGGCAAAACAGCACTTAACTTCTAAAGTTTGCAATAGGGACAATACTATTTCCTTCACCTCAGATAAATAGATAGATAGATAGATAGATAGATAGATAGATAGATAGATAAAATCCTCCCAAATCTCACTGAGTTTATCCTGAAGTAGTATTTAGTAAGTGTTAATTATGATAAGATGACTTGGGCCATTATTTTCTCTCAGTATTTTCACTCCAGAGCATACCTCCTAGCTGATGGAATTTATGATGCAAAATGTGGCCCAGAAGGACAGGAGGAAGCTCAGAAAACTCCAGGAGAGGAAGAATGCTGCTGGCATCTCATAGAAAAGAGCAAGCAGAATCAACAGGCAGGCCTAAAATATCTGTCTGACTTTCTTTATTTTATGATACATCAGAGGTATTTTCAGAATTAATGAGGTCATAAAGCTCAGATAGCTATATAGTTACAGTCTTAAACAAGCCAGCCAGGCCTAAAGGTACCTTTGGTGAATGATTACACTCATCTGTTGTAATGACAGCAGCAAGAACATTGACATGAGAAAAGATGTAAATTGTTTAACCTTCTTGGGAGCAGTAAGGACTGTGAGCGATCTAGTATGTGATAGTTCTCCTAATGAAGAGCAGAAAGCCACAGAAGTCTGTAAGGAGGAAGAGCAGATAATTCTCCTTTCAGGAGGAAGCTGAAGTTCAGAGTTTTGCAATCCAAGAGGAGCAGTAATTTGCAAAGATCTTCCCTGAGCAGACACCTTTGGGTAGATAATAGAACTTCAGAAAATGATGTCAATAATCTTCGAGGATGATAATTGTTATCACAGAAGGTGGTAGACAGATGCCAACATAATTTCTCCACCAAGAAATCAGAGAGAAAGAGATTTTAAAATAGACTTTAAAATTATATTTTTTAAATGTTACTGGGGGGGAGGGGGGGAGAGAGGGGGGAAGGGTGTGTGGAGTGGTGGCACAGGGAGCAGCTGGAGCAGGTTAACCAGGAACACATCCAGTCATGTTTTGAATGCCCCCAAGGAAGGAGACTCCACAACCCCTCTGGGCAACCTGAGCTGGTGTTCAACAACCCTCACAATAAAAATGTTTTGCCTTACTTTTAATCATGTCTTCTTTTTATTTCAGTTTGTGCCCATTGCCACTTGTCCCATTGCTGGATACCCCTGAGAAAAGCATGGCTTCATCTTTGCTCTCTCCATCAGGTATTTTTACACAGTGGTAAGATCGTCCCCGAGTCTTCTCTTCCATAGGCTAAACAGTCTTAGCTCTCTCAGTCTCCACTTTTATGGCAGATGCTCCTGTCTCTAGATCATTTTGTGGCCCTCCTCAAGACTTGCTCCATTACACCCATGTCTCTCTTGCACTGAGGAGCACAGAACTGGACATTACTCCAGGTGTGGCCTCACTAGCGCTGAGCAATACTTTGCCTAATGCAGGATACCATCAACCTTCTTTGCAGCAAGGGCTCAATGATGGCTCACATTCAATTTGGTGTCCACCAGGACCTCAGAACCTGTTCTGCAAATCTGCTTTCCAGCTGGGTGTCCCCCAGTGTGTACTGGTGTAAGGCATCATTCTTCCTCATGGGCAGGTCTTTACCTCTCCTTTTGTTGAGCTTCATCAGATTATTTTCAGCCCATTTCCCTAGCCTGTCAAGGTCCCTCTGGATGGAGGCACAATCGTCTTGTGTATCAGTCACTCCTACCAGTTTTGCATCATTTGCAGGCTTGCTGAACTGCTCCATTTTCTAGGCCATTAATGATGATGTTGAATAATATCAGACTGTGGTGGTTTTAGCGTGTTAGGCAGTTGAGCACCACAACCGCTCTCTCACTCCCCCTCCTCAGATGAGGAGGGGAAGAAGTAAAGGAAAGAACAACTCACGGGTTGCGATAAGAATAATTTAATTTAAGAGAAAATATATATATATATATTATTAAGGAAATATTATTATTAATTAAACAATTCAACTAAAGGGAAAAAAAGGGAAAGGGGAAGAGGGAGGGGGAAAGGGAATAACAAAACAAAACAAGTAAAGGCTATGTGGAAGTGCAGAGGAAAGAAATTACTCTCTACTTCCCACAAATGAGCAATGTTTGACCACGTCCTTGAAGCAGGGCCTCAACGCATGTAGCCGGTGTTCGGGAAGAGGACAGATGTTTTCGCAACGAGTGCCCACCCCTCCCCTCTTCTTCCTTTTTCACCTTTTATTGATGAGTGTGACATCATATGGTATGGAATATCCCTTTGGTTGGTTTAGGTCAGCTGCCCTGCTGTTTCTTTCTCACTTTTTTGCCCACCCCCTAGGAGGGTTAGAGAGAGTCCTGATGCTGTGCCAGCACTTCTCAGCAGCAGACACAACACTGGTGTGATAGCACTGCTGTTCTAGCTACAAGTGCAGAGCGCAGCACTATGGGCTGCTGCAGGGAAAGTTAACATCCCAGCCAGACCCAGTACACAGACCTACTATCAAGTCCCAGGGCATGCCACCAGTCACTGGCCTCTGGACTTTGTGCCACTGACCACAACCCTCTGAGCCCAATATCTCATCTACTTTTTAATTCACTTCACTTCTAGTGTGTACTTCATCAGTTGTTTTATGAGGATATTATGGGAGATAGTGGTGAAAGCCTTGCTAAAGTCAAGATAAATAGCAATGGCTGAGCTTCCCTTGTCCACTAAGCATTTCAGCATGGAAGGCTACCAATTTGGCCAGGCATGATTATTTATTTATTTATTTACTTATTTATTTACTTTTTTTTTTGTAAATCTGTTGTACTGACTGCATCACTTAGCTTGGTGTCATCTACAAACTTGCTGAGGGTGCACTCAATCACAATGTCATTATCATTTATAAAGATATTAAAGAGCACTGGTCCAAAGATGGATCCCTGAGGGACACCACTCATCACTGGCCTCCAGCTGGACATAGGGATATTGACTGCAACTCTCTGGCTGTGGTCATCCAGCCAATTCCTTATCCACTGAATAATCCCCCCTTCAAATCCATCTCTCTCCAATTTAGAGATAAGGATGTCATGTAATAGACATAAGGATGTTCTGTAATGCCAAAGGCCTTACAGAACTCCAAGTAGATGACATCAGTTGATCTTCCCTTGTCAACTGATGAAGTCACTCTTTCATGTAAGGTCACCATATTGGTCAAGCACAATTTCGCTTAGGTGAAGCAATGATGTCTGGCTCAGATCACCTCCTTGTCTTGCATGTGACTTGACATTGCTTCCAGGAGGATCTGTTCCAAGATCTTCCCAGGCACAGAGGTGGGGCTTACCAGTCTGAAGTTTCCCAGGTCTTCCTTTCTACCCTTTTTAAAATTAGGAGTGATGTTTGTTTCCCTTTTTCCAGTCACAAGGGACTTCAGCTGACTGCCGGGACTTTTCAAATATGATGGAGAGAGGCTTGGCAACTCCATCAGCCAGTTCCCTCTGGACCCTGGGATGTGTGTCATTGGGCCCCATAGACTTGTATCTGTTTGGTTTCATAGATGGTCTTGAATCTGCTCTTCACTTACAGCGGGAGGGACTTTGTGGCCTCAGCCTCTGCCTAGAGGCTCAGAGTCTAGAGAGAGGCGGGAAACCTGACTGCCGGTGAAGACTGAGGCAAAGTGCTTGTTGAGTATCTGAGCCTTTTCCACATCTGTTATTACCAGTTCTCCCTTCTCATTTATCAGAAGGGTACATTCTTCTTGCTCTTTATTTTCTGACAAATGTACCTACAAAATCCCTTCCTGATATTCTTTGCATCCTTTCAAAACCTCAGTTCCATCTGTGCCTTTGCTTTCCCAATCCCATGCATATATATCTGGACAGCATACCTGTATCCTTCCCAAGCCACATGTCCCTGCTTCCACTGCCTGTGCATTTCCCTCTTACACCTGTTTAAATAACAGGTCCTTGCTCAGCCTTTCCAGTTACCTGCCTTCACTCTTTGGTTTCTTATACATGGAGATGGAGAACGGTTGCACTCTAAGATAAGTGTCTTAAAGAGTAGCCAGCTCTGATCAGTTACTCTGTCCTTAAGGACAGTTTTCCAAGGGATCTCATCCACTAATTCTTTAAACAGCTTGAATTTTACTCTTCTAAAGTTCAGGGTGCTGACTTTGCTCTTTGCCAGATCTCTTTGAGATCACTTCTTGTAAAGGCTGTGGGAAAGATCAGCTGACTGGTGTGCATTTATGACCAAAAAAAATCTAGGGTCAGGTGTTATTGGCAAACTGGGTGCTTCTTGTAAGTGCTAGAAGTCAGAGTTGAGTTTCTGTTCATGCTGTCCAAGGAGCTTGTCTTCACTGAGTTGTGTGTAAGCCTCTACCCTGCTGCCTCTCAAAGTGAAAAGAGAGCTGCAGAACAAAATGACATCTGAGGAGCAGACACTTAAACATGAAAAATAAATACAGACACAGGAACCTATTCTCTTTTATGCATTTATTCTTGTTTGTGTTGCTGAGAGTGTGTTGGATATCTTTGCTGTATAAATTTACGTTGTATTTTTAATATACCAAAATAACCAGATGAAGTATAATACCTTTAAATTATGTAATTAATTTGTTCAAAACTCATCTTTATCCTAAAATATTATATACAATGAAATATTATGTATCATATATAATATTATTTATATATTTATTGTTATTATAATACAATATTATTCAGTTGCATAAGACTTTATTTTTTTCCATATATCTATAAGCTTAGCAAGACAAGCTAGTATAGTATATGAAGCTATGAATTTCTTTTTAAAAAAAAAAGCATATCTTGGCTTTATCATGGCTCCAAAGGATATCTTTAGCAGTTTCTCTAAGAGCAAGGTTCCGTAAGTACCCACACAGATATAGAAGTCATGTGCTAGAAACCTTAATGCTAGTGCCAGCTGAGCAGACCTAGCATCCATCAGCCTTGCAAGTGAGAACATTGACTGCTGAAAGTAAAATTCTGTTTCATCCATTTCACCGAGGCTCTGCAGAGGAATTGTATATTCATCTGCAATGCAAGCTGGTTTTCTTCAAGACTTGGTTGTTTCTCTTGGTCCACATAGCTTTGAAGGCCCTGAGCACTAAGATCCCCTTGGCAGGAGCCCATGCCTTTCTGCTTCTCCCACCCCATATTAGAACCTCTGCAAAGGCTTCTTTCAGACTTTGGGCTGTTCTTGATATGTGGCATCCTGAACAGGGAGAGGTTCCATGGTGCTTTTTCTTCTGTTAATACCTCACTGGAAGAAAATCTCTTTGGACAGCAGCATACTGGTACAGTTTCTTCAGCCTCCTGTGGCCTTGGAAGACTGTAACTATTCATATAAATGTAGGCATGTATGTACCATAATGCGATATATGTGTTTTGATACCATGATTCCTGGTCATGTAAAAGAGCACATGGTACTTCACATGGGATATATTAAGAGGTAAGAAGAGAAGACACCCCTCTGATCTGTGTCCTCTTTAGCATCAAAAAGAAATAGTTCTTCATACATGCACAGATATTCTCCTGCATTTGCAAAATTGCTGGGTTGCTTTCTTGCATGTGCAAAGGAACATGGTCTGTGTCTCAGAAGTGTAGCCTTACCATGATCTGTTTGGAAGGTATAAGTACTGAACTTCTGATTGCTATAAAATCTAAGCATACAAGTAGCATTGCAGTTTATGGCACCATGCTTCAAAAACATAACAAAGAAAAATGAAAAATTAATCTAAGCCAAAAACACCCTGAATCAAAATGCATGAAGCAACTTAAATTATCATAGGTTGCAAAGGAGGTGTGCCTAGCCCTGAAACTCAAACATTGCTTTTTATGAGCTACAGAGAGCAGTATTGTTACCTCAGTTTTGTACTGAGTGAATTTGATTATAATTAAAAGGGATTCAATAAAAGTAAAAGAAAAGATGAAAACATTTTGTACCATCACTTTGCACCTCCTCCAATTGGAGGTTAGATGCTACCACTCTGTTTTGGCAGGATTTTGCACTGCTGTAATTGTCTGTGCCAAGTAGATGGCAGCAAAGAATCTTTTTAAGAGGAGAAAATAAAAGAGTCTTAACAAAGCATGTCAGGGGAATAAGCTGAAAATGGTAAAAAATAAAAATAATAAAAAAGGGAGACAACATTGGTAACTGGGAGAATCCTAGAACTGCTTATGTAAGTGCACCAGACCATCTAGTGAAATGATGCAGAATTATCTAAATTTTCACCTTAGTTAATCCAGTAGATTAAACTTGATACACTTGCACAGCCTGAAAATGGAAAATAGTACTTAGGTCTTTCTCGCAGTAGCTAACTTTAGATCTGCAAGGACAACATTATTAGGTTCCATCTAATGCAGTGACTAAATTTCTTTTAGTTGCACTCCTTAAAACATTTTTACTGCAGGTAAACTGAATTCAAGCATATTATGTAAATGTTTGCTGCTCTTAGTTACACTTTGCATCACCCTTGGAATTATCTGTGGATCACAGGATGAGATTATTGCTTTATGGTTGAGGAAACAGAGGGAAGTTTATTTAGTATGTAAATTGGGACTGAACTGATGCACTGCATATCAGCCCCTGGAGTAACTCCTTTCATTAGCTGTAGAAAGACTATGTGAACACAGGTCTGTTTTCTCTGAAGCTTCCCTTTTTGGAAAAAAATAAAAATAAAAAATGAATAAATGAATCATTTGCTATCCAAATAATTCACTGCACTTCAAAGAAATTTCACACACACATACACATCCTTTCCTGAAGAGGAACAATTTATTCACAGATTATCTAAATGCAAACTTTTATTTACTTAATGAATAACCATTGGAGGGAAACACTGTTACTGTTGCCCTACTTTGTTGTCCTCATTTGTTTGTTTTCTTTTTGTTTTGGTCTTATGCAAATCACACAAAAGACATTGTTGTAAGATGTGTTCAGTCAAGAAAACATCTTATCCAAGTGGTTGCAAACATTAAGCATATATGAACTCTTTCTGAACTACATATAGTTAAAGTTGACTTTGCTATTTTTTTAATGCTCTGTAATGTAATAGTTTTACTTACATATAAAGTTACTGTGGTAAGAGATATAAAGAGAGGCTGAATGGAGAGTCAGAGATAAGATTAGGTGGCTGCAGACAGGCTTGGATATCATCATGAGTTACTACTTGAAAAAATATATTTTACAATTACCTGTGAGAATCTGTGTGAGAATGCCATGCTCTCCAGCTGAGGAAAGACTTTTTGAGCAAGGAACGGAATGGAAGAACAAATGGAGTTATTCAAGAGTACTGAGGAAGAAAGATAAAGAGGAAATTTCAACAGAATTGTCTAATGCATATAATATTCACTTCAGAAATAGCTTTGTTGTTCATGGATGCAGCTTTATTTTTGCATGATTTCTATCTTAATAATGTATTGAGTCATTTGAATATCTTTTGTAATACTGAAATATTCTTTTTCACAAAATACTTAAACACTGTAGCTAATTGATACTAACTTAAAATTGTTTTGTGTGTGTGTTCGTGTTTTTGTTCTTTTTGTTTGTTTGTTTTTGTTTGTTTGTTTGTTTGTTTTTCACTCAAGCACTTGCACCTTCACATTGTATTAATACCAATAACAACAAGGCTAATGAAATGTTTTTTGATTCAGGGAAGAAGATTTCTCCACCACTTTTAAGGGACAACAATACCCAAATCTTAAAAACAAAGAACAACAACAACAACAACAACAACAAAAACATTCTATTTTATGTCATACTCTTAGGTAATCAATAATGTTATTAGTCTAGTCATAGAATCATAGAATCATAGAATGGCTTGGGTTGGAAGGTACCTTAAAGATCATCTAGTTCCAACACCCCAGCCTATGTCAGGGATGTCACCCACTAGATCAGGTTGCCTAGGGCTTCATCTAACCTGGTCTTGAACACCACCAGGGATGAGGCATCCACAACCTCTCAGGACAACCTGTTCCAGTGCCTCACCACCCTCTGAGTGAAAAATTTCCTCCTAATCTCTAATCTAAATCTCCCCTCTTTTAGTTTGAAACCACCCCCCCTTCTCTCATCATTTTCTGATTGAGCAGAGTCACTCTCCGTCTTTTCTATAAGTTCCCTTTAAGTACTGAAAAGCCACAATGAGGTCACCCTGGAGCCTTCTCCTCTCCAGGATAAACATCCCCATCTCTCTCAGCCTTTCTTCATAGGAGAGGTACTCCGTCCCTCTGATCAGCTTCGTGGCCCTCCTCTAACAGGTCCACATCCTTCTGGTTCTGCAGGCTCCAGACCTGGACACAAGACTCCAAGTGGGGCCTCACAAGGCAGAGCAGAGGGGAACAATCCCCTCCCTTGACCTGCTGCAGGCCACCTGTGTCATTATGACCACATGGGACCAAGGTTCTTTTAAGGATCTTAACTTCATCTTCTTTATTGAGGACATAACTTCAACTCGTTATTGATAACATGACTTCAACTAACTTTACTGAGGACAGCCTCCCTTCTTATACCATTAGCTCTACAGCAGTACTTTTTCACTAACTGTTTTTTGGTCAACAACTTTGCCTGGAAACAGGAAACACCCAGCAACTTCCATGTCTTAATGCTTGGAATACAAGAATTTTGAGACAGAAAGGCTCCTCCTGAATCACCGTTCTTTGCTCCTTCTAAACTTTTTACACTCCTCATGGCCTCATCGTTAAGAGTCCAATGTTATCACCAACCATGTGGCTTGTTGACCCCCATGGCAATACTCCCACAGGCACCCCTCTGTTGATGCAGCACAGGGTGTGCTTGGCCTTCTGGGCTGCAAGCACATACTGCAGGCTCATGTCAAGCTTTTCGTCCACCAGAAACCCCAAGTCTTTCTCTGCAGAGCTGCTCTCAGAGAATTCTTCACCCAGTCTGTCCTCACACCTGGGATCACCCCAGACCAAGTGCAGCACCTTGCACTTGGCCTTGTTGAACCTCGATAAGTTCACGTGGGCCCAAATCTCAAGCTTGTCCAGGTTCCTTTGGATGGCATCCCTTCCTTCTCTTGTATTGACTGCACCCCTCAGCTTGGTGTCACCTGCAAACTTGCTGAGGGTGCAGCCAATCCCACTGTCTGTGTCACTGATAAAGATATTCAGCAGAACCGGTTCCAGGACAGATCCCTGTGGTGCATCACCCATCACCGACCTCCACTTAGATATAGGGCCACTGACCACCACTCTCTGGGTGTGATCTTCAAGCCAACCCCTTATCCAATGAATCCCCTTGTCCACCCTTCACATCCATATCTCTCCAATTTGGAGACCAGGATGTCCTGTGGGACCATGTCAAAGGCCTTACAGAAGTCCAGGTAGATGACATCAGTCAGTCTTCTCTTGTCAACTATTGTTGCAATTGTCACTAATGAAAAATATGAAATAATAATTAAAAGAAGAATATGGTCTGGTTGACAAGTCATATTTCAAATTGCATTTTTAAAATATTAGATCGCATACAGTGATTTTCTTTAATGACGTTATCTGAGCTCTGCAGAAATAAAAGGAAAACCAGTTCCACAAATTGTTTCTCATTCCCAATTTGATCAAAGAGAAATTTCAAAATTTAATCATAAACTAGAAATACAAAATTCAATGAGCTCTACATGATCTTCAATGTCCCTTCCAACCCAAGCCATTCTATGATTCTATGAATCTCTGCAGAGCTCTCCATTGTACAGCTAGCTTATGGGATCCCTTTTGACGTTTATCTCACAGAAGAGTTGGAGTAAAGTTATAACTTGTAGAATGTTCTGTGATGTTCTGAGATAAATTGGAATGTGGTATGATAAAAAACAAAATAGAAGCTGACCTTTTAGAATTTAATAACAACCACAGTCTTGGTAAAAATTGCTTTATTTATTTGAAAGTATTATCACCCCTTCCCTTCTCTGCTGAGGAAACTGAAACTGTAGAGATTGCTGTGATGATGGCAGAGCTGGGAACAGAAAGCAGCATCATGATTTCTAGGTCTTTGAGTTTATTGGTCTAGTGTTTACAGTACAGCTAAGTAGTAAGACTACATGTACTAAGAGAAAGTTTTTATTCAAACACAATAGCTCAAGAAATGAATAGGAAATATATTCCAAATTAGGGCAGGTGCTTTGAAGTTAAATATATGCAGGAGTGATGCACAAGAAATCTTTTCTCTTTCAAAAAGTTTGTACTCATGGTATTGATCTTTTAAAACTCCCATCACAGAACTAATAAACTACACTGGGCTGCATGTCTTCAGTGGTTAAAACAAACAAACAAACAAACAAACAAAAAACCTGTTCAATACAATGCTATGAAAGTGTTTTATGAAAGTATTTAATAGATAGACAAATAAAAAGAACTAGATCAAGCACATATTAATCTGGTATTTCAAGAAGGTCAAATAAAACAATACATTTTATTTATGCCTTTTATTCATGATACTACCTTCCCCTCCTCCCCCCCATCTCTACTTAAAATATACAAATGAGTGAGTCACAAAAGCTTTGCTTTGAAGTAATCTAACTTTGAGACAGAACAATTTAAAGACCAACCAAACTGATCTAGAGAAGCAAAGTATTTTCCCCACAGGTTCCAGAAAAATTGGGCTCAGAAGGCAGAAGAAAGGACTCCAGACCAAGATGCTAAATTTGACTCTGAGAATGTGATGCAGCTTAAGGTAATGGAGGTCACCAAAACATATGATTAAACACCTTTGTTGACAGTGAATTATTTAACTCACTTGTTTCTGTTCCCTTAAACTGCAACGAGCCTTGAAATACGAGATCTTTATCTCGTATTTCCTTTTAGGGCTAGCTGGCATGTGATTTGGGAATGTTGCACCAGTGAAGATCTCTTGCTTATACCATGCCTTTTTGTCTGTATATATGCACTCTCCTTTTGTGTTCATCTAGCCAGGCAATAGTCTGTCTCCCCATGCTCTGCACTTGTTAGCTGGTTTCTGATGGGTGAAGAAGTCTTGGTAACCAGGAGGTGGCTCTCTGCAGCAGCACAGTTCAGCTCTTGAGTTGACAGGAAGGGTAGCCCAGCAATACCTCAATGCTATCAGAAGGTGGAAAGGAAGAGGGAACAACTCTTACTGTGGAGGCCCATGTCAATGTTTGGTAGTGCCTGAGAAGCTGCAGAATCCCAAGATCTTTAAGTGCTCCTCTTCTAATGCAACACCAGATGCTGAATGCCACATAACTGCAGCTTTGCTGGAAATACCTACGTTAATGTCACTTGTGTTCTTCTTCACCCATGCAGGTCTACCAAGGTACTAGTACAGCTCAGAGAACAGCATTTTAACATAACCATCAAGTCACCTAACTCTGTACACAGCAGTAGTAGCTAGATAGTAGTAGTAATTAGATTCACTGGTCATTAGATTTCCATGCTGGGTTTTCTAATTTACTCCAAAACCTCCTTGAAACAAGGTCTTCTCTATAGGCTAGCTGCAGAATCCAAAACTTGCTTAGTGGAGACAGGGTGAGGGCTACATGAACTCTAGAAAGTTACCAGTCTAAAAAGGCTGCCTTGGAGAAGGAACAACCCCATTTCGTTGAAGCTACTGATCTTTTCTTCAAAGGATAAATTTTAGAAGGCTATGGCCATTTGCTCTGGGGAGTAAAAAAAAATAAATAGATGAATGCAAAGCCTAGAAACAAACATGCAAACAGGTGTGCTTTAATATTCTAACTGGTGTGTTTTTACTGTCAAATAACACAGCTTTCTGGCTTGCTTCCAAATACTAAGTCCTGCTTCTCCATATTACTTCTGCATACATATACAAAGCAGACTGGATAATTCCAATTTCTTCATAAGAGTTCTGTCTAATTTCTCCAAGTTACTTAAATATTTTATTAGATTTTGTGCAAAAAAGTGTCTTTAGCAAACCACATTTTTTTCAAAGCTACCAAGATTTTAAAGTACCAATTCTAGAAAAAACATTCAAGTTTTACCTTCAGTTAATATTTCTACTCAAGTCATAAGATCAATTTTACCTAGTTTTCTTTAGAGCCCAGTTGTGACATGCATGTCCGTATGTATACTGTAGTTTACACATAAACTATATTTTATGTGGAAATTCCTCTGAGTTTTAGAAGGAATAAAGGAAATAAGATTTTTTCATACTTTTTTTGCAAAATATTGAAAATCTACGTGTTTGTGTCTAAACATAGGTCTTATTCTTGGAAAACAGAGATAATCTTGTCTATTTATAGCAAATTTATTTTAAAAAACAACTCAGATCTTCATCCAACAGACCTCTGAATCTACATGAAGTTAGAGCTAACTGTACAGCTAATACACTTGTAAAGGCTCACAGTTTCTGTTTGCCAGGAAGAATATGTGTTAGAAAACATCTGAAAGTCTTCATGTATATTTTTATGTCATTCCCAAAGTGCTCTGGCTTTGGTAAATACAGCTAGGAAAATAAAGTTTGAGGGGCTATATTTATGCCTTGAGAATGTTTTTAATGTTTTCCTCTGCTTTAAATTATCTGCAGCTTAAAATAAAATAAAATAAAATATTTCTTAAAAGCAGGAGCAATGTCATTGAAAATGGTAGACAGATGAATGGCTGAAGAAGAAAAATACTTATGGAAGCAAAAAATTTCAAGAATTCTTACACTGGCATGTTCCAGTTGAGGATATTTGCAAAGGCATACTGATTAATCTTCCTGTCACATTTATGAGACTGATATATTTTAACATATTAATTTTCCAGAGGGATAAACTGAGGTTTAAATGAAGCAAAGTTATGAGATCATAATAAATGGTTTTAGGACTACAAACATGGTGAAGGGCCTAGAGGGCAAGACATACAAGGAACAGCTGAGGTAACTAGGCCTGTTCAGCCTGGAAAAGAGGAGGCTGAGAGGAGATCTCATTGTGGTATACAGCTTCCTCACGAGGCAGAGCAGAGGGGCAAGTGCCGATCTCTTCTTTCTGGTAACCAGCGACAGAACCTGAGGGAAAGGAGTCAAACAGGGGAGGTTCAGTTTGGATATCAGGAAAGGTTTCTTCACCGAGAGGGTGGTCATGCACTGGAACAGGCTCCCCAGGGATGTAGTCAAGGCACCAAGCCTGCTGGAGTTTAAGAAGCATTTGGACTGTGCTCTCAGTCATATGGTCTGAATTTTTGGGTAGACTTGTGTGGATCCAGGAGCTGGACTCGATAAACCTTGTGGTTCCCTTCCAACTCAGGATATTCTATGATTCTGCTCTATGACTCTAAATGTATAACAGTCAAAAATAACAAGATACTTTGCATGCACACTCATCATATTAAAGGTTCTTTCTCTTTGCTCAAGACTGATCAAAGGTCTGCCTAATTGGCAGACAAGGCACATTAGAAGCAGCTCTTATGTAAGCATGTGAACCCCAAGGGCATATTTTCACCAAGGCACCAAGATAATATTACTTTTGAACCTTAAACACTGACAGCACTCCCCCAGAGAAATGAAAGAAATGTTGATTTGTAAACAGTAGAAGGGTTGCCAAGTTCATCTCCCCTAGTGAACTGACACCACCAGGATTCTTGCTACACATATTTAATGTTGCATCACCTGATGTATACTTACAATCATTGTATATATGCATTTTTATTATTCTGCATTATGATGTAAAATACTTATTTTTTTTTCTTTGAAGATGACATGCAAAAGGTATTAGATTTCTTTTTAATGTAGGTTTGAAATTATTTTGTGATGATTAGACAGGACATGTATCTTCATTGTACTTTAAAGTTGTGGTAGTAAAACTCTTTTTTCTCCCCTCAAAAGTATCAGGATCATTAGGTTATATTTTATTTTTTTTTCCTCCTTGGACTGTGTGATGGTTTTACTCAAGTGGGCAGCCGAGCTCCACCACAACCGCTCTCTCACTCCTCCCCTCCTCAAAGAGGAAGGGGGAGAAAAGACAACACAAAGAGCTCGAGGTTTGAGATGAGAATGATTTAATTAAGGAAAGGGGAATGGGGAGAAAGAGAAACAAAAGAAACAACAAGGCCGCGCGGAAGCACAGAGAGAAAGAAAAAAAAAGTTATTCTCTACTTCCCATCAACGAGCGATGTTCGGCCACGTCCCGGGAAGCAGGGCCTCAAAACGCGTACCGGTTGTTCAGGAGAGACCCTCCCCCATGAGAGCCCCCCTTTTATTGCTGAGTGTGACATCAGGTGTTATGGAATATCCCTTTGGTTGGTTTAGGTCAGCTGCCCTGGTGATGTCCCCTCCCCATCAATTGCCCACCCCCAGCCTGCTGGCTCTTGGGGGCCTGGAAGGAGTTCTGATGTTGTGCCAGCACTATGCAGCAATAGACACAACACTGGAGTGATACCAGTGCTGTTCCAGCTATGAGTGCAGAGCACAGCACTGTGTGGGCTGCTGCAGGGAAAGGTGACTCCATCCCAGACAGACCCAACACAGACTGCAACATCACAGATGTGCTCTGAACCTTCACATTTTTATTGAATTTAGTGATAAGTGTTTTTAGCGGTGGTATCATTTCATGCACGTGAACTCAATCTCTAAAATTGTATGAGTGAAGAAAGCTTAATTTTAAACATTTCAACAAATCTTCTCACCATTACTCATCTTTCTTGCAGTGTCAACATAGCCATGCTCTATACTCCATATTAATATTTAAAATTTAAAATGCTACATTAATATTTCACTGTGCTATTTTTAACTAGATAAAGCCAGAATCTTTTCTATAAAATCTAGGTATTTTCCTTGTTTTGGTTTGGTTTTGTTTGGTTTTGGGGTACCATATTATCTTAAATAATGGATGTTCATGTACTCTAAATAAAGCAGTAGCACGTTGCAAATTAAACTTGACTATCAAAACAGAAGCCTTTGTCCCAGTGCTAACACCTCTGCCTCATGCTGGGATGTGCATGTTCTGCTGTGCCTCTGTGCTGTCCGGCTGGACCACTTTATATGTCTCTCTTCAGAACAACAAAGAGGGTTGTCCTAATTTGGCTGTCTTTTGTGGGAAGGGCTCTCCAGCAAAGCAGGGTAAGCTAGTGTCTTCTCCTCTCTCTGAATAGCAGCAGTGGGGTTGTTCAACAGGATCTGTTGGTTTAGACGTGGTGAGATTTATAGAAGTGTTCTGCCTGGGTCTAAAACACACCGAAAAGTGTGTGCCCACTTATGTGTCAGGGTCTGCTGGAGTTGGCTGGAACCAACTGTGTCCAGAATGGGGCAGACCCTGGCCTCTTCTCCCAGAGACCATCCCTGAAAGTCATTTCTCTCTCACTTTTATAAGATGTTAAGTGAATTTACTATCCTCTCTCGCAAGTTTTCCTTCTCTTAAAATGTGTAAGCAAGTTATTTTTACATGAGAAAGATAATGGTGGGCATTTTCAGTAACCAATTACAAAATTACATGTGCAGCTTGGGTTTTTTTCATTTTGCTTTGCTTTGCCTTCTTTATATTTCTAAGTATTATGAATCAATATAGATTTACATACTCAGAAAAATCCTATGGCCATGCCCATACAATTTAAACAATAGAGCCTGAAGAGCACCACCACTTATCAGTAAATGTGTTTCCACATCTACATGCATTTTGCAAGAGCCCTGCATCTAGGTAGGCCAGGAAGTGCTTGGTGAAAAAGTATTTATATATAGAGATGTCTATTATGTTTCTCTCCCCTTACTACATGAGAATGGCAAGGTATTAACCTTGCTAGGCTGCTCACTAACAACTGACTTGTGTTATCTTAGCCAAGTGTTGACTCATTGTGACTTGATGTGCCATCCAAACTATTTCTGTGTTAGAGCAGAATACTGTAACAACAAAGTAGTCAAAATGGAAGCTTGAGTTTAAAAAAAAAAAAAAAAAAAAAAAAAAAAAAAGATTATAACAAATCTGACCAGCATTAAACAGGAAGTTGAAGAGATGGTAGAATTTAGTAGGCAAATGAAATGCTGAAAGTGTCCTCAGCACATATGCACACATCCAGTTCTTTGTTGTTTTGGGCTCAGTGCTCCATTACTTTATGTGCACATGGTGGCCTGAGAAAGAAATGAATAACATCACCTTGTCTTCTTGCTTATATCTCAAAGTAAGTTTTGAAGCCACTGACTGTCATACTTCAGTAACTGTTACTCTTTATTATTAATAGTTTTGACTGTTCCAGGATCAGGATCTCCCTGCTGTAACCTTTACTGCCTGGTCACTTTTACTTGGACATCTTTTAGTACACTCAGGAGTCCCCACAAGTAGTATTATACTTTCAGGTGAAGAGCAATCATTTATGAGTTAATTCTTATAGTAGATAGCTAGAACTAACATGGTAATAGCCTGAGCACTAGTATGCATATCACTCCCATGAAGGCATTTCTTGACTCTGCTGGCTGGGCAGTTGCTATGCAGTGTGAAAATGCTGGCCTGTGCTATTGAAAGAGGATTATCCTAAGTCTTCTTCCTGAGTTTCCTTCTGTCTTTATGCTGTTCTAGCTCGAGGTTTAACATTTTTCCATGATGTTTTTTCTTTTAAGTCACTATTGTCTCACTTTCACTTACGTTTTTATTTTCACTTTTCTCATCTTGCATAGCACGTTATTCTACATGTCAACAATTAATTTTTTTTTTTTTTCCAGTGAAGCTAACCAAGGTGGTACAGGCTGTGCTTCTCAGAAAAAAAGCTAATGGTCAGGGTTAGGTGAGCCCCTATGTTGTAGATCACTCAACAGTTTTCTGATCTGGAAATTTATAGGTGTTTTGGAGATCAGTGTGTTTTGCTGAAATGCTGAAACTCCTTACTCATGCCAAGTCAGAAAGGTTCTATCAGGAAGAAATGTCAATAAGGTACAAAATAAAATTTGAAGGAGAAATCTGTTCCATCAAACTGCATGAAGAAACAACATATGGACATGTAAGAAATAAATGCTACCAAAAGAAATACCAAGGAAAAAAAAAAAAAAAAAAAAGAAATAAAATTAATGAGCATGTTTAATACTTTTTCTTTTGTATATTTAAATTGTAGTATAGCTCCACATTTCTGATATGGATGTAGAATTTTTAATACTAATTCGAACCTATGCTAGTGGAAGTACTCCAGATTCTGCTGTGATGAAACAGTTGATGGCTCCATCTCTGCCAAAGACCTCCTTGCCTAACTATGTACAGTTGTCTTTAGTTTCATCACTGTTTCTCTTCTAAATCTGCAACTATGAAGTGTACACAGTAACTCACCACAGGTTATATGGTCTTGCCTTTGCTCCTGTGGCTTTGCAGCTGTGGCTTTTTCACAGCTGGGCTCAGTCTTGCTCACCAGTGCATAGTGGCTTTGCACACTGTGCCCTTTTGTGATGGAATAATGCTTTATCTTTAGAGGTATTTCATCCATCCCAGAGGAAAGTATGGTACAATATTCTGTACTAATTGTATAAATAAGTTGTGTTTGTGCTTTCTTTGGATTATTATCCAGGGTATCTGACACTTTCTGTAATATTACCAAGGAATATCTAGTATCCCCCACTGTAGCCTAGATTGGAATAGGAAGTAGTGAATAGTGTGACCTCACATACAAAGAAGAGGGCCTAACATGTTCGGAAAAGCTTGTGCATGCCTGTGACCTTCTACAAAATACCACTAGGTGTCCTCTTGTAATAACTTTACTTCTGTAACATGCATAGAACTGTATTGAGGGATGGGAAAAAAAAAAAAAAAAAAAAAAAAAAAAAAAAAAAAAAAAAAAAAAAAGGGCCTTGTAGGTGCATACCCTAGAACTGATTTTTGGATTGACTTCTGTAGGGCCTCTGAAGCTCGGTTTCTTTTCTGAGACACAGGAAATATAGGGATGTTTTCAGCTCATATTTCTGTGAAATATTAATTGTCCACACCCATCTGTTATATGGAAGTTGTATTTATAGATCAACCAATCAGGAAATAACCCACTCTACCTTTGGACCCCTTAGAGAAATATATTAGTCAAAAGATTACAATACAAACATTGTAAGGTCTATGTTTTAAAAAGCAGGATTAAGACTCATGTGACAAGGAGCCTATTTCTGGCTGGAATCTATCACGTTATGCAAAGTAGGTTAACATTTTTTGATGTAAGTCACTTCAGACATGCATAATAGCATTATTTGCTTAGTCATAATTTGACCTGAAAATATGAGGTATTTCTTTAAGTCCTTGCAGTGCTATGACGTTTCACTGCAGGTTATTCAGTATAGTTACTCAGTGCGGACAATGAGCTGGTGAAAAACAGCAGCTAATTTCTAGTGCACCATAGTATGTTAATCTGACCGTCTCAGATGTCTTCTTTTTTTGAAATCATTTGACGATTATACTTCTGTTCACTGCAGTTCTTGTGCTAGCAGGATTCTTTTCATTTTTTATTATTATTATTGTTTGCACTCACAGCTTTCCATCTTCTCTATCTCTCTGTGCATTATAACCACATGAGGAAGTTGAAAGTGGGATAGATAACAGTTAAGAAATAAACCTGTCCAGAGTGTCTTGGTAACATTACACTGCTATGATTGTCTCATCAGGAGGTTCAAAATAAATTCAGTCAGACTGACAGATGATAAGATCTCTTATTATCTTCCTCTTAAATTTAATTGTAAACTTAGTTTTTAAAATTTCTTCTCAGTCTCTAATCTTCAACTATGTCTTGGGAGAAGAATAATAAATTAGTAGGGGAAAAAGAGAGAGAGACTACAAAATGTGGACTTTTGCATTTAAAAAAAAAGGGGGGGGGGAGGGGCAACATTAGCTAAATTCCTTAATTCCCTCCCTTCTGCCACACACAAAATAAACAAATAAAAAATCTCAATGCATATTGGTAGCAGAATGATGTTTTAAATCTTATTTTTTAATACATAACAATAAATCTTCTGTTCAGAGTTTGGCTACTTACTTTTCAAGTGTCTGTTACTCCATAAAATGGAATTTTAGTGCTTCTCTAGAAGATGATTGAAAAAATACCAGATCTTCTATGTCCTTTCAGTTTGCTTCATTTACCTGGTATATATTAGGTAGAGTATACAAGTGATAGAAGTGGGTAGATGAACTTTGAGGATTAGCCGATATACCGTGGCTTAGCATTTATAGGAAAAAGTGGCTCTGCATCTGTATGACTGCTATAAAATCAGAAGAACTGGAGCATAGCCACAACCTAGAGAGTTTTTGCGTGAGGGAAGGCTGACTGAAGTCCCCATAGTCTTGAAATAAATCCATGCTAGAACTGATCTGGCCTGGTGCAGGAAAGTCTGTAATGTGCTTCCAGTCTAGAGCACTTTGAACAGAAATTCAGGTGAACACATAAGATCCTAAGACAAATTTTATTTTCTTAATTTGGCTTCATTTGTGCTATCATTCGACAATACTGATCATGACTCTAACTTTAGAAACAACAACAACAAAAAAAAGGTATTAAGAGCATTGTAAAAACTGATGGAATGGTATTTTCTGTGATGTGTGTGCACACTGGCAATGTTGTAACCTAAGCCTTATAAAAGAAGCAGAAAATGTGCCTTTTCAAAATCCATCTGTATGCAAGACAAGATCAGAGAGGACGCTGACTTGCTAAATTGGTTAGTTAGCTCTTTATGAAGCTCCATGGCTATCAGGTGATATGAAATAACAATGGCATGTGGACTAATCTGGATCATACTCTGTAATCAACTTCTCACTAATATCAGAATTGCATGTTGTAAACCATAAAGAAAACGGGCACTCATTTAACATTTGGCTGCTAAAAAAACAGTTCCGTCAATCCAGTTCCTTGAGTCAACAAAGTTGGGAAGGTATAAGTAGGAGTCAGTGGCTGGTTAAAATTACTAAATACATGATTTTCTGCCATCATCACTGAGGGTTTACAATTAAACTTAAGGATTTGATTATTTTTTTTTATATACGTTTTTTTATTCCCATAGGCCTCCACCCACAGCTTAGCTTTTCATGAAAACTACAGTATCTTTATGTTACTCTGCAGACTGTTTTATACTTGTGCTCTTGGAGTTGGTGATCCTGCTAGCTATGTTTCAGAATTTCCATCTAAATAAGCAGTATGATATTAAATGCAAGTGAAAGATAGGTTTAGTGTTATATATTACCTAAAAACAGCTGTTCTTAGAAGTTCCCTTTCTGTATTGCAGTGGTAATGGGGCAACTCTAATCTTACAGCAATATGAATATCATAGGTCAAGCTGCAACTTTTTAAAGCCACAGGTAGAAATTTCTGAGGAAGAAACAAAGTTAATTAATTCTGTATGCTTTCTTTCATAACATATTTATTTTCCCCTCTGTATGGTTAATGGAAAACAATTGCTTTTCTCAGAATACCTCACAAAGTTTTAATTGCTCTCATTGACAAAAATTCAGAGAAATACTGATATCTGAAAAGGAGCCAAAGAAAGCTTATCCTTTAATAATATGAAACCAAAAACCAAACACCAGAACCAAACAAAAAAAAATAAAAATTAAAATTAAAAAAAAAAAAATTATATCTGTGAGGGTTTTGAGAACCTGTAGGAGGAGTTTCACTGTGTTTTAAAGTGTTTGCAGACCTCTTTAGAGGAAACTGCAGATGTTGGAGTCCATATTGTTCTCAGTCTCTTCATCCTTGTCCATCTTAAGCTAAAAAAGCATATAACACTTATTTTCTATACACTTCCACAAGACTTCAGATGGATTATTTCTCAAGCTAATCAGCTTCTGGAAAGTACACATGGAACAGCTATATCTGAGACCTTGGTATACTCTCTTGGGGATTTTTACTTGAGCCAGAACTATAATCTCAAAGTAAAGCACTGCTATTATAGATGTTGTCGTTTTTTAAGCAAGCAATATATTTTACAATTGATATAAACCAGGACTATGAAAATTCAGTTGAAATAAATCCTTGATGATTTTTCTGTGAAATTGAATGGATATTTTATTTGACACTTGCAGTAAGATGTACTAAATGCTTTCTTTAGAGTAAATGTGTACCTCCTTTTCTGAAATTTCTTCCATTTTAGGTTTGTCCTCTTTTCCTGGCTTCCAAAATCCATTTTCTCTTGCAAGTGATGGATTACAGAACTACTTAAAAGAACTTCAGGAATAAAATGAGCAGATTCATTATGAACAATTAACACCTTGCCAGTGATTTTTCCTCAGGCTTTTCAAAAATCATTTTATTGGAGAATATTGTGGTTTTAACCATGCTACAGTAGCCCTGTTCTCACTGCTCTTCAGCTCATGCTTGGCTTGTCCACCTCTTGTGTAATATGTTTAAATATGGTTAATTTGGTAATGTAATGCTAATTTAGTAGTATAATATGGTAAATATAGCTTTATGTTTTAAATACTAAAAAGGGGTGTTGCCCCATTAAAATTAACAAAGCGATCTATAACAAGCAGTTTCTGTGAGTTCAAACAAAGCATTAATGGATATAACTGCTTGTAATTTTGTTTTATAAATAAAGACAAGGATTGCATATGCAGGTTTTAAGAAATCAGATTGATTCTTCTAGAAATGTATTTATGAATGTAAATAAAATGTTTAAGAATGTAGATTAGTATAGTACAATATTGGCAGTTTTATGGATTTTTAAAATATTCAAGAATGATGTCAGCTTTAGACCATCTTGAAATTACCAGAGGATTTGGTGGTTGGAATAGAACAACCCATATTTTGCAAATATATATACTTTTAAAATTGTATCAAGTTTATGGTTGGACCAATTCAAATATTTCCTGAATATATAAATTATGAACATCTTTCTGATTGACACTGACCTTCATATTTTTGAGTTGTTTCATATTTAAGCAGGAATTTGGATTATTTTTCCAATTCCTATGGAAAAAAAAAAAAAAAAAAAAGGCTTATGCAATCACTTGGTCATTTCTTGTTCTTGCAAACCACTGACCAAGTTTTCTTAAGTGTCGTAGAGACTGCAAAGTTCTGAAGTTTCTATAAGTTTAAAAAAAAAAAAAAAAAAAAAAACAGCAGCCCCAAGTAGAGGTGAGAATCCCAAATATGGACCTCTACTTAGTCCCTTATCTATTTGGAGAGGTATCAGCCAGCTGGCTACTCAGCATGTGCAAAACTCTAAAACAGCTGAATCTGTTGCCAAACAACTATGTGATCTGGGAAGGTCTCACTGACAAAAGAGAGAAACATTTATCTGACACCTTTGAGAGAGTTTTGATTTGTTTGTTTTGAGAACTTACAAGTGAATCTAACTCTTTTCCAGCTAGTAACAAAAGCTTCATGAAAACGTCTAATTTTCAGCTTCCTCACCTATCTATTATATTGTTATCTAACAATTTTTTAAGATTCCCAGGCAGCTGTTGCTCATCAAAATCTTCTGTCTTCAGGTCAGCTAAATGCTAATTTTTCAAGCACATTTGTGTGTGGTTCTTTCATCGTTACTGTTGTTAGGTTATTCTTAGGAAAAATATGTACTAAGTTGGCATTATTAATGAGACATATCAGGAAAGAGCAGAAAAATGATAGTCCATCATAGTTATTGACAAACCACATGGCACAAGATGAGGCAATTGAACCGTGAGATTATATTTTAATGAAAACTAGACAAAACTAAATAATGTGAACATTAAGAAATAATGTGTTCAGGCACAGCTGTTTAAGCATTTGGTTAAAAAAGACTTTCTGCACCAGCTGGGAAATCTCAGTGGTAATCCTAACAAGCCCATAATGAATGCTGTGCACGGAGGTCTCCACAGCACAGGCACTGCATGTGTGCATTGTGCTCAGTATCTCCTGTATGTTTCTAAATAAGACGGCCTTGCTTCAGTAATTGTCACTATGATGGCAACATCATTCCCCGTAACTTGTGCTTTTATGCTACCGTCATCTTTCTGGCTGCCTTGCTTCCTTCTTTTTATATTACAGTAGTAAAAGTTAACAGACAGAACTATATTGATTAGTCTCAGGTAAGGTTTTGGCCTTAAAAGTAATTTTTTCCCTAAAAGGAAAAAGGTGTCTTTCCAGACCCCCTGCCACAGGTGGAGAAACTTCTGTTGCAAGCTCTGACTGGAATTGCCCTGACCTCTGAGTCTTCCTCCATGTTCTGTTTTACTCGAGACTTTGAGGAGAATCACTTTGATGAGAGGAAGGCAGTGTTTCCTTTTCATTTTGGAAACACAAGGTGAAAACTGACCCACAGAATTCTCTTAAAGGGTGTTTTCAAAATGGTACTCACAGCATGTATTTGATAGTATTAAATTAGTATTTTGTCCTTAAGAAGAAAATCTCTTACCAGTTTTATCAATCATTCCTTCTGAATTTCAGTGTATTCATTACTCTGATAAACCTTACTTTCCCAAGAAAATATTAAAAATAATTTAAAAAAAAATCACAATGTCTTTTTTTTTTTTTTTTTTTTTTTTTCCCATTGGCTTAGAGTAAGAGGGAAGGTTGTTTTGCATAGGCTCTGAAATCTGAGAGTTGTGTGGGTCTCTCTCTTGCCTAGAGGGTTGTGCCATGAAAACCATGAGGTGCTGGAATAGTATTAGCTGGGCATATTCAATAAACAGGAGGAGTTTTAGGGCATGGCCTAATCCTTCCTGTCTCACATTGTCACACGTGCTGCTTGAGATGTTCTTTGGTTATCTCCTGATCCTGGATGGGAGAGCTTTTTCAAATAGTGTGTCCCATGAGAACGGAAAGTTGTTTGGGCTGCTGGATATGATGTGAACCCAAGATTTCCCCATCTACTAATTAGTAGTCAGTGAATCTCTCGCTGGGATAGTTCCTTTATCTGCAAGTGTGTAACATTTTAAACTGAATGGTCTTTCTTGGTGCGAGTAGAGAGGTGACAACAGAATCTAATGCAAGACAGAATCTACCTGTAAACTTCTCTTGAGTGGAGGTTTGCCCAGATAAAGAAAATTATTGTTTTGTTTTCAGGTCAAAAGCCAGAGTAGTTACCCTTGTGCCTATGGTAATGCAGGTCATCATGGGCAGCACTGCAGCTTAAGCCGCAAGTTGGAGAAGGCTTTGTCTGAATTGACCTGCCTTCATACTCTCATGTAGCTGAACTTGAGAGAAAGGGAAGTAGTTTACATTTCTTTCATTGATTACGTTCTTGTTACAGTTCAGGTCCCTTCTGTTTCCATCTTGTCTCTGTTAGGGTAAGCAAGAAGAATTCAGATGTAACAAGTAGTGTTCACACAGATATTGATGAATGCAAATGCAAATGTTAATACATTTTGATGGTGTGAAGAGCATCAGATCCTCCCGACAAACTAAGAGGTGAAGATCACAAATTCTGCTGTTTTGTTACTGTTTGTTGTTGTTGTTGTTGTTTTGTTTTGGAGATCCATGTTGTGTGTGGAACATTTTATTAAGCCTGTGAAGTAAAAGAGCTTTTCAGAATAACCCAGTTAGATTTTCTCAAGCTGTCAGTAAAATAAAAGCTTTACTCTCTGTTGAAATAAGACATGAAAATGACAAGCTTAAGACAGAATTTTTTTAAGAAGAGTTGAATGCAACTAAATATTGGGGATAGAATAATATTCAGCAGCCAGACAACTTCAGCAGCAGTTCTATTAGAAAAATAAACATTAATATTAAAATGTCTGTCAAACTTTTTCCTGTGGATTTTCTTGATGTATTTTGATATTTCGTTTCAATGATTTCTGATATGAAGAATCTGGGCTTTTTTTTTTCCTGTTTATAGATCTATTGTGCTTTTTCTTCAGATTAAGCTACTTTGATTGAATTTAAACCAAACAAAAATATCAACCAAAAAAAAAATGACCTATTTCTGCTCATTATTTTCAACATTGTTGAAAAGATTTTTGTGAATAGTAATTCCATATTCAGTGTAATAGCTAACATCAAAATAAGCAATAATATTTTTCAAGAGCTGTTCTACCTCTACTAGTGTTCTACCTCATCTTTTAAGACTCGGCATGAATACTAAATTGGTTTCAGGTATTCAGCCAAGTGTGGGCACCATAGGGAGTTACTGTCATTGATGTTTATTTTAACAGTAGTGAGGTTCTTTAGTGCTTCACCTATTAAGAGGTATCAGAATATATGATGTGTCATAGCATGGCTTTTATACTGATTAGTTTTTGTGGGACTTTGTATAGCAAGACTAAGTTATACCACAGATAAAATGCAATGATGCTAGATAATTAACTATAAACTAGTGTAATTTTTAAGAAATTGTGCTCAACTCTTATTTGTTTAAATGAGCATATTAACCACTTCACTTACATTGAGACAAAACTACATCCTAGCTAACTGAGGATTCTTTCACTTGGGGTTTGTAATGACACAAGGTTTGTTGTCAGGTATTTGAGTATTTAAGAGCTTCCTTGTTTTCATGCTCCTAAGGCTTTTTTGAGTCTCCAAATTTTTAATGATGTAAAGGTGTGTAAATGAAGCTTAAGGAAAAAATAGTATTTTCTTTTGTTTTGTGTTTTTTTTTTGTTTGTTTGTTTTTGTTTTTAATGATATAGTTTGTACTGTTAAGTCTGAAAAAAGGATACATTTTATTTTGAATTTTAGGCTATTCTAAACAATTTTTTTCATGAATAAATAATACACCTGAATTCAGCATAGGAAGGGGTGTAAAAAAAAATAATCAAAAGTCCTCAACATGTGATGTTTATGCTGTGTTGAAAGAAGACACTGGGTATGACTACATCCATAGGTTACAGTAAGCCATCATTGTGGCTGGTAAAGGTCTGTCTGCAATTGTAATGAAAAGAGTACTAACAGACCTTGTAGGAATTAAGCTGCTCAAACTTCTCTAATTTCTGTGAGCATTTGTAAAATTCCTTAATTCATCATCCATTAAAAGA
>NC_048893.1:68041241-68158456 GCF_011077185.1 Oxyura jamaicensis | reverse complement strand
GGGGTTATACTGAAGCCCAGCAGTCCCAACAACCCTCAATTTCAGATGGTGTAGCGAGTTTATGTGACAAGGTTTTGGTAGCAGGGGGCCATAGGTTTGGGTTCTCTGAGAATATAGAAGCTGGCCCACATTAGGTAAGGGCCCCACAGCTGACCAGATCTGAGCCAATAATCGATGTTGTTTGAGCTTCTGTGAGAGCATATTTAAGAAAGGGGGAAGAAAAAAAAAAAAAAAAAAAAAAAAAAAAAAAATGTCCCACAAAAAAACGGGGAGAGAGAGAGGAGTGAGAAACAGCCTTGTAGGCACCAAGGTCAGTGAAGAAGGAGGGGGAGAGGGGCTCCATGTGCCATAGCAGAAGTCCCCTGCAGCCTGTGGTGAAGCCCATGGTGAAGCAGGCTGTCCCCCTGCAGCCCGGAGTACCCCGGTGGAGCAGGGTTCCACGCTGCAGCCCATGGAGGAGCTCCCAGTGGAGCAGGTGGATGTACACCGATGGAGGCTGCGGCCTGTGGAGGACCCCCGCTGGAGCAGATTCTAGGCCGGACCTGTAGCCCGTGGAGAGGAGACCATGCAGGAGCAGGTGACATGGCAGGGGCTGCTGCCCATGGGGGACCCATGTTGGAGCAGTTTCCTCCTGAGGGATGGACCATGTGGTACAGACCCATATCTGGAGTAGTTCTTGAAGAGCTGCTGCCTGTGGGAAGCCCACACCAGATCAGTTCAGCAAGGATTGCATCCCGTGGGAGGGACCCCACAGCATAGGGTACAAGAGTGACCAAGAAGGAGTAGCAGAATCTCTATAGGAAGCTCTATAAACTGACCATAACCCCCATTCCCCTGCACCACTTGGAGGGAGGAGGTGGAAGAGGGTGGTTGGGGGGGAAGGTGCTTTTGGTTTCTGTCCTTTGTTTCTCACTTCTCTAGCTTGTTAGTAATAGGCAATAAATCTTACTATCGCCCTATAATGAGTCAATTTTGCCTGTCACAATAATTGTTGAGAGATCTCCCCATCCTTACCTCAACCCTTGAGCCCTTTTCATCACATTTTCTCCCCATTACTCTTTGAGGAGGGGGAGTGAGAGAGCAGTTGTGGTGGAGCTTGGCTGCCCACCCGAGTAAAACCACCACAGATGGTCAACTCTCACACTGTTTTCCTGCCCCTAAGTCATACATTACAGTTAGGGCACACTGCTAAAGGAAGTGAGGGAAGTGCTGTTCTGATTCTTCTGGTGCTAGCTTTGTGGACCCTTGTCGGGCAACTCTCCTTAAGCAGTTTTGAATTACATAGGCTAATGATATTTCGTTGTAAAAATTAATCTTTCCTACTTTTATGTCTTCCTTATACAGCTTAAGATAGAAGTTCAGGTTTGTGCAACCTTTTGCAAACTCAGTTTCAAATTCAGGCTTAGGAGAACTTGTTGTCACTTGCAAACAAGACCATATAATCAACAATTAAAGAACAACTAGGGAAAACAAAGTGGGAGAGGAGGAAAGCAGAGTGTGAGAGCAGTTATGGGCTCAGGAGTTCTGGAAAATATTTTATCTTCTGTTCATGTCTCCTCTTTGTGGTATGCACTGAAGACCCAGGCTTGCAAAACTTTCTCCAGCTCAGTCACTTTAATTAATGATGGAATTAAGAAGGTTACTCAAGAAAGAACAATGCAGGCTAATCTATCCCATTTGTCCCTGAGGACAATGTACCCTGGAGAATTTACATTTTTTACTGCTTTTAAGCATTTGTGATGTACTACTTTAACTAGCCTTTTAAGGCATATTTTTTTTTCAGCCAAGCCTCTAGTGTTCCCCCAACCCTTTATGAATTTTAGAGCTGCATTGCAACCTTCAGTTCACTGGTTCAAAGGGTGGCTGTCACAGGTTGACACTGCATTAATGATTCTTTATTTTTTCTTCATCTCCTCAGTTACATTACTCCGTCATATTTATTTTATTTTTCCTAGAGACTTCTTGGAATCTGTCATGAACTGTCCCTAACATGGTACCTGTTCAATATTATAACTGCCTTTTAGTTGGGAACTGTTCGTCAAGCCTGCTCAATTTTTCCCAGATTCACAAAGGAATTTCTATAAGTCTGTAGATTTGAAAGTACTTTGTCTCTCATATAATGGAAATGTCAGGCACCTGCAGCCTTTAAGCATCTAAAGGATGAAAGCTGGTACCCGTGAACTGCAGCTGCAGGCGTAGCACCTAATCCCTTTGTGTTTGAGGTCTGCTGTGATATTAGTTGACTCATCAATGAGTATCTTACCTAACCTCTCTGGAGCTTTTTTCACTGCTAATAAATTGAATATAGTAATTAGATGAACCCAATCTTGTAAAATTAATTAATGTTTTTATATACAGTGTGATAAATGATATAAAAGCATCACTTCTTGGTAGTTCACCCCTTGGGTTGAAAAGATCTTTCTGGAGGTGTATCTTCAGTAGCTGAAGACAGAACAGGATTCAGAGCTGAGTAGCTATGTTATGCTTTTTTTTTTTTTTTTTTTTTTTTAAGCCTATAACACGAACTGTGTCCATAATGTGCTGATTTTATAGCTATCCCTCTACGCAACGTTCTTCCTCATCATTTTAAAAACAGAGCAGAACATAATGACTTTAAACCGACGAGGGAAGGAGGTGCAATACCCTCGGAGGACAGCCTGGAGACCACTTGCCCTGCCCCTTCGCCATGGATTTATGAAGCCTTCGGTTTCCTCCCCTTCCCCTCCCGTGCGGGGGCCGCAGCCCAGCCCTGCAACCCGCAAATCCTGGCCGCCCGCTCACGCCCTACTCCGTGCCGATGCCAGGCGGGGAGGGAGGACGACGAGGGCAGGGCAGGGGCTCGGGGAGGCGCTGAGGAGCCGCCGCAGCTCGCTCGCCCTGCAGCGTCCTGGGTTGCGCGGCGGCGCCGGCAGCGGAGCCCCGGGATCCCGGTAAGGAGCGGGGGCTGTGGGTGGGAGCCTTTTCTCGCCTGCCCTTTGAGGGCTGCTGCGGTTTGCTCGGGTGCCCTGCGGCACTGCGAAACGTGGTGCTGGCTGCTGCTTCCCCCCAGAGGTTCCTGCTGCAGTGGGGCCCCGGTGGGCTGACCTCATACCCCCAGGCTCCGGAGGGGAAGGGAGAACAGTGGCGCTGCTCCTACCTCCCCCGGCCGGATACATAGTATCAAACCCAGAAGGGGAAGAGAGCGTTGTAATTTTTTATTTTTATTTATTTTTCTTTTCCTCGCCTCTCTCCTCTTCTTTCGCCGGGAGTTGCTTGCGTGCTAGGGGAGGTGGGGGCAGCGGTCTGGATACGTGAATTGGTCGGAAGGGCGATAATTGAAGGTAACGACCCGCCGCGGGGTATGGGGAGGAAACAATAATAATAATAAATAAATAAAAAAAGGAAAAAAAAAAAAATGAGGTGGGGGAGAGGACGAAGAGGCCACGCTGCGGAGGGATGGTGTTGCTCAGGAAGCGGGGAGGGCGGCGGGGCCGGGCCCGCTGCAACTCCGGGGCGGGGGGGGGGGGGGGGAGCGGGCCGGGCGATGCCCTGGGGGTGGGAACGGCGGCCTCGGCCCGTCCCTGCCCAGCCGATGCCCCCGCTTCTCCCTGGGAAAGCTAAAGGAGTGTAGCCCTATGAATAAGGAGCGTGGCGAGACGTCCTTGCGCTGCTTTGTTGTGGGTAGGGGGTAATCCGACGTGCGATATTACAGGGCCCCCTTGCACACTGCCCAAAAAAAGGGGAAAATCTAATGCGATTTGAGGGGAGGGTTGTCTTGTTTTCCATGTTATTAGGCCCTAGATTAAAAAAAAAATAAAAAAAAATGGGCGTAGTATTCGACAGCAGTTGTATGAAGAGGTCTGGTTATTCCAAGCCTTGGTACTGTTTCCCATCTCTTGACTGGGAAATTACTGGATAGCTCATGACACCTACCTGCATGGCACTGCAAGGATTTAACCCAATTTTTGTTGCAGGATCCTGTGAGGATATCCTCTGTTTTCTAGAAACTAGATACATGACCTTGTCTCATACAGTCCTTTACAATAATGTTACTTAGAAGGATTTTGATTCATATGTTTGCCTCACAGCCTTTTAAGGGCATAACTAGAGACGCAAATAACTAATGACAGACCATTATCTTGCAGTGGGAAGCAATGAAACTAAATGGGAGAGTTGTTTCACACAGAAATATTATGCCATAGGTTCAGTCAAATGATTAGTTGTTTTTTTGTTGCCTTATTTTTGATGCCAGTAAAGGTTATTATTAGGTTGGTGAAATCTAGTCCAAAATTCATGTCTTCTCTAAGCCTGATTTGTTTAAACTTGTATTAATGTAAGAATAAAATTGAAATAGGATGTGATCCCAAAGGTATAACAAAATGAATGGCCATTCAGAAGCTTTTGATCCAAAAGCTCACATCTCTTTACAGAATAACTTTCTGCATGAGTTGGTATTCTGGAAACCTTCAACCCTGTTTGATAAGAAGCTGATAGCAGTTCAGAGATATGCTACTGGATTTTGTTTTCATTTGCATTTACTGTATCAAAACAATCATAATTTCCTGCTTACCTGTAATGTTCTTAAATAGAGAAATGGAAGTTTTGTTCTTGACTGTATAATGTACTCATCTTCTCTTTAAAGCAACTATATAGTTGAAAAATTACAGACAGTTGCTTTAGAGGAGTTGTAGAATCCCTGGTATGATTTAGTGCTTTAATCTCCATTCCTTTAATTTTTCATTTGATAAACTACAGTTTTGTAGAAAGAACATTTTAAAAACTTTCCCTCTGTTTTGGGGTGTTTTTCTGGATTAAATTCTTCAGAATTACTTAGGTGATGAGAGTAGAAGTCTTGGGTGAGGGAAGGATGGGGAGAACTGCGCTCATTCAAAGGTATCTGAATTAAATGTGAAGCAATAGCAGATTGAGGTTAACCTTTCACTATTCAGAGGATGTTGATAGATGCACCTGATATTGTAACAAATCTGCAATTTTTTCATTTCTGCCAATTTGGATTTCAGTTCTAATCTCTATTAAAGCTTGTTCAGTTCTAATCTCTATTAAAGCTTGTTTAGATTAGTAGTGAGGAAATAGAGTTCTAAGAGTACTTAAAGTCTTGAAGATTATGTAAAAAAAAAAAGCCTGAGTAAATAAAATTTGTAAAATGTCATCTTGGAGGAAAAAAAAAAAAAAAAAAGAAAGACTGCCAGAAAGGTGGTAGGGAATGGCTTGCTAACAGAGCACAAAATTAGCAGCTCTGTCGAGGCAACTCAGATAAACTTCCCATGTTTTACTCAAAGTCAGTTTAGATCTGGATCATTGGCAGGGCAGAGTGGGTGGCTGGTGAGCTGTGGGCTTGCTGGTATGAACGTAAGTGATGGCAGGGTGGAAGGAATGTGGCAGGGAATATGTATAATATCACCAAAAGCAGAGAGACTGGCATTTAGTCTGTATGGTACAGTGGGGGGAAATTAAAGAGCAGCTGATTTCTTCAGTAATCTCTCTGCTGCTAATCTCTCTGCTGCTGCTGATTTCAGTTCCTGTAGCAGAGTATAGATCCTTTCTCCAGTTGGGCAGTCTGCAATGTTAGACTGTCACTGTAAGAAACTTCTAATTTTTCTCTTTTACATTCCACATACAAAGTTGCAAGTCCTTATTACTTAGAAGTTTATTTGTTTTTTCCCTAATGGCTGATAATTTTGCATCTCCAATGGATGGATCATGTAAATGACGGTATAGTGAAGGAGGGAAAAAAAAAAATCATGTTTTGAAATGGGAAAGGGGGGAAAGACCCAACTTCCCTGGTGTTACCACAGATGTGAATAGTTTATAGAAGCTGAGGGGTGGTAGAGAGTAACACTGGTCTAGGGCAAACTCTGCTGATGAGTGATTATCTAACCTGGATATTATTGTTTATTGTATAGTTTGGTTTTGTTGTGTTGGGAGATGTTGGGGATAATCATAGTGTTGCTCTATAACTGCACTATTATCCCATTATTACTATTAAAAACTATAGTGTTCTTATTCTGCAAGGCTCCTGGGTCCACAGAGGAGGCTTAAGAAATGAATTTGAATGTAGCAAAGCTGTCCAATAAAATTAACACTATCTAAGTTATTAGCAGTAGATCATGGAAAGAGTCAGGCATCTACAGACATACCTAGAAGTAATTGTTAATTGAAGCATGTTCACTTCCCTGGCACAAGCAATGTTATTATGCAAAGGCAGTTCTTGCCTGGGAGCAGTTCACCTGCATTAATGTGAGACTGTTGCTGGACTTCACCAATACATATCTTTCAACAAGGCGAAGGATGAGGTTCAGTGGTCATTTTAAATTACCACAAAATGGGCTGCTGCCAGAGGGTCAGCCTGCCTGCCTCACCTCTGGCTACACATTCCTGATCTCTCACTTATGCTGATACTATAATTTGTGGCCAAGTGCAAATCCGTTCTTGTTGCTGTTGGCTTGGTTTTCAGCTGGATGAGTTCCTGGGTCTGACTCAATGTGTGACTGAAATGCACTGAAGAGTCAGCAGAGACACGTAGCTGGGGGAAGAGCAGGCTGATCCTCATGGTACTCAGTAGGAATCCCACTTGTGCCAGGTTAAAAAGATGATGGCACTGCAGTATAATGAGTTTACCCAGTGCCATGTTAACACTTCTGTGTATCTTCCAGATTAGATTTGGTTTATATCTGGCCAACTAGGAGAACGAGGAGAAGTATCTGTCTGCCTCTGGTCACCTGCATAGACATACTCCAGGAGGGACTGATGAAACTAAGGAAAGAGGAAATTTGAAAGACAAAAGGTTCTTTTAAATACCTGCACCTTTGAAGGAGGTGAGGCCTTACTGTGGCTTGTTAAATAAACATTGCCTCCTTCTGCAAAGGATTTCAATCTCTGAATTTTGGTTTTGGGTCAGTTTGGCCACTGTTGCTTCCAAATTTGCCTATGTTAATTTTAAATTGCAGACTACTTTAGTGACAGTCTGGTTTTCTTGTTCTGTGTTTATACATGGCCTGTACTAACAAGGTTCATGTTTGTAGTCTACGATGGTCATTTATCAATGATGATCAGAGCCATAGAAGCAGTCAAGGGGAAGCATGTCCCTAGTTTGCTCTCTCTTGTGAGGTATCCTGTGCAAATCAGTTCCCATGGACGGTTGTGTACTGACACCATAGGTCACCTCATCAGCATCACAGCCCTCCTTGATACACAGCTACAACTGGCAAAACTTCATTTTCATTTGCTTTCACAGTGAAGTTTATATTACAGTGAAGCCTATAACTTATGTTTTTAACACCTTCTGATGTAGACTATTTATTTTTAAACTCTTATCTAAAGAGAGCTCTCAGGCTTCCTTTAGAAAATATAGTTGTCTTTGGCTGATGTACTTATACAGATCACGGTGTCAAAATTACAGCTAATTAGGTCTTTGCATAGTGAAATAGTCAATAGAAGGATCTTGCATGTAGGCATATAATTAATGCTCTATTGCTAATTATTGGAAGCTGGAAATCCTCTCTCTCTCTCAAATCTTTGGATACATTGTTTTTTGTTAAAGCGTGACGCATATTAAAGTTTTGGCAAAAATACCTGTAATTTGACAATAATTGCATTCAGTTCTAAGCTTACATTAGCTGCCTTTTGCAGTTTTTGTACATGTGTCTTTCTTTGTGTGTACCCATGTTTAGGCAGTTACTAGAGACTGGAAATTACATAGGGCTCTGCTTTTATATCCATGCTAACATAAAAAGATACTTTGTGCCACAGAAATTAGCTATTGTGTGTAACTCCATTTTCTGCTTACTGAGAGTAACTGTGAAATGGCTGTGCCCATAAGAAATGCATATTATAGGTTTTCCTAATACTTAATTTCATTTTTTAATCCATTATGCCATATATGCTTCTTTCAGAAGCAGTGAGTTGTTCTGTAGGGGTTAGCAGAACAAACACAAAGCCTAATGTCTGGTTGTTAATGCATGTAAGAGGGGCAGGACTGGTCACAAACCTGAATGTTACCATCTGGTTTTTAACGCTGCCTTCTAGCCTTGCCTTATCCAGGCCCAGATACATAGTTTATTGTGCCCAAAGGTGAGTGGTAATTTTACTGGTGTGTACTTCAAAATACATATGTTTATGACTTCAGGCTTGAAATGTTTGTGTCTACCTTTATAGGAAACTCAGTTTTCACAATTGTTTCCATTATGCAATATAAAGTTGGGAAGAAATAGGAAGGTAAAAAAAAAAAAGGCGTGGGGCGGTGTCAACCTGAAAGTAACTACGAAACCTGTTGACTGCAGGAAAGAAATGTTCCCCAATTTCATTACTGATCCTGTAAAGAATGTGGATTTATTTTGTAGTAGATAGTTCAGGAAGGCTTTTTCTTACACAGAGGAAACTGAACATAAATACACGTCTCTGGAATATTCCCTCAGAAACTATCTTGATACTCTGAATGAAATTATGGAAGTGTAAATTGATTGAAACTTTGTAAACAATACTATAGATAGAAAATATGGGAAAGATTCTCATGAAGGTATAAAATTATACTGTTTAAAGAAATAGAAAACAAAAATAAGAGCTGTGCTGAAACTATCAAACAGATCTGGTTCTGAGGAAACTCTGAAGAGCAGAGATACTACGTAGAAAAGGTGCCATCCCTTTAAAAGAGCATAATTCCACAATACACCTTAGTAAATCCTGAAAAAGATTCTTAATTTATTCATAAAATGTGTGGATATTAACAAAGCACAGCAGTTTTCTAAAAGGTTCTTTGAGATGAGTGTACCATGGAGTTAACAATGGGCTATACAAATTGGTTTGATGGTAACTAAACCTGGTACAATTTAATGATTCATCAGTTGTATATGAATTTGCCTGACTCATCTGTATAGATAACTGTGATGCCTCAAATGAGAGGCATCTCATTACAACTTACTTAACTGTTGGTGTGCTACAACTGATGAGATGTGCAGAAAATGACAGCCTCGAGCCAGCACTGTTTACTCACTTGTAGTGAGTCTCCCAAAGCTCAAGTAATGGAGAAGGTTGTAGCTGCACTTGTTGGCAGTTTTGGTTAATTACAAAACACTGATTTGGAAGATTCCTTTTCTTTTACTGTTCCCATTGCCATGTGAGTGAATTTTTACCATATCTCTCTGTTCTGAGATTTGATGTAATTATGCATCTGAGTTTTCTTCTCAACTGCAGTATCACTCTAAGTAATGACACAAGGTTATTCACCTCTTGTGGAAAGTTTGTTAGGCTGTGCAGGATTTTGTTCTTTATTCTGTAGAAACATTGAGATAAGGTGTGGTCTCACCCATTGCCAAGGCATTCAGAAGCAAGAGCAGATGGTTTTCAGCAGAGGTCTAAGGGAAATCAGGTGTTTGTGTCTAGGTTCAGTGCTGGTGTGTTAATGGATGATCATTCTTAGATGTCTTCCTTCAGCATGGTCAGAAGTAAGACATCCAGACACATCTTCCAGAAGCAAAGTGGTCATGATCTGCAGTGAATATCCACAGTGCTGTACTGGCTAAACCAGCAGATATGCACGCTCTGTGCCTGGTCCAGCAAACACTGGGATTTTGTGGTTCCTGTCAGATTATCACTCAGCTGGTCTGCTTGCATTAGTGGCTTGCAATGGGGAGGGCTTCTGTAGTGAGGCAGAGGTTTGGAGGTGGGATGAAGAATGTGAACAAGTACTCTTTACTGGTCCTATCCTGGCTCTGTGGCAGCTGGTGAGGTCAGCTGCTGATGTTTTTTTTGAGTGAGGTGGAGAGAGAAGAGGTGGGGAATTGCTTTCTCTGCCAGCATCCTGCTGAGACAGTAGAACAGCAGAGCCAGGGGCTGCCGCAAATCTTTTCAAAACCATCTGCTTTTACCACCTGTCATTGCTTATTCACAAACACATGATATTATTTGGAATTAGTATTAAAAATCTTTAAGTATAAAACTAAGTACATTTCTTTTGAAATTCCCTCATGATATGTCCATAGATCTAGTAGGGGGCTTTAGAAGTGTGCTCTCTTGAAGCAGTGGGAGGGAGGAAAGGGTAAGGAGAGGGAGAGAGAACTCTTGTGCTCAGCTTAAAACTCCTTCTGATGTTGTTTATGGTTGCAGTACCATGAATGGGACTTACTTTTGTTATCAGCCACTCTGAGATAGACGTATGATTTTATTTAAAGATAATTTAAAGGACAATTTCCAGGGTGAAAGAAATTTCTTTACAGAAAGAGTCCTTGGCAAAATCTCCATTGAATGCACTGACATCTGCTTATTTGCTGCTTCTAGCTTTATGTTGGGGGAGCATGACAGTTCAGGGACTGCTTCTATTTTGTCTTTGGCTACTGAATTGAATGCCATTGTTGTAAAACATCCAAGTCCTTTGCTGGACAAAAAAAAATAAGAAAAGACTAAGTTCATTGGTCCCCAGACCATTTATAAGCCACCCAAGCTCTAATGTAGTTACATTTCTAAATTGAATGTGACAGAATTATACCCTTAGACATCCCTTGCTTCATACAACTGCATCCTCTGCTTTACTTCTGATCCTGCAGACAGCAAAGAAAGTTTTTTTTTTTTTTTTTGCTTTTCTGACAGAACATCAGTTTCTGTAAACCCAGAGCTCTTATAACCATGTAGTCTATTATTGCATGCAGAAAAATTCCACCTCTGTGACTATACCTAGGTATTAGTTTAGCTCTTTACATGCCCTATGATCCTTTCTCCGGTAATGTACATTATTGCTTTGATGTGGTTCTGTTTGTACTTTCCTATGGAGTCCTTCAGTTTGTCATTTGCAGGAGGAAGTGAAATCTCAGATCAAGATGTTACACACAGTGAATGACCCTGTCTTATACCAGTGACCTTTTTAAAGAGACCATTTCTTACATATCTAAATGTTCCAGAGTAAACTAAGTCTATATGCTCCTAGTATAGTATAAAATATCAGTAATCCTCTCTGTCTTTGTTTTCATCTGAAATAATCTTGATTTGACAATTTCAGAGAAGCAGAGTACCAGAGTGTTTGTGCCACGCTCTGTTGTACTTTCAAAACAATCATTAAATCTTGTACATAGATAAAGTGGTTAAAGGTTTTCCACCGAGTTTACAGGTTTCGGATTCTTCTGATAACCAGTGACTTTGGCCATAAAACCATGTCTAGCTGTAGTTTTGATTTTTCTTTATTCTTACATTTCTGTTTAGTGGTTGTTGCCTTGCCCCATATCTCCTCAAAACAGCCTATGCATTGCTACATGCTTGAATTCAGGGCAGGCTGAATCTTCTAAATATATTGATTTGATGGGAGACATTAGATCTTGATGTCTCTCTTTTTTTTTTTTTTTATCTCCCTTACTTCCTAATAACTGTATTATCTCCCAGTCACTTTTTGTTCCTTTACCCAGTTCTGCCATCAATAAGCTGACAGAGGAGATGAGAAGGCTAATTGTTCTTAAAGACTGATTTTTGTCAGAGGTGTATGGCTTTGTCTTCATTTTTGGCCTACTGCTGACCCATCATTGCTATCTGGCAAACTGCTAGCTAAATATTAATCCCTGTCACTCAGAAAAGAATTTAACCCATCTCCACAATGTTCTGCATTATCTTGTACTTATGCTAAAACCAATGTTTACAGGTACCTGGCTCAAATCCTGTGTGTTGTTCTTTGCTACGGGGTCCAAGTTAGTTGATATGAGGAGAAGTGTTCAGTTCCTGCTTCCTCAGTGCCCAATATATAGGACAGAGTGTTTTGGTCAATCATTTTTTTTTTTTGATGAATTATTTGTAGTGGGTCAAATACAACTGATGTGCAAGCATTTATTTGTGAAGGGTAACACTGAATCCTCTACCACTGCTTTTGCTAGCTCAAGGGTTTTCAAGAACAGATTAGGCATTGTTTACAGCTGATGAACTCTCCACACAGACTTTTCAGCAGACAACTTCAGGGATCAGATGAAACTATATGCTTTCAAGATGATGAGATAAAATGATGTATTTAAATATGAGGTTTCTGAGCTCTACCAATACAGTGATACTGGTAAACCAATGACACATGCAAAACTAGAAACTGACCTGGCAGCAAAGCAGTAATGTTATATAGCTTCATTAGCTGCTCATACTACCACACCCAGGCATGGGGGGGAAGGTCTTACTTTTCAGGTTCCTCTCAGAAAACCTACAACTGTTATTGTTATATTTACTGTAGCTTTAGTTTTCAAGTAATACATGACTGTGTATTTCAATAATCACCTTTTTGCTGGTCAATCATAAACAAGCTGATATTTAATTTTGAATACATTTCTGTCATCTGTTCTAAAAGGCTAGGATTTCTTCAGACCTGATGTGTAGGAGGATAGATTGTTTCGTGACTGCCTTTGCCTTGCTTCTGAATTTAAATACAACTTTAAATTCTCAGTTTGTATGGTAATAGACTGGCATGTATAACTCTGTTTATGCTAAAAATTGCATAGTCATGTTGAAGAGTAATATGCAATGCCAGAGTTTCTATCACTAGATTGAGTCCTTGGAGACGGGCAAGTTCTTGTCTTCTGAAACAACATAATCTGCATTTATCAAACCATGTACTCTAATTCTCATTGATGTTTAATTTCCATGGCAACCTCTTCCTCTGAAATATGTAGTGAGGTGATCAGGAGCCCTTTGTAGGACCTTGTCTCTGATCCAAGGTTCATGTGTTCAAAATGTGACAATACAGTCACAATACTGTAAAAGTAAAGTTATCTTTTGTTAAATGACAGGGTGCCCTCAAGGAGAGTAGTTCTCTTATTTTCCACCTACGACTAATGTGATTGTGACTGAGCCCTTAAACTGCTATTGTGGTTTATTGTGGAGCTGTTGTGGTTTAACCCGGCTGGCAGCTAAACACCACACAGCCGTTCGCTCACCCTCCCCCCTCCCTCTCTGGGATGGGGGAGAGAAACGGGAAAGTGAAGCCTGTGGGTTGAGATAAAGGCAGTTTATTAAGATAGAAAATAATAATGATAATAATAATAATATGTACAAACAAGTGATGCACAATGCAATTGCTCACCACCCGCTGACCGATGCCCAGTCCAACCCCGAGCAGCCGGCCCCCCCAGCCCGGTTAGCCACCCCATATATTGTTTAGCATGACGTCAGATGGTATGGAATACCCCTTTGGCCAGTTTGGGTCAGCTGTTCTGGGTTTATCCCCTCCCAGCTTTTGCTGCACCCCCAGCCTGCCCGCTGGCAGGACAGAGCGAGGAGCTGAAAAGTCCTTGGCATAGTGTAAGCATTGCTCTCCAGCAATTAAAACATCAGCATGTTATCAGCACTCTTCTCATCCTAATCCAAAACATAGCACCCTACCAGCTACTAGGAGGAAAAATAACTGTCCTAACTGAAACCAGGACAACAAACAAAAGTAGAACTATAGAATTTTGTCTCATGTAACTCCTAGATTTATAGCAGCATGGGTAAGAAGAGTAAGATAAATTTATTATGTCTGATGGATGGATATGATGAAGATAGTTTTTTTTTTTTTTTTTCTCACAGTATGCATGCAAGTCTTTGTGTCTGCTCTAAACATGTTTTCAATGTGTCCTCTACATTATCACCCTAGAGTTGCATGAGCACCATTAGATGTTTTTCTCTTTAGAAATTTGTACAAAAATTACTCCATACTCCTGGTTCATATATAAGTCTAAATGGCACCTCCTTGCATTCCTTTTCTTTTAGTCTTTGAAATTCTTATCTGCTATGTGCAACCTTGTGTACTGTCCATGTAAAATATAGTGCATAAAAGTTTTGGTTTGAGAAAATTTCAATCTAAAGTGCTTCTAATTGCTGGAAGTACTTTCCTTTAAATTTATTATATAAAAGGCTTAAATGTTCACTGACACATCCCATAGGTAGCTGTTCTGTTTTCTGTACAGTGTGGTGCCAAAATCTTATCAAATCAGAACTTCCTATTTATATCAATTGCATGTATTTATATCAATTGCATGTATTTGACACTTGCTTTGAAGTGAGAAGATTCAGAAAGATTAGGAAGAGGAAAGTACATTAAGCATAACTATAAGTGTGATGTGAAAGTCATACTTCATTGCCTTATTTTTTGACGTGCCATACTTTCCACGCTTCATTTTTGCAGCCCTTTCACTAAGAGTTATGTCTCCAATCAATCTCATTACTATGTACAGTTTGGAAAAATTTCCATCATTTCTTTAAACAGCAACTTCTGAAATATTCTAAATTAAAAACAAACAAACAAACAAAAAACTAAAATATATCTGCTTTCTGCTTCCTTTGTCCTCTGATGCATGAGTTGTAAACTGACAGCTATAAAAGCCACTTCTCTGTGTTGAGCATTTCTTCCTTGTTTAAATCAGCTCTTCAATATATTGCAAAAAATACCTTGATATAGCGTTAACAAGTGTACAAGTGCTGGTGTCTTGGTGTAATTTTAATGCTTAGCCTAATATATCTCCACTGGAATTTTGTGATATGAGAACAAAATATACTGGGCTGCAGCTGAATTGTCTGTATCATCTTGAGACTGTTTTCTGCAAGAACACATTAGTTTTATTGACTTCTAAGTTTACTTCATCTTTGCTTTGTGTTTGCTCACATGCTCACTGCAGATTAGCTTTTTCCATCTAGTAGTGTGGTATTAGTACTTGAAAGCAAAGGGAACATAGCAAAGGACCCAAGTAATAATCTCCAGTGCAAAGAGAAAGTGGAAGTCAGGCAATATGATAGTCTTCAAGTCACAGATATAGAGGTTTGCCAGTGCACCACATGCTGAATGAAGAAGAGAAAGACAGTGCTTTGCACTTGTGTATCCCACTTTATTGTGAGCAACAAGTGTGATCTTTAACAAAGTATAAATGCATTCTATTAACATGTGGTGGAAAGGGCTTGCCTTCTCTTGTTCTCATGTGGCACTGATTGGAACAGCACAGCTGGGATTTGTTGGAAGATGTCTGGAAGGCAGTGTCATAGTGAATATTTGGATCCTCTTGAATCAAAAGCGAGTAGGGAAGAATCTGCAGCAGCAGATCATAGGTCCCTGGTGAATTAGGTTTGTAAGGATATGCAGAAGTCTTGCATAGAACATTCAAGAAGTTTATCTCACAGGTTTATCAAGACAACAGTGCAATCTCTAATGTTAGTGAAAGGAACTTAGTCAGGAACTTAGTTTCCCTCCTTCCCCAAAGGGAACAACATCCCAGAAGAATCCAAATGAAACCTGATAATTTTAGTACCTTTAAGAAAGTATGAGCTTGTCAGAACTGTGAGCTATTCTTCTTCATTCCTCCAGTTACTTCAGAGATACTGTTAAGGGTATGATCAGATGTTTTCTTTGTATGGTGGTGTTTCATAGCTTTCTGTTCTCCCTTAATCAGTATTTGGAGCTCTAGTGATCTGGAGATTTGGGTTCTCTTCTTTCCAATATCACTGTGTGCTTGTGAGAAGTACTTACTGCTAGATGACTGCTCATTAGGACTAGAGACAAGAGCACTTTCCTATTTTAAAAGGATGAGATGAGGATAAACACCATGTTCTCAGCACCTAAGCAGCGTGAAATTGAGGGTATAGCAATAGATTGCTAGAAAGGTAATGTGGCCCACTGAGTGAGAGGCATGATAAATTTATCTTCCAAATATGGCTTTGTACAAAAAGCATATTTGTCTAAAAGAAACTAATCTAGCACTGCCACTCAGGAAGTGAAAATGCTTTATTCTTCAGAACTACTTAGAAAAACTGACTGTATTCAAATCCATCCAGATGGATAGGATTTAAGCTAGGGTGCTGAAAGACATGGGTGGTGTAATTGCAATGCAGTTCTTCATGGAAAAAAAAAAGATGGCAGAGCTCTCTGAAGGTTAGAAATAGACTATCATTTCACTCATTTAAGAAGAGTAAGAAGGAGAATCCAGGTATCTATAGGACAGTCAGCCTTACCACAATCCTTGGAAATATAATTAATTGTATCTGCAGGGAATTTCCTTCCAAACATGTGAAGGATGAGAACATGCATCAGGGTTAGCTGTTCCCAGTCACCAAGGGCAAGTCACGTTTGACCAACTTGAGTGCCTTTTGCAATGAAATTAGCAGATATCAGTGGATATAGCATTCCCTGACTGACTTAAGCAAGGTGTTTATTATCATTCCATCTTGATAGGACAAGAAGAAACAACCTCAAGTTGCTCCAGGGGAAGTTCAGGTTGGAAAATGAGAAATTTCTTCTCAAGAAGAGGAGTTAGGCATTGGAACGAGTTGCCCAGGGAGGTGGTAGAGTCACTGTATCTGGGGGTGTTTAAGGAAAGGTTGGACATGGTGCTTAGAGATGTGGTTTAGTGGGTGATGTTGGTGGTAGGGTGATGGTCAGACCAGATGACCTTGGATGTCTTCCAACCTTAATTGATTCTATGATCTCTCACTGAGGAAGTTTTGGAAGTATTGGTTGAAGGGTATAGATCGTTAAATGTATTGAAAAATGACTAGATATCTATATTCCAAGGGTAGCCATCACTAGCTCAGTGTCTCATTAGAGTTCAATAACAAGTGGCCTGTGAGGGATTGGACCAGTAGTGTTATCTCTAGTAATTACCTAGATGGTGAGATAGAATATACCCTGTGAAATTTTTTAGATCCAATTACACTGGCAGGAGAGACAGTTTAATACTCCAAGTGGTAGAAATTCAATTCAGCTAGACTGTGAGAGACCTGAGCTGACTGAAATCCCATGAAGGGGCAAGTGGTGAGGAGGATGGAGCCAGACTCTTCTTAGTGACATCCAATGATAGCCCAAGGGGCAATGGGTGCAAGCTGGAACATAGGAAGTTCTGCTTAAATATGACGGTAAAGTTTTTTACAGTAAGGCTGACAGAATACTGGAACAGGCTGCCCAGGGGGGGTTGTGGAGTCTCCTTCTCTGGAGACTTTCAAAACCCTCCTGAGCATGTTCCTGTGTGAAGTGATTTAGGCATTCCTGCTCTGGCAGGGGGTTGGACTAGATGATCTTCCAAGGTCCCTTCTAATCCTGAACATTCTGTGATTCTGTGAAGAGTAAATGTGAAATCTGTGCTTGTGCAGATTAACCCATGCAACAGTACTGGCTGGGGAATAACTGTCTAAATAGAACATCTGTAGGAAAGTAATGGGATATTATGGTAGCTACCAAGATGAAAATGAGCTGATGATGTACTTTCATTGCAAATAAGGCAAACAGCATAGTAATCTACATTGGAAGTATGGTCAACAGATCAAGGGAAGTTATCACCCCCCTCAGCATTGCTACTTACTATGATTCTGCAGTCAGTTTTCAGGCTTCTCAGATGAAAAGGGGGATGTCTAAAAAGTGGAGAGAGGGTACAACAAAGGACTACTGAGGTGATTGGAGCTATTGGACTCAATATGAACAACCTGCAATGTCTGTGGAGCCAAACTCAGTAGTGGCAAATGGTAATAATATGGGGCAACAGCCACAAGTTACAGTTGAGAAGTTCAGGCTAGCAGTTGGGTAAAAGTGTCTCACCAGGGAGTAGTGTAGGAGTTTTAACATATCTCCTAGGAAGGTTGTGGAATCTCTTGGAGGTTTTCAAGACTTGGCCGGGCCAAGCTGTGGATGACCTGATCTAGCATTGGGGACAGTCCCACTTGAAGAAGAAAGTTGGGCTAGGTGATCTGCAGAGGTCCCTTCCAGCTAGCTTTTATGTGTTTCTAACTACAAAGAGGTCTGATCAAGTTAGTCTGTCCAGAACAGCAGGACTGTGCAATGTGGAAGGGGAATTATGTAAGTTTGTGACATCTTCCTGTCTGCAGTGGTAGGCATGGAATGATGAGCAATGGAAGCTCCATTCTAGACAGACTTTCTCCCTATTATCAGCTTGAATTTCATCTGTGCTCAAGACTTCCTTAACTCCATATAATGTGTTTTTATTTTCATTAACCATTTTCAAATTTTCTGCTCTTTTGACTTGGCTTTGGGAAAAAAAGTTAATGACCATAGGAATCTAAAACTTTTATTTCAGTTGAGTTAAGGTTACTTACTAAGAATTATATGTGCTTTAACTATTTCTTCTCTCCTTGTAAGTGTGCTAGGAGCTGTAGAAACTATAGAAATTTGTTGTCTGAACTTGTCAAAAATAAGATGCAGATAGAGACACAAGATAAAATCAGCTGTTGGGAATATAATAAACCTGTTCTCAAAAAAGTGTTAATGATATCTGGTTTGTTTTCAATTTAATTTTAAATCTGATTGTGAGAGCTGTAACATTTAACTGAAGGACCCAACTTGTGGAAAGGGATAAAGGAAAAAATAAACTACTAAAAGCCAGGATAAATGAGAGTACTCTCAGTAATCTGAGGTAGGAGTGGAGACGGACAGAATGGGGTCAATCATTGCACAAGAAAGAAAGGGACACCCAGAGTTTCAGTTCCCCAAACCCACAGCTGAAGTCCCAGTTCAAGAACACTGTAGGCGGCAATGTCGCAGAGTACACCCTGGGTACCAGCCCTCCCATGGGACTCTTTGGGAAAGATTTTCCACTCATATGTTGGTTGTCCTTTGTGGATCCCTTTCTGGGTTCTAGATTAACCCAGTTGCAATATCAATGCCAGTTGCATCGGTGTTATGCAAATGTGGCTATATTACTTCAGGCCTGATTCTAGTCCCAGACCAGTTTTATTTCTTTCACTTAATGCCTGAACCAAGAAATCCTGCAGCCCTGAAATTGCTAGGAGTTAAACCAGTTTGAGATCTCGCTTAGGTTGTTATGATTGCATAGAGAATGGAATTAAAAGAAATAAATGTGTTGAATCCAGGAGGAGACAGTTTAGGAAAGTGTGGATTTGACCTCTTCAGATGATGTAAGTGGATCCAGGGAACAACACTGAAGTAACTAAAACAAACAAAACCTTACTAAACATGTGGTCATGGTCTTTCATTTCCTTGTTCAGTGTGTTTCTGTGAAATACTTCTTTCCAAGCTGTGCCTGTTTGATTAAAATAGGTATTGCTATTGATTTAGTACACCCTTTTCTGCTGGAGTGGTCTGCCATAAAAAGAGATATGTAGAAATAACACTGAGTAGAACACTGAGTAGATGTGGATTTCCTTCCTATGGTTGGTATTGCTATAGCAACACTTCCCTCCAAACCATGACTGTAATTACAAAAGTTGCCACTGATGTTTTATGTGGTAAATTTTATCTGTATTTATCAAGAAATAGAATGCCCTAATGTCAAATGAAATAAATACTCAATTTTATATTCCCCACACAAACCTCAAATTTGTTTGTTTCAGCAAAACCATTTTAATTTTAGGAAACTTTTTTTCAATTTGGTGAAGTTGTTGCTAGGTGTGACCAGAATTTTTTCACTGTCAGGACTTAATATGCTTATAGCATTTTAGCTTAAGCATCATGACTTGCTTACAGCTGTTTTGCTGGTAGGATTCTTGGTAGCAGTTTCTATACCTCTGCTGGATAAATTTTCACAAGAGGATATTTAGTCTGGATCTCTGAGGAGAGAAATTTGAGGGGAAAAAAAAAAAAAAACATATTGAATATCATGAAAATATATTCTCCATTAAATGTGTTCCTGAAAAATATTTATGTAAATTTTCATCTCATTATTCAGATAACGGGTTTGTGTGTATGTTCATATTTGTTTTCAATTCAGAAATAGAACAAGTGAGTGCAGAGTAAGTGCATGCACTAGACCTGTGTAAATAGGGAGTGTAGGAAGCTAATCAACACTGAGAGACTGGACTATTTTTCTTGTGGTCTTCACCAGGGTTCTGAGATACATTTTTGAGGCCCAGATGGTGATAACTGCTGCAAAATGCCTGTTTTTTTTTTGTGTGCTTCACTATTGCTATGGCAATATAAATAGCAAAACAAATAATTTCGTACTTGAATTTCTTACTTGACTTTCAGTTTCAGATTAACTGTGCCACAGAGTCTGATCTCTGTGCATACTAGCTTTGTGCAGTGCCATGCTGATGAATCTGCTCAACCTTCAGGGCTAGCTCTAGCCCATAAGCAGTTTTGCAGCTTTCCCCTGAAGTCTGAGCCAGGAGCTTTCTACCAGCCGGAGAGTCTCCACACTATGAGGCGTGGGAAGGCAAAGTACAGATCTCTAGTTGTTTTGTATAGATCCTGGCAAACTAATACAGGCAGTCTTCACTGGGACTAGCAAATTCAACCTGCAAAATTCAGGCTCTTCTGTGGTGTGCTGCGGTTTCTGGGAACAATGTTATCTTGGCCGTGCTGTGGCTTGAGGGGCTGTGTCTGGTGTCTTTCAGCAGGTCAGAGTTTTGAGCAGCTGTCACCTCAGCAAGCACCAGACTATGTTTGGCTGGGTTTGCTAGCTCATCAAGTGCTGCCCCTCCTGTTTGGGTGACTGGACTGTTGCCTACAGCATGCCTGTTATGTATTACCTTGGATATGCTGCTTGAAATTTACCTATATTTAGAGCCAGAGCATCAGAATCTGGTGGTTAGACTACCCACAAACGCTCCTAGAAAGTAGAATATATAAAGCTGATTCTGATTACAACCCAGTATGTTATGCAAGAGCAATTATGAAATGATTTTAAATTATGGAGGGATGGCACCTAAGGTAGGAGTATAACATGAAATCACTATTTGGCCCAGAAGATGAAGGGTTTTTATTATGAAAACAGATGCAGAAACCTGTTATGGGCTTGGTAGTTCTTGTGAATTCCTTGGATGTGATTTGTCTTGTCACACCTTGAAGTGGTCCATCCCGCAAACCCCAGCAGGGTTTGTGGTAGCAAACAATGTGCATGTAGCTTCAATGTGAACTGTAACGTTGTCTGGATTTATTGCTCCTGTTTGTCTTGTAATACATGGCCTGTTGATTTGGATTACTTTAAATTCCACTTTGGATTTAGACTTTGGACTGATTTTTATTGGAAAGATAAAAGGTTTCCAAGATGTAACATGGATACAGTTTCCTGAAGGACCTTTGTCTATGTAGTTGAGTAGTAGTGCTCCTGGGTTCCTTGTATCAAAGTGACTCTGATATGATCCCACTCCTCCTTTCTGTGTTTGAAGTGCTATTGAGAACAGAGTCATATAAGCCTCACTTGCTCCTCTCCTGAAATTCTGTGCAGAATAGCTCTAGTGATACCTCTCTCTCTGTCTGGCATCCTGGACCGTAAGGAAGAATGAGACCAAGTTTTTATGTCTTAAAAACATGTAGAGAAGTAAAACTGCTTGCATCTCTGGAGAGGAGAATGTGTGCAACATATGAAGATGCTTTATCATCAAAGAGCATCACATTGCACAGATGTTTTTGAAACCTGAACTTGTTTAAAACAAAGCTGACTGCTGGGTGAGTCGTGGCAGCTCTGTGTGGGTATCTGAGGACATCAGAAACACCAGTGACTCTAAATCCTGTAGTTAAGCCAGTTGCAAGTTATCACAGGAGTCAGCATGGACTTTGCACATGTGCATAACAGTCAATTCTGTATGTGGAACACTGATCATAATAGAAGTGTTATAAAAACACTAACATGGCATTACAGGGTATAACCCAGTATTTGCAGGCAAAAATGTATGTGCAAAACACACCCAGAAGTGGTCTCCAACCTTAACATCCTATGATGAAATGGAATCACTCTTCATGCTGCTTGTATAATGGTCTGCAAATGTGAAGTTGGGCAGTTTGGAGGCAAAACTTTCCTTGTATTTCTTAGTCTGCAGTCATCTTAAATCTGATAATTTAGAAGGAAGCTGGCTTGTTTTGTATATCTGAATAATTTAAACAATTCAGAAAAGGGTGTGTACTGTCCTGCCTGTTAGTTTAACAGACTCAACGTGTCAAATCCACTTTGTACTTCCTTCAAATACTAGTAGGTAATAGCCCCAGGATTTTGCAAACCAGAAGGAAAATATACTTCATTGCTGGATGAGATTAAGTGACTCAAGCAATGGTTTTCATTAAGGTATTAAACATTTCACTTGTAGAAGATTAGGGTTTCTTAACATTGTTGAAAATGCTTCATTTTCTAGATCAAAGAAGTATTTCAAATGTCATGTAAGTAGAACTGGGCAATAAAGAGTCACTTTCTTTTTAAAGTTGTGTACTGTAAATTTTGTTTTGTTTCAAGAAGCATATAAACTGAGCAGATGAGTTGGGAGCACATATCCTTGGAACCCTTCCTCTCTGCCTTGACTCACAGATATTTTGATTTAGCTTCAAGGGTGATTGTCCTTGGATCCTGTTATCCCCAAGTGGTACTGGTTTCGTCAAGCTCAGCTATTCAGGAAACATTAATCATGTCCACAAAAAAAGAAAAAAATGAATAAACAAACAGTAGGACAAATATTCAAATATTTGAATTTGTTATACTTAGTCATCTCTCTGCAGTAATCAAGGCTGCAAAAGTAGAAATTCACATGTAATCAGCGAGTCCAATAACTAGCTTCTCAACAAAAACACTACTGCAAGGATTGTTGTAATATTGCAAAGGACAGGAATGTTACAATATGGGCATATGTACCGGGTCTGACTGGGATGTTAACTTTCCCTGCAGCAGCCCATACAGTGCTGCGCTCCGTACTTGTAGCTAGAACAGCAGTGGTATCATACCAGTGTTGTGTCTGCTGCTGAGAAGTGCTGGCACGGCATCAGGACTCTCCCTAACCCTCCTAGGGGGTGGGCAAAAAAGTGAGAAAGAAACATCACTAGGGCAGCTGACCTAAACCAACCAAAGGGATATTCTATACCATATAATATCATGCTCACCAATAAAAGGTGGAAAAAGGAGGAAGAGAGGAGGGGTGGGCTCTCGTTGTGAAAACATGTGTCCTCCTCCCAAACACTGGCTACGTGTGTTGAGGCCCTGCTTCAAGGACGTGGTCAAGCATCACTCATTTGAGGGAAGTAGAGAGTAATTTCTTTCTTCTGCACTTCCACATAGCCTTTACTTTTTTTGTTTTGTTATTCCCTTCCCCTTTCCCTTTTTTCCCTTTAGTTGAATTAATAATAATCTTTCCTTAATAATATTTTTTCTCTTTAATTAAATTATTCTTACATTAACATGAACAAATTATTCTTAATAAATTATTCTTTCATTAACAAGAACAACCCATGAGTTGTTCTTTCCTTTATTTCTTCCCCTCCTCTGAGGAGGGGGAGTGAGAGAGTGGTTATGGTGTTCAGCTGCCTAGCACAGTAAAACCACCACAGCATAGACTGTTTGCAGCTACAGCTAAGTGTCCGTTACAATGAATGTTGTCTTGGAAAATGTCTTTTGGTTGTTATTGTGCACCTTTCTTCATGCATGAGCTCTCAATTCATTTTGCTAATAGGTAAAATATTTTTATTTAGCAATCAGTCCCTGAAATCTCAAATACATTTATTGCAAAAATTGCTATGCTGTGGGTACAAAATGTGCCTAAAAACTTAGCTTATTTTATCTCCTGGGTGCTAAATACTGACTTAAGGAAATTACGACATGGGACAGTTGAACTACTCTCTGTATAATTTTCATTTTGTTTGTTCTGGTTTCCTTGATTAAGGGAAATGTAAACATTGCGTTTCTTCTGAGCATGGTATAAGCATTTCTTCGCATCATCAATGAAAGCTTAAAGGTAATACTATCAATAAAACTTTCTTTTGCCCTTCAAATTTATGTATTTATTTGGTGGTGTGCAGTCAACTGCTCTTTTGCATCATAGACGTTGGTACATTTTATGTCAGTGGTAGAAGAAAGGAGATAAGGTAGCTGTTGCCAACTAGTTTATGACTACAAAGAACCTTATTTTATCAGTCTTCTTGCAATTCTTTTTTTTTTTCCCCTCAGCTTTCATTTTGAGCTTGTCTTTTGAACCTTGACTAAGATGGAAAAGGAAATTTAACAAATTAAACTCAGCTTCATGTGACAATCACTTCTAAACTTCAGTTAGAAAGTGTAGGTCTGAATACCTTTTAGCAAATTTGGTCTGGGTAGTTAACAGTACAGAGCAGATTAATTTGATTTGGCCTCAGGTATGAAGGTGTAGTAATTGTGTAAATTTATTTTCTAATAAACACCAGTTAACTGCTGCAGATTACATCTTAATTAATCTTATAGTGCCTTGAATCATAGGTGTCAACCTAGGCATGGTGAATTTTAAAGTTTAAAATCTGGCAGTCTTATGTACAAGTACCTCCTGAGGGGATTTTTTTCCTCTGGGAAAGGAATGATTCTTCTCTGTTACAAGTACTAACGTATAGTGTTTTGATTTACAAAGTAACTTACATTTTCTTTTTATTAAAAAAATAAGTGTAATGTTTTTAGCTGTGAATTTGTATTGTCATGTGGAGATGTAATCTTTGTTTTGACTATTTGCCACAGCCCCAGTGAAATGAAATGTTTTAGAACATGATGAGCATGCCTGCTCTCTTTGAACCTTGGTAACCTAAGGCATGCATTCATCAGCAGAAAAAAGAAAAGTGTAACTGGTCATTGCTGTGCATTCTCCACTTCAGAATGTCAACATTGTTCTCTTCATGCAGACTTGTGCAAGTACTTGTGGTACTCTAACTGCTAAGTACAAAGATGCTGATGTTCATTCATATTTACAAATAATTCTTAAAATGTGAATTTACACGAGAGTTGATGACAGCAAGACACTTTATAAATATTTACATAAGCATTTTGGGCTCTTGAATGTTTTCTGTCTACACCTGTGATTTATAATCCTGTTAAACTCCTAATGTCTAAACCGGTTCATCTAATTCTAAATCTCTTTGAAGTGATAACTTTGTTAAAACTTTATAATTTGCTTCTGTTAGTAGCATGTGCTTCAGATACTGTCCTGAATAGGAGAATTTTACAAAATCATGGATTTAATGAGGTCACCCTAACTTATTACTTGCTATGTCCTTGTAATCCCCTTACCAACTCATTCATTCTGAAAGTCTAAAAATGACTTTTCAGATACAAAGCTAATAGAGTTAAGCTAATGTGTAGTTCGAAGGATAGCCAAGTAAAGAGGAAGTAAGTGTCAAAAATATGTTATGAAATCTCTCAATCATTGCTTTGAAGATCTTTCCTAGTAAGAGTCCTTTCTGTAAGGAATTCTTAAACTCCTTAACTCCTTTAAACTCCTTGCTCATAAAAAGATCAAAAAAAAATCTCCTTTAATGTGGACTGCAGATGTAAATAGTAATAATAAATCCAGGTGCATTATTTCCTTTAAAAGAAAATAACAAAGTGGAAAGCCATTCTAACAGTTAGTTATGGAGCATTTACAGCAGCTGTGTATAATGTCTTAAACATGATTAACAGTCTCCCTGGATATAATTAAAGGATATCTATTTCTAGGAGAAATCTTCCTTTAGCCAGGTTGGTAAAACCTATGAGTTTGGTGCAGTAACTGAACCTCTGAGTACTTTGGCAGCACTACTCCCAGTGATATCCACCGGTACCCATTTTGACAGACCAGCAGCTTTATTCTCATATGAATTGTGGGATAGGTTTTTTCATGCCTTCCTTGTGTGACCTTTGACTTATTCAGTCAGTCTCACCTCTGTCCCTGGAAAGGTGTTGGACTAGTTTGTTCTGGATGCCATCTCCAAGCAATTGGAAGAGAATTTGGTGAGGAGTAGTTTGTATGGATTCACCAAGAGGAAGTCATGCTTGACCAACCTCGCTGCCTTCTATGATGGCATCACCAGCTGGGTAGATGGTGGGAGGGCAGTGGATGTCTTGACTTCAGCAAGGCTTTCGATACTGTCTCTCATGACATTCTGCTAGCAAAGCTGAGAAAGTGTGGGATAGAGGAGTGGATGGCGAGGTGGGTTGAGAACTGGCTGACTGGCTGAGCTCGGAGGGTGGTGATCAGTGGTGCAGAGAGTGGCTGGAGGCCTGTGACTAGCAGTGTTCCCCAGGGGTCGGTGCTGGGTCTAGTCCTGTTCAACATCTTCATCGACAACCTTGATGAGGGAATAGTGTCCACCTTCAGCAAGTATGCCAATGACACAAAGCTGGGAGGAGTGACTGACAGGCCAGAAGGCTGTGCTGCCTGCCATTCAGTGAGACCTGGACAGGCTGGAGAGATGGGCAGAAAGAAACCAAATGAGGTTTAATAAGAGCAAGTGCAGAGTCCTGCACCTGGGAAGGAACAACCGGAAGTATCAGTACAGGCTGGGGGACGACCTGCTGGAGAGGAGCTCTGAGGAGAATGACCTGGGGGTCCTGGTGAACAAAAGGTTGACCATGAGCCAGCAGTGTGCCCTGGTGGCCAAGAGGGCCAATGGGATCCTGGCATGCATTAAAAGGAGCGTGGCCAGCAGGTCAAGGGAGGTGATCCTCCCCCTCTACTCTGCCCTGGTCAGGCCTCACCTGGAGTACTGTGTCCAGTTCTGGGCTCCCTGGTACAAAAAAGACGGGGATCTCCTGGAAAGATTATCATCTTTGTGGCCCTCCGCCGCACTCTTTCCAGGAGAAAGAGTGGGGCCTAGAGCATCTTCCCTATGAAGAAAGGCTGAGAGACCTGGGTCTGTTCAGCCTTGAGAAGAGATGATTGAGAGGGGATCTCATCAATGTTTATAAATACCTGAGGTGTGGGAGACAGAGGGATTTGGCCAACCTCTTTTCAGTGGTTTGTGGGGACAGGATAAGGGGTAATGGCCACATGATAGAGCACAGGAAGTTCTGCACAAACATGCGAAAAAACTTCTTCACAGTGGGGGTGATGAAGCACTGGAACAGGCTGCCCAGGGAGGTTGTGGAGTCTCCTTCTCTGGAGATATTCAAGGCCCATGTATACATCTAACTGGGCAACCTGCTCTGAGGAACCTGCTTTGGCAGGGGGGTTGGACCCAGTGATCTTTTGAAGTCCCTTCTGACCCCTTAAATTCTGTGATTATTAATGCTAAGCTTAAATGTTCAAGATGCGCTTGGCAACAGCCTTCTGCTATATGCCACAAGGTTTTCACTCAACTTCCTGAGGTAAACCTATTGCTGTTCAACTTTTTGCTCACTTCTGTAGCGAAACCAGTTATCTTGATGGTGAAGTTTTTGCTTTGTGTGGTTGTTTTAGGTTTTTCTTCTAACTGGCAGGCTGTGGAATATACTTTATTGCATGCTTGGATTAATTACTGTACTTGATTTGTTAATCTGGCAGTTGCAAAGCTTGGAAAATGTCTCAACAATTTTAGAAGAAACATAAGTAATGTGTATAATTTCTTGTCCTTTGATCATGGTCAACAATGTACCTAAATAAAAGCACAAAAAATTCATTATGCAAATTAAGAAATAAATGTTATGTATTTTGGGTGAATATACTATTGACTCACCTACCTTGAATTGTGGCAGCACTAATTACCACTGAACTGTCCTTTTGCAAATAAGCCTATTTTTTTTTACGTAGCTTGCTTTTTCTTTTGTTTTGCTTTAATACTTGGCAAGGGGAAAAATGACTTTTATTCCAATCTTACACTTGCATGTAAAACCTACTTCAGTGTGATCAGAGAGAAACATGCTTGGTAACAGAATTTTTGCACTGTGTTTGTTACATTAGTAAACTGCATGTGCCATAGGCATTGCTGTGGAATACAAAAAGATCTGAAACCAGAGAGGGACTGTAGATACTTCAACAACCTTATCAGTCTGTATCTTTTAGAATTTATAGAATTAAAACTTCATTAGTCTGTAAAAGGACCCACAAATCTTGGCGAATACTCATTTTCAAATTTGTAAAGGCAGTACCCTCTACATAATTTCAAACTGCATTTGAAGCCAAGCACTATTGTAGTATTTCTGTGTTTAATGAGAACAGATAACATCTAATCATCTTAGGGAACATTGTCACGTCTCTGAGGTTTCCTTTCAGACAACTGAACATTTTTTTTACATCTACTTTTTAAAAAAAAAGGAGGAGTGAGGGGGCGGGGAGACAGGGGAGTAACCTGGTGGGAGTAACCTGGTTTGTCAAGCTCTTTCTAATTTTTAACCCTAAACTATTTCTGCGTTCATAAACAGCAGGCTGTTTGTCATACATCTCATTCAACCAAGAGCTGTTCCTGGTGAGTACCAGTGAGAACTAAAGCAATTACTTTAGATTCAAAGTCACTATTATTCAAAATGGTGCCTTCCAGATCTAAGCCCTTTAAACAGTTTTGGCATTAACCATATATCTAGGCACTTTATTTAGGACTAATGCATTTACATAAATGACAAAGGGAGATCTGATAATCAGATCTGGTTGGAAAAAAATATAATTAAAAAAAAAAAAGTATTGCAAATTGTTTGCTGTGGCATGTTTCTGTTGGCCTCTGCAACAGCTGCAGCTACTAGCACTGTTGCTGTGTCAGCACTGATGGCACTTGCACCCAGAGATGCTAGGCTTCTTGTCATAGAAAGGGATGAAATCTGGGAGCCACAGCTTGTGGTGGGGCTCTGGTCTCGGTCTTCAAATCTTTAATCATCCCCCAACCTTCAGTGATGGAGCAGAGAGCTTTGAGCGTCCTTGTTGAGGACCTTTGACCTTTGTATGGTGGTGTTTATAAGTTTTTCTTGGGAGGAGTGCACTGAGTCAGAAACTGAATTTGCAGGTAATCCCAATGTTTGGCATAACTTTAAAAGGCTTTTATTGGTGACTTTTTTTTTTTTATCTTAATGTGTTGTGGTGGTTGCATTGCTTTGTGAAAAAGTTGTAGTAAATGTACGGAGTGCTATTTGTCCTAATGTGATTCTCTGGGACAGGAATTCTGACTTTTCTTTTTCTTAATTTTTAGTCACAACTACTGATAAGTTTTCAAGACAAATGCAACAGTGTTAGTGAAGTCATGATCCCAGACTTCAGTCTCAAGATATACCACTGTTTGCTCTTTGCTATTACCTTCATCATGTGTTAGTTTCCCTGGAAGGACACTGTCTTCTTAGAGTTGCTGTGTTCCCTAGATCTTATTGTGAATATACAGTAGCATTAAGGAACAGAGCTTAGCACTTTTAAGAATACTACAACAATTTGTAATTACAAATAATTTTAGAAGAAGTCTTTGCCTATGAATTAAAACTACAACAGCTACAGGAGCATAGTAATACCGCAATCCAGCACTGAACAGAGCAGACAATGTATACACACACTAAGCTTAAATGTTTTTTTTTTCCCTGCTTTAATACAGCTCTGCTTAGTGTTGTAACCCCTGTTTTTTAACTATAAAGGTTTTGGGGTCAGCTGAATAGTTGTGTTAATGGTTATTGGAAATAAGAAATGTACCTTTTTCCTTAGCACAAGCATGACTATGTTCAGGCTTTTATACTACTTCTGTCAATTCTTTAGTAATGATTGTGCAATAAGGGGTATACTCTGTATTTTTCTTAATCCTCATAAAACTTTAATTGCCCCATTATCCTCCCACATGGTTCACTCTAGTAGGTCTCAGGGGTGGAAATGTACTTGCTATGAAAGTCAAGTGATTAATAGACTACGCAAGGTGTATGCAATTTATTTTTTTAATTTGAGAATGTTGTCATATGACATTTGTCTTATTAAAGATTAGTTTTGTACTGATAAGCATAAGAGATGATCAACAATAATTTTTGCCCTATTTAACTAGTGTTTTTAGAATTTTCACCATAGAAAGAGGGATAGAAAGAAGAAACATTTTTATTTTTTGTTCTAAGCATTATGCAGTAAGCTTTTTAATTGCTGCCAAAGATGGTAATTCACCTCTCTGGTGAAAAGCAGCAGTTCTTAATATGTATGCAGTATCTCAGCATTGAAGACTCAACCGAAGCAAATTGCATGTGACAACAGAAACACCTTAGGAATTTCATCAGTGGTGATAATATACTGAAGTCATTGTAAGATCCCTGCTAGAGAGTCTGAAAAGATGACCGTTTATATTTAATGGTAGCAGGGTTGGTTTGTTGGTTTCTGGTGTTTTTTCATATTGGATTCTGATTTAATCTTATGTTTCTCCTGTATGTTTCTCTTGTATACTATGTATGTACCAAAATAGGAATAAAAATATTTTCATTGGTATTTGTTAATAAATCCTGGTATGAAAATTTCAGGAGGATCATGTTTAGATGGAGTATGTAGGAGTGAAAAATACATATGAAATATTATGGCTAGCATTAAATACTTTAAAAAAATAAATATAAAAAAAAAAAGAAAAGAAAAAGAAATAGGGAAATCAATAGGCATAATTATTCATAGTTAATATGAAGAGGAAAAGATGAGATGACCACAGCTTCTTAACACATTCATGTACAAATTCCAATACACTTATCTGGGTTACATTTATTTATTAAACTGTCTCATCTCAATAGGAATAAAACCTTTTAGTTAAAGGAACTTAAAGGTTTCAAATTCAGACCTTCAACATTGAAAGACAAATGTATTGTTTTCCTTAATTTTCATCTTCAGTTTTTCAGAATTTTATGTGAGGATTTTAGTTGGACTCTTCTTGTTCGGATTTTTATTTTCTTCATGATACAGTTACATAATCTGATCTTTACAGAAGGCTATTAAATACCTGATTATTTTCTGGAGAGTCATGATCAGGAATTTCTCTGAGCACTAAAGGGCTTCCCTTCACATCTCAAAGTATTATTATACTTCATGCTGTGAGCCTAGATATAGCTCCATAGTGCTCAATACTTGTTCAGATGCACACAGAATGAAAGGTTCCATATTACAGGGCTTGTAAGACTTTTTTTTTTTTTTTTTTTTATGGTAATGGAAGGAGAAAGTTCCTCTTAGCAAGTATTAAACCATCAGAAGCACTCCAGTTGTTCTCTATACTCAATAAGAATTCCATGTTTTCAATATGGTTTTCTGTGCTACTGAATACCTTATATAGAAGGTACCCAGGTACTATGTGAAAATAGCACGACCTTAATGATGCATGTCTAGTTTTATCCTTGTTGTTTTGTTACTCCTGAGAATTAGAACAACTTTGCAGCTATTCAGTATAACATAATTTTCATAATACAGTTAATTGGTGGAATGATGTCTTGATTAGAACACTTTTATTAAAAGGTGTTGCTTTCCTGTCCATTCTGAGCCTTGGGAGTGATTTAATGTGGAAAAGGTGCCCTTGGACTGTAAAAGAGGCAGGTGGTTGTAGTGACTGAGGCTGGGTTCATTTTTTGAAGCTATTCCTGGGGTCTAGAAAGTTCTTGCTGCTTTCCCTGTTGAAAAGCAAAGAATGGGTACAGCACATAGGCATGTGCTTAAGGATATTGGGGAGCCGCAACACCACAGATTCCAAGTAATTTTTCTGTCTTTGAATACCCCCTGTTCCGTGTACTGAGCTTCTAGTCTTACAACCATGGCTGTTCTTGCCAGTGTCTTTCATCAATACATGAATATTGGACAGACTGGAGAAAGATAAAATGACCCACCTTTTCAGGCTGTGGAGTGTAACATCTGAATTACTTCCTAGAAAGTAAGAAGGCTGCTTCTGTCACTTCTGTCCTGTCTGAAGCAATGGAGAAACTGGGAGGGCACCCCCATGCTGCTGGGAATTTTGGTGGTTTTACCCTTCTCTGCTCTCCATAATTCTTCTTGGTTTGGTTTCCCTCTTAGACATGGGGGCTTATATTTGTGCTGGTGATCAGAGACTGGGAGTTCAGAGAGAAAGCAGTAGGTAATAGTAAGTGTTCCCACTGTACTTTCATTCTGTACTTCACTTCTGTATCCTGGCTGGATCAGGACACTCAGAAGAAAACTGAAATTCTGTAAACAAATATGAAAGTAACCTTGATTTTTAATATAAAGCTTAAAGGTAAAGACATGGAAGTCCAAATAAGAACAAGGATTTTTTTTTTTTTCTTTAATGAATTTGTTGGTTATTTTGTGTTTCCTGTCACCCCAAGCTAGAATGACATGGAAAAGAGCAGAAGGTACCTGTACGTGTAGTGTCTTCATGTTGGTACCTGATACTATGTTCCCTGCCTTGCAGTCTTGACACTTTGTATGGTATGGCATGGAGTATGAGCTCACTCTTTTCTCAGGCAGATAAGTGATCAAATTAGCATAAGCAGTGTTTCTCAATCTTATTTTAATATGTGAAAATTAAAATATATGCATTTCTGTATATTATTCCTAAAGGGTAAAGGCCCCTAGGTTTGGCAGTCATTCATATACCCTCCTTGGTATAGTCTTTGGCTGCAGACTAGAGGATTTAGAGGATTTGGAGCAGTGGTGGAAACCCAAGAGGGAGATGTCATATAAGAAAAGTGTGTTATTGTCTGCTGATCTGATAGGTGTAGAACCTCTTTAATGTAAGGTATATGTAGAGTCATTTCTAACAGAGCAGATTGAAGGGTGAGATAGCTGCTCAGCTGCTCAGAGCCTCTTCTTTTGTGAGATCAGACTCCTACATTGAGTTTTGTCATTAATGTTCAGGATGTTCACGCAACTAGTCTGTTTGTTGTAGATGGTAAGAAAACAGTTTGTCACCTATCATGTCTCCCTAGCAGCTGACAGTGAAAATGAGAGATTACTTTCTTAACCTTGAGAGCTAAACTTCAAGAAGTCTCTATCCATGGTAGAGAGACTACATCTGTGAAAGATAAAGCCAAAATAGCAGCCAGACAGGGACAGGTGGAGGTATCTGAATGTTGTTTTAAGATTTTTTTTTTTTTTTATAACAATATAGTAGAAGAGTGGGGTGCTTAATTAGAAGTTAACAAGACATAAATCTGTCTTTAAAATTGCTGTTAATGTGACTCCTAATTACATCTGTCCAGGTAAAAGGAGTAGAGGCATTTCATGGTATCTGAGAAATGGAAAGATTCCTGCTGTGACATTTTCTTTAGCTAATGTCATATTTTGCATAAAAGTGATTTTCAGAAAGTTTTTCACTTGCTTTCCCCTGTTCAATTTTAGAAGTGGAAGCCTATGTCTTGTAGGTTACTAGCTTGTGGCTCTTTATATTGTGTAGCATATATTAAATACATCTTTCATTTCTGTGCATTTTCCTGTTAGGAAGAGAAGATTACAAATACATAGTACTTACAAATATGATTTTTTTCCATGTAACTATTGTAAAAAGCACACTTGATACTGTGTTACACTGAGAGTGTCAAAAAAACATCCAAAAACTACCAGGCCAGAATTGTTCCTGCTGTAAGGTGTTAAGAAAAGTTAATTAGGACAGATTTCCTTCCAGATATGTATACTTTTGTAGTCAAAGTAGTCAAAGCATCCTTCTGGCTACTGTTTTAAACAGTCAGGTTTTTCTTGTCAAGAATCGTCATCGTGTTTTTGGTTGATACAAACTTAAGTGATTGAGTTCTGGGCAGATGGTTGCAACTTTGCAATTGAATTGGGAAATAGGAGTTTTTCATTAGTTTTCTGCACCAAGTGCATAAACTTTGCAAAAAAAAAAAAAATAATAATAATAATAATAACAGAATGAAAAACAGTTTCTCTGAAGAAACACAGGTCTTAATTTTTTGCCTGCCATAATGCCATCTCCTTGGTTTTTATGTTTGTGTGTATTCTTAGATGGGGTCAGTGCCTTCCCCCACTGGAAGGGGTACTTTCAATCCTGTAAGCGTACCTATAAGAAATCATAGTCCTAAATCACACACGTGACACTTATGGGTTCCTAGTTATCTCCCTACATTAGGTACTGATGTGCACATAATACCAAACTATTAAAAGGGAAGATCCTTAAATCACAGAGAGAGAGAGGAGAGGAAAAACAAACAAACAAACAAACAAAAAAAAAACAGAAGTTGGAGTTAAATGTGTTTCTCCTTCCTTCGAGTGAAGGCTACACATTAAAGGCCCTCCTTGGAGGGAGGATAGGGGGGAGAGGGGGAGGGAAGCATATCTTTGCTTACTGAACGAGTTGTCATATCTTTCTTCTGTTTTTTTTTTGTATTTTTTCTTTAAGATATTGGTAAATATGTTTGTATAGAAACTTTGCTTGGGAATTTTTTCTTTCTTTCCCACCTGACAAATCTACTAGTAAATAAGAATGAAACTTGCAGGGAGTATAAAGTGGGAGAAACAGCTGCTTATCACTGCAGCCTAGCAAGACAAGGCTATTGTCATTGGAATGTGTGCTGTAAACATTAGTGACAATGTATGGATTCAGCCATCCCATCTTGGGATCGCTTTAAAAAAACAAACAAACAAAAAAAAAAACTACTGTCCATCCACTTCCTGTGGGTGCAGCAATACACACCCATGATAAGGCCCAGTTCCTAACGTAATTTGGGGCACTTATGAAATGCTTGAGGATGTAACAAATACTGTAAGATATGTGCAGACCAAACAAGTAACATATACTGCATATGAGCTCTGGAGCAGTGTCTGTGCCTTACTGGTACTTTTCAGGGCAGTTCTGCAATCACTTTCTTGCTCTGTATTTCCACATGCCCTGCAAATGATTCAACCTGGTCTGGTATTTGTTCACCAGCTGTGTTTCAGCATCATGACATAGTGCCGCAATAAAGCTAAGGAACCTGCTTCCAGCATTTTCTTTTTCCAGCAGCCACCTGTGGCAATGTCCCTCTTGTTACAGTGTCCAGCTTGTGGAGACCCGTGCCAAGTGAGGAAAAATTGCTAGGAGACTCATATTCTGATGGTCTGTAGCCAGCTGGACACTTTATTCAGCAGATGTTTCCCAGGTATTGGATATAATAGTTATGAGCAGATACTTTATCTTGCAATAATCTTGTTGTCAGTGGAAGCTATGCTGAAAAAGAGTTTCTCTTGTGGTATGCTAAGCCATTGGAATCAACGTATAAGCCAGAACAAGTGCCTGTGTGTGGGTATCTATGACACTTTATCTTGCTCCAGTGGAGAGATGAGTCCTGTTCTTCTATTATCAGTTTATTACTTGAGAAAACTGACTGTTTTTACACTTAATTACTTTGGTTTCTGTCCCTCTGTTTTTGTTGTGTGTTTTTTTTTTTTTTTTTTTTTTTTTTTTGTCTCTTCTTCCCTGTATCCTTTTGCCATCTACCTGGTGTGATTGCTATCACTGCCATTTTTTTTGCTGAAGGTTTTGAGACTACTGCCTTGTTAAGTAAAGCCTGACAAATATGGCCAAGACCAGCTGGAGCCTCTCACATGGTTATGCAGGGCTTCCCTGCATCTCTGCAGTGCACTTCTGAAAGCAGGTTTGCACAACGTCTGCACAGGTTCACTTGGCTGGGAGTCTGCTGCATACTGAGGGAGAATCCTCATGAGGCTGTCTTTACTAGCAGAGACCATCTAGTCTGAGCAACAGTTCTCATACAATGACCGTAAAGTAACCAGTCTCTCATGGCATGTTTTTGGAGGGATAGGTTGTTGGGTGGGGGTGTAACAATGATACTAGCAAAGTGAAGTGCTATGATGGCAATTCATTCACTGTAAACACTAGGAAGGGATTAGAGAACCCTAAAATGGTATGTGTGTGTGGTCAGTGCTCACTTTGTGTCAGTCATTTCATAGATTATCAGTACAGTCAGAAATGTTAAGAAGGAAAGATTTTTTTTTTTCTTCTGGATGATAAGTACAGGCATAATAGGCAAGGTGAGTTGTGCTATCATGGCTTTCACATCAGACAGACAGAAGCATGTAGCCAGATGTACAGGAGCCAAAAAGTACCCACAGCCTCCTGTGCAACAAGAGAGCACTGATACAATGTTAATATTTAAGGATAACATCCTAGAAGTCATGATTAGCGGAGCTTTACTTTTAAAAATTTTTATTGTTATTAAAATACCACCATGTATTGTGGTGGATCTTTGGAATGTCTACAGCCTTACACTAGAGTTCAAGGTACATATATGCCTATTATTCCAAGAAGCTAAAATAACAGAAGAAATAGCATACAGTTTGTAAATTTCATATTAGCCAAATAAAAGTTTTGTTAGTACACAAGATACAGCAAGGGAAAAGACTCTTCTCATAACAACATTTTTTAAAGATTGCAGTTTATTGTAGCTTGTCTGTTAGATGTCCTTGACCTTGCTCCACTAAGATACTTGCACTAGCATATAACATAAGCCTGGAGATAAATGAAGAGTCTGCGTTCCTATGCAGATGAACTGGGAGAAGCCATAGCCCAGGCAGTTCTCCCATGTTTTGATTTTCACACTGATACTAAAAGGAGGAGAGAACATACTGTAATATGTAACTTGATCTCGTGTTTCACATGATATAACCTATGTGACAGAGCACAAGCTTCTGCAGGCAAGGAAGAAAAAACAGCAGTGTGGATCTGAAACCAGTAGGGCTGAGCACCACATTGTGTCCATGCTTCTCCTCATGCTGATGGCTGTGGTACAGGTTGGATATGTTTCCACTCCAGCACCCCCAGTTCTGCTCCTGTGAATGTTTGTGGGAGCTGGACAAAGTGAACAGGAGCTGCTCCTTCAAGCCCTGTTTTTCTTTTATTTTCCTAAGCATATATTATTCAGGGTGTTTTCTACTTAATAATAATAATAATAATGAAAGAAAATGGCTTATCTCTGGGCTGGTAGTTTACACAGGTGAAGGTACAGTCATTGAATAAGGATTGTTTAGTGCTTTCTATTGGAAGTAATCAGGCTAGTCTCTGGATCAGTGCTAGCTCTGAAAAATCAGAGGGGGAAAAAACACTGGCACGTGAATATAAGGAATAAAACTTTTGGGGGATAAAATAAACAGTTTAGGTTGTGTATGTTGTCATCCTCCCATCCATCCTCCTAGTATCTTAATGAAGCTAACACAAATTGCAACTCCAAAAATGTTGACATTGCCAAAATCTTCATTTTTCATTGAGAAACTTTCAGCCAAATGTTTTTGGTTGCCTCTAATAGCACTTCCCTGCAACTTTCATAAGAAAAGATGGATAGAAGTCATTGGGTGTATCTGCCTACTCATACATTTAAGATGCCTGAGCTCAGGTCAAATGACACTATTTAAAAGTGTATATATTTTGTTCTCTGCAACACATCTGACACTTAGTGTTGTATGTTTATGGTATATTAACTACATGAACAGCCTGTTTCTCACAATTAAGTGTATTTGGAGCACATCAGGAGACTAAATTGGGGTAAAGAGTCTGAAGGCTGTGAATGTAGCTCCATGTTGCAGATCATCATCCACCATATCCACTTGTCTATAGAAGTCCAACAGGGACCTCTTCCATTGCAATGTTCTAGGATCATGTGCTTAGTAAAATCTTCCTTCTCCCTAGCCTTTGAGTCTTTTCATCACTCCAGAGTATTTAATCTATGGTATGTAATTAAGACTTTGTGGACACTGTTTCTTTTACAGAGATTGCTGCGTGGGTTTGTGAAAGGTAGGTCCTGCTTGAGTAACTTGATCTCTCTCTGACTCATTTAGTGGATGAGGGAAAGGCTGTGGATGTATACCTAGACTTCAGTGAAGCTTTTTACACTGTTTCCTACAGCATTCCCTTGGATAAAAAGGTTGTTCATGGCTTGGACAGGTGTATACTTTGGGGGGAAAAACTAGCTTGGTGTCTGGGCCCAAACAGTTGTGTTGAATGTGGGACTCAGGACTCAGTAGTGGGGCCAGTTCTTTTATATCTTTATCAACTATCTGGATGAGGGGATCGAGTGTACCCTCAAAGTTTGCAGGTGACATCAAGTTAGGCAGGAGTGTTGATCTCTTTTAGGGTAAGAAGGCTGTACAAAGGGATCTGGATAGGCTGGACTGAGGGGCCGAGGGCAACTGTATGAAGTTCAACAAGACTAAGTGCTGGGTCCTGCACTTGAGACAACCCCAAGCAGCTCTAGAGGCTAGTGGAAGAATGGATGGAAAGCTGCCCATCAGAAAGGGGCTTGGGGGCGTTGGTCAATAGCAGGCTGAATAAGTGCCATCAGTTTGCTCAGGTGGCCAAGAAGCCCAACAGCATCCTGGCTTGTATCAGAAAAAGCATGGTCAGGAGGACTAGGGAAGTGGTTGTCCCTCTGTACGTGGTTCTGATGAGGCTGCAACTCAAATACTTCGCTCAGTTTGGGGCCCCTCACTACAAGAGGGACATCAAGGTACTGGAGCATGCCCAGAGAATGGCAATGAATCTAGTGAAGGATCTAGAGAACAAGTCTTATGAGGAATGTCTCAGGGAGCTGGGGTCATTTAGCTTGGATAAAAGGATGCTCAGGGAGACCTTGTTGCTCTCTTCAACTACCTCAAAGGAGGTTGTAGCAGAGTGGGAGTTGGTCTCTTTCTGCAAGCAACAAGCAATAGGATAAGAGGAAATAACCTCAAGATGTGCCAGTGGAGGTTTATTTTGAATATTAGGAAAAATTTCTTCACTGAAAGTGTTGTGAAGCCTTGAAACAGGCTGTCTGGGGAAGTGGTTGAGTCACCATTGATGAAGGTATGTAAAAGACATAGTTTAGTGGTGGACATTGGAAGTCTTATGTTGATGAACTTGGAGGTCTTCTCCAACCTCCAACCTAAATGATTCTATGATTCTAACACCTTAGATCCTTGTTTTAATTGGTTTTGCAAGCAAAGTTATAACTCTGAAATCTGTTCTATATTCTGATTTGCTTCTTAACTTCTGCTTGAGAGGCAGATCTGTGGGAGCGTCACAGGTTGGTCTGTGTACCTTCCACACCATGGCAGTGCCATAGCTGCTCTAGTAAATGCATCATGAAGGTCTTGCATTACATCAAGCTTGGAGACCTGATTCAGCCCAGCAGATAATAAGCATCACCAATTCTATCCTTCAAGCTATTCCTTGGGGCCCTTGGGTCAGCCCAGGGGAAAATCTCCTCAGCTTGGGAAAACTTCCTATATAGCTAGCTAGCTGCTTTTGAAACAGTCTTAACCTCAGGGCTGGAAACATGTTTGTCTGCAAATAGAGTATTGGACCATATGGCTCACTCCCTGAATCTGAATGATTTATTATGGTGTGTTTCATAGTTATCTCCCTACTCCTACACCCTTTTTCTTGCAAAACTTCATTATATCTTCATCTCTCACACCCTTTTGCTTTGGAATCCCTACTGCTGTATTGTTCAGAAGGGTGCTGGTTCCTGACAGCAAATTTAGGGAAAACTCTTAGTTCAGTTTTGGTAAGTATTAGTGTGCAGTGGTTGAAAAACTGATTTCTATAATCAGAATCAGCTTTATATCCATTTATGTTTCTCACCAGCGGATCTACTCGCCTTCAGATGAACAAAGTTAGGGAGAGCCCTCATTAAGACAGCTGACCTGTAGTGATGACCTGTCACTGTGACCTCAATATCATTGCAAATATACATTATCTTAGTCTTAATACAATGACACCATTCCCACTGCTGCTGAGAGGACTGCAGCCTTTCAGATGGGAAAGATATCCCTAGATAGATACTCCATAAATGAAACAATTTCTACCTTTCATTTGGTTATGAAAAAATCACCAAAATTCCAGTAATTTTATCTTAAAAATAAATATGAAAACGGCAATGGGTAGGTTTTCCAACATCTTCTAAACAAAAACAATGTAGGAGCATTGACTAGGTTGTTTGAAATCCCTTCTAGTATTAATGTTTTTATTTGAATCCACTCTTCCAACTATTCTCTTCTTGGCTGATCTACATTTGTTTTCCTTGTTGAGTGTCTTTAGTTCCTGTGCTATTGCTCCTGCAAGCACCAGTAACCATATGGAAAGACTTCTCTCTTAGTGGGCAGAATTTACCCATGTAGTTATGTATTTTAACTCATCAGAACACTTTCCTGACTTAAACAAAACCAAACTAAATGAAGCTTCATTTAGTTTGAACTCTTTGAATTGATGGCAAAGTATCTCCCAACAATGAGAAGAGGGAGGAAGAAACATCCTACTAATTTACATAGCACTTTTAGTCGAATCTGAAAAGATCTTTGTTATACGCTTTTTTAAAACTATCTTTAAGAAACTTTGACATGGCTGCTGAACAGGGCATGCTCATATTTGACAAGTAGTCCCTGCAGATGGCAAAGCCATGGAGTCAGTATTAATAGCTTCAGAGGGTAGCATAGTTTTGTGTATGGCTTTAATAAAATAAAAATGAAAAATTAAGGGTCTGTACGGTTTTCCTTGTCAGTATGAGAAATTCTCTGTTGCAAAGAATAACTTATCTGACTGTAAAATAATCAGAATAGTCAGGTGCTGACATCAGCTCAGTCTTTTACAGCCCCAAAAGATGCACGTATTCACACTTATGTTCTCTCTCTCAAATGGCATCTGCATGTTTTCCTGCCATGGTATTTTTCACGCATCCAAAATGATGGTGCTTGCTTCCAAATCCACTGGAATCTTCCCTGCTGTGCTTGACTTCAGGCAAAGCAAAAGATTGATTTTTCTTTAAGTCTTGTTATTGTGGTGGCGTTTGGCTGAGATGTATTCTGTCCCCTCATGTGGAGATGACTGCAAGATCAAGAGGAAAAAACAAGGCATCTAGAAGTACATTTCTGCTGCGTGATGGAAGGCAGTGCGAAGAGCAGTCATTGGGCTGGTACTTGTGTCTGGATCAGTAGTGTTGTCGGATGTTATGAGCTTACATTGTCAAAATTATATTCAGATTGTCAGCTGGCAGCACTGCATATGGGTTACAGGAGAAGATTAATGAGGTGAGATGCAGAACTGGCCTAGAGCTGGTTTTATCACTCCCAGTTCTGGAGGCAGTTGGGTCACAGCTAGACTGGGCATCACCACAGTCCTCAGCTGGAAGGTGCAAGTATGGTCTGTGCCTATTACAGCAGGATATAGCCCTCTTCCTTATCTTGGCTGCTGGTTCTGGTGCTATAATTTGGTTTAGTAAGCACAGCTCTAAAGAAAGCCAGCTGTTTAGTTTTGGTGAGTACTGATGTTATAGGACAAGAAAATGGATAGCCTTTGGAAACTATTGTTTTGGGGGGGTGGTTTGTTTTCTTGCATTGGTATTTTGGTTTTGATTAAAAAGAACAGGAAATTATTTGTTTGTTTGGTTTTGTGCATAACAGAAGAGCATTGTGTGCAGGAATACTGTCAAGGATGGTTGATGTAGAATGATACGTGCTGGTTGTATTTTACTGTTTTGAAAACAAGCACGTCCCTCCTCCCTGTCTATCTGCTGATTCAGTTGAAAAGGCAAGGTCAGCTTTCATCAGTCTTCTCCATTCCTCTATGTTCTAGAAATACTTTAGAATTTTCCTTGTTTGCTGGAGGATTTCATGCCCTCCTTGCTGCCTGGTGGGCTGGGCTCTGCAATCACCCAGGGTTCCTGAATGCTTCCTGCTACTTGTGTTTCATACCCCGCTGCATTTTGAGCTGTGACAGATGAAGTGTAATAGTTGGGAAAGTAGGAGGAAGATTTTAAGTATGAAATAGGAGGAGGAAGAGTTGCCAGCAGAAAGGGGACAGATGAAATGGTCGCATTTCTATTTATATGAATGATTTAAAAACTGGTCAGTGTTGTTTAAATCAGGATGCTCACAGACAGTTCCACAGGACTTTCCATTTCTCACAATGTGAGGGACAGCAGCAGCTGGTTCGCTGTGGAGAACTGTAGCAATTCAGCCTCTTTGGGTGACAGCAAATTTCTGAAGCGTGCAGCTGGTGCTTAGCAAAATGAACTTGTTCTGTGTGAGATGAGGCAAAGAAATACTGTGACAGAAAATGACTTCAGCTAGAAAGGGCTTCTGCTGAAAGTGCAGTTAATTCCACTTCACAGTGGATTAAGGAGGGCCTTAGCAAAGAGAAGGAAGTAATACCTTCAAATGCTACGTGAAATGTCTTGGGCAACAAAGGTTTTGAATTGCCTGCAGTTAGGTGACTGTTGCAACTGAAAGCACCCAAATCCACATCTTTTATTTTTCTAGGCAGTTGCAAAAGAGTGGAGAGGAGTTCACGGTGGTGAAAAATGTCACATTGCTGTGAGGTATGGTGCAAATTCTGTTGGATTCTGGTTTTCTCTGGAAAGAAGTAGTCCGTTCACCATTGGCTCCATTGGAGCTACAATGTTTGTATCACTGCCACCCTTTTAGTCTCAGAAAGGGATTGGGAGAAAGTATTACTAATATTTGCAGTTACGGTTGACTATTGTCCACGTGTACCTTCAAGGCAAGACTATTTTTCTCTCATGAACTTCCTGGTCATATGCAGCTTTGATGACAGGTGGGGGGATGAAAATGTAGATGTTAGGGTAGCCAGACAAACACATTTGGAAAGCTGCCTTGCATGAAGAGATGTTCCTTTGCACAAATTCAGAAGGCTTCTTTGAATAGATAATATGACTGGATCACCATACTCAATGACTTTAACTTTCATGTCAGAGGAACCAATAGTTTTGAGGATAGGAACTAAAGTTCCATTACTGCTATTCTAATTTAATCAACATGAAATATAGTAAGTGCCTAATTATGGAATAAGTAAGAGTGGCAGGCCTCTCATGATCTTATCCTATTTTTGTCCCTTTCTAGACCACCAAGAAGACTGTATTGGTGAGGTAATGAGTATTTTATTTTGCAGTGAAAGTGTCATAAATATACTTCATTCAGATAGCTGGACCAGAGGAATTTAAGGAGAGATTGAGAATACATATTCAGATGGAGCGGTAAATATGATACCGGTGAGAAGTAGATCATTTTCTTAAGCTTTCTAACATTTAAAATGTTTCTTTAAAAGCAGTCATATGCTATCTGTCTCTGAGAGTACTGGTCCTTTCCTTCACTGTAGTAAAATTATACTTGGCTGGCTTAAATATGTTGACATAAAACAAACATCGTGAATTCCAGCTGTCAGATCTCACCTCTTGCATCCTACTGACATCCACGAGTGACAGTAACCTTTGCTGGTGTGCATGGAAAGTCCAGAACACAATGTTTTGCATGTATTGCTGTGTGTCAAATGTGTTTGCTAAATACCTGTCCTGTGTAGGAGTTTCTTAGATATCTTAGGAAATGGGATAAAACTTTATAGCTCTTGTGTTTCTGCAAGCTTATAGGGTAGTTGCTAAGCTTGAGAAAAGTGGAACAAGGTCCAAATAATTTTGCTTAAAAAACTAGTATTTACATTGTATGAGATTTTTCTAGGAGCTCCCAAACTAACCCTTCCTATTTAAAGTCTTAAATGAATCTGGTCATTAAGAACTGTTCTCTTAATACTGCCAAAAAATTAAAACCAACATTTTTAATAATATATGAGGTAACAGAAAAAGCCTTATGTCTCGTCTCTAGTTCAATACACATGTGAAGGTAGTTTGAAGCTATTCCCAGAATCTACCAGATGGTTTTCCTACAAATTCTTATTCCTAAATATAAGAACTTCTGAATGTTTGGGAGCATTCTTAGGCCTGCCCAGGTCTCAGTTCTGGATGGAGGATATACCATGTGGGAGAGTTTGGGATCAGCTCCTCCATGCAGTGACATCAGGCTTCTGAGCCTTCCCGTGTTTCCAGGAAAATGCAGCTGAACCACTTGTATTTTCTGTCATGCATTTCTCTACCATGCAGTCTGCATTCCTTATCCTCTGTTCTCTTCCCTTCCCAGCCTTAATGTAGTATCAATGTTTAATGTTGTGAGGTGGAGTGGGATCCTCTTCTGGATGCTCAGCTAAGTTTTTGTTCCCCACTGAAGAAGTGGGCCTGCCTGCAGCCAAACAGCATGTCTGATGCCACAAGTGGTCTAAAATCTCTGTTACTGCTCCTTAGTGTTGTTTTTTAAAATATCTACACCTTTTTCTTCTGCCATGGCTAAGATTGAAATCTGTTTGTATACCAAATATCTGGGAGTACCAACAGCCCGCTGGAGGAGAAAGAGCTGCAGATGCAATGTTATTTTAGATGCCTGGGTTTAAGTGTATGTAAAGTTTGCCAACTGTGGCATGTTAGTTAGAGGGACAGATGAGGAAATTCTGTCTCAGGTTGTAATTACTCAGTATAGGCTGTAACTGAATGCCAATCTCTGTTGCTACCTTTCTAAACTAAGTGTGGGTTTAGGAAAAGAACAAAGAAACAAGTACATAGCCTGTCCAGCTGTACTGGTAATTTGGGCTATTTCAGCTTCAGAGTTAGAAGTAGGGTACAGAAGTTTCAGCCTCTACAGCTACAGAGTTGTCGTAACTAATATTGGAATATCACGAGTCATAGTATCATTCCTCTTCTATTTCCCACCCTCCAAAAAGATCCAAAATGATAAGTGTCTACAAGCTTAATGATGCATATTAACTTTGTAGGGTAGCTCTTTAACTGGTCTTTGAAAAACTGGTCTAAGTAGAAAAAATCAGCATTTCAGGTGCATAGAAAAATGCTACTTTTCTAAAGACTCTTCAGAGGCCAGTGAATTGGCTTTACTCTCCCTTAGTTGCAGAGCTATATTCAGTCCCCAGAAACCTCTTGCTGCACTCACATTCACCCCTTTTCTCTACTCTCACTTCACAGCCTTCTATTCTCTCTATTCACAGCTTCCTAAAGTACACAGCTGGTATGCTAAACTGTCTGCCTTTTTAACTCTTCCTTGTCTTCTGTTTTTCACTCAGATTAGTTCCTTCTCCAGGTTACTCTGGAATTTCTCTTTAAAAATGTATTTCAGAACTCCGGCCCTTCCCCCCCCCCCCCTTTTTTTTTGTTAAAAGGATCCCTCTTTTGTACTACATCCTCCCCAGAGGTTGTTAACCTCAATCTCTCTCCAGAAATCTTTTGTTTTCTGCAGTATCATTCACTACTGCTGTACATTCACAGATCCTCTCTCTGTCTACTGGCTGGACTGTGAACAGATAACAGGAATCCTGGATTCACAGTAACTGGAAAACATAAGTTAAAATTATCCTTAATAGGGCAAGTTCCTTCCTCTTATTGAAGCTGTAAGGAAATCAAAACCCATATGGATCAAGATGGCCTCCTTCAATCATCTAAAATGGAAAATTTAAAAAATAAAAATAAAAATTAGCCATTGGAATGGACTGCCCAGGGAAGTGGTTGAGTCACCATCCCTGGAGGTCTTTCAAAGATGTTTAGATGTAGAGCTCAGTGATATGGTTTAGTGGAGGACTTGTTAGTGTTAGGTCAGAGGTTGGACTTGGTGATCTTGGAGGTCTCTTCCAAACTAGATGATTCTGTAATTCTGGGGGAAGACACTGGGCATCTGGGATATCTATGGGAAGAAACAATGAGTTCCTTCCTTTATTAATATCACAAAAACTAAAAACACTTCTTAAATTCAGAGATGTGATGGGTTGCTATTTCTGAATTAGTGTGGAGCTCATTCTACAGCTTTGGGGAAATTTTTATCTTCTTTGAATTCAGATATCTTCTGTGGACCCATTTTTAGCTGAAATTTTGTGAATAGAGACACAGGATCATATTTTGAGTTCTTCATGCATTTCATTCCCTATTTTTTTTCTGTTGCATGCAGAATACAGCCAGATCTTAACTGCTGTCAGGATGTTACCCAACAATCCCTCAGAGTCTTTGGCCACTCCAGCAGCTGTTTTCAGTTTCTCTGTTTTCTCAGAGCAGCTAAGAAAGAGGATTTATTTGTAGCTGGGACAACAACAAGTAATTTTTTTTGCATGCATTTTGCAGATTTTTCTTGCTTTAGAGCGTTCCTAACATATCAAAGGGAATACATCCCAAAACAGGTACATCTTCATTCCAGCCTGAATTATTGGGCACAGAATCGATCCTATGGAAGAATAAAACTAACAGTAGTAGACTTTTCCTGTTCCATATTCTACCACTTGATTTCCAGCCATCTCCTGAAATATATCTCTGCATCTTTGAACAGATCTCTTAATTTCCCAGTGCCTAAATCAAAATTAAGTACACAAATACTTCTCTAGTTTACAGTAATGTGGCATGCTGCAAACTGGTGTGTATTTTCTTGGGTTAGGAAAGAACAAAGTAGAGGAAAGCTTGGTAAAAATCACAAAGGTTTGTGTATTAGGTTTTGTGTAAAGTTGTCTAGAAAGCATGCAATGAATGGGGTTAAAGTCCAGTCATTGTAAGGTCTAGTCTACCAGAAACTGCTCTTGTACTTGGAGCAGAAGCCTGTATTGTGAGGTTGAATTTATTGTTACAGTATGTGCTGTGATAAATACAGTCAACTTTCTTGCACCTTTGGCAGTTCTGAAAGTAGATAGACATATCTTCCTTAACTATGAAATTCCCAAGAATATGTGGGAAAGTCAGATGCTGAAAACTTGAAGGTATGGAATGTCTGGAAGTAATTTTTATGTAAGTCTCATTCTAGTACGTATTATTGCACTTAACAACAAAGTTGCACTTTCTGTAGTTTAATTCAGTTAAGGTCTACTAGGAAAACTAGTAAAAGTTTTACAAGCCAAACAGAAAATACACTTTTACTTACATTTTACTATTCAGGAAAATATTTTCCTATTTAAAAAATAAAATAAAATCTCAGGACTACTCAGGAAAATACTTGCTGAACAGTTCCTTCTTTGTTGTTGCTTTTTTGTTGTTTTTGATGAAATAATATCTTCAGTTAAACATCTTATATCATCTATCTGAACCTTTCCACAGGAAAATTCATTTCTCATCATCTCTCTTCTTTGGGTGAGGTGAAAATTTTGTTCTCTCTGTATATTTAGAGGCCAGACTTCCTCAGCAATTTTGTTGATAGCATTACCTTTATAGAAAATACTTCCTTATTGCCAAATCCTATTCGTTCTTCTTCCCATTTCAGTAAAAATCTTTCCTTTTGAATGTGTGTTGAACGAGGAACAAGTGTAGTCCTTCTTTCCCATCTCTCAGTGAGAAGCTCAGCCAGAACAGGGGAGACTATTGCAAATGTCCTGAGGCTGAAACTGTCTTTCACAGCTGAACCCTGGGATTTTTTGCCCAGAGGTCCTTTCTTATGTTTTGTACTCTTCCATTCTCACTTCTTGGCTCTTCTGGGACAAGTATCAGTAAAGTAGTAAAATATAGTCATTCTACCCCTGCATCTCAAAAGTTAAGGGCCAATAGTTCTAGTTCCCTATATATTCAATTAGGGAAGAGAGGAATATCCAACAAGGAGATGCAAAGTTGTTTATCCATCAGTTTTTGTTGCCTTTGTTCTGGGGACTGTCCTGTCACTGACTTTAAGGGAGCAAGTAGAGCCATAGACAGGTGGCCAGGATAAGGAGCATTGGTTGTATATGCAAAGGAGCCAATGCTCTTTCCCAGCTTCCCATGCAAACTTCTATAAAAATGTGTCTGGAGTAGTCAGTACATTTGGGGTTATCATTCTGATAAAATAGCATTTCAGAAGGGTGTAAATAGTTACCCAGGGTGAAAGAGACAGAAGAAAAGTCACAGGTTATGTATTTTGGAGAGTGAAAGCAAAGGCTTTTTCTTTCCGAATAAGTCTTCACACTCGAATGCTCTCTGATTTTAGTCATTCAGTAGTTATTTGGAAGCTTTCCTGATGCTGGAAAGATAAGAATATTTCATCTGGGTTTTCATAAGCCAGATGTCATTAAGCAGTCAGTGCTTCCCTGATGAGAAGCAATTGTTTACTGGGGAGCAGGCTGAGGCAGGAGACTGAAACATCTCAGGAAATCCTCTCTGGCCAAAATAGTTATTAGGCTCTATGCAATTCTGTTGTCCAAAATCAGGATTTGTTGTACTAAGAAACTTAGTTTGGTTAGTGTGCTAAGCAAAAAAAAAAAAAAAAAAAAAAAAAAAAAAAAAGTTGCATAACTCCATAAAACTCCATTATTTAAAACAAATTTTTACTTTCTGTAAAGAATTCTTAATATAGCTTGGAAGAAATACTACATTTACATCTGTCTATAATATCTGATATTTTTGCCTGAATTGCAAGATAACTTATACTGAGTTTTTACTTTATTTCTTTCCACAAGTAATGAAGACTGTTTCCAAGGCCAGCACTTGTAGGAATACTTATTGATGGAGGCTAGCATACCATTTATAGCAGGTAAAACAATACCAGTACAGCAAAGACAGGGTAATTTTCAGGTTCCCTCCCCCTTTTGATATGTTTGATCTCTTCTTCCTTGTTGTCTTTGAAGGACAAATGATATGAAATGTAGTTATAACCATAGTAATCAATAATTATAGAAACATTGAATAACTTGGGTAAAAGAGACTAGGTCCACCTACCCCTACTATATATCTCTTAATTTATCTACAGCGTTAAGGGAAACTGTGTTGAAAGCCTTGCTACAGTCAAAGTAGAAGACAACTGTTGTTCTGCCTTCATTCATGGAGCTAGCTATCTAAGTATGGAAGGTGGTCAGGTTGATCAGGCATGATTTGTTCATAGCTGGCCCTTCCAAGTCACGTTTCTGCACTTCATGTGCCAGCAGCTTCCAAAAGTGATCTGGGTCACTGAGGTAAAACTGACTGGACTGCAATCCTTCTTATTACCCTTCATGAAGATGCTCTTGACATTTTACCTTTTTACTGCCCATGACTACACTGTCAATATCTATGACATTCCAAAAATAATGGGTTGTCAATGTCCATGACCTTCCCAAAATAATATACTGCTTTCTCCTGATAGCATCACTGAGCTTCTTCAGCCCCCTTGGAGGTAACCCATCCAGTCCCATGGAGTTGTGTAGATCTGCTATGCCTGGATCCATTGCGTCATCTTCCTCTAGCAGGGATGTTACTCATCTCCCTCAGTCTCTGTCATGAAACACAGACACCTGTGAGGTCTGAGAGCAGAATTTGAAAGTAAAGACTGTAAATTTATTTTCTACATGGTCTAACTTTTAATATTTCCTCTACTGAAGTTACTGTCTGCTATCCAAATATCGATGTACCCTCATCAAGACTTCTGTAATTAATCAAGAAACAAAATAATAAATTGATGGAACTTCCATTTCTCAGCTCCTATTCATTAGGGTTTGACATTTCTTGCAAATAACTTCAGTTACTCTCCTGAAACTGAACAAGATTTTCTGTTACCTCATCATTTTTTTTAAAGAGGTTGCCTTTATACTATAATACAACGTGTAAGTTGTCACAGTGCATAAGCAAAAAGCAGGGCAACAATGGGAAACAGAAACAAGAAAGAGGTAATTAGAAAATAAGACTTTGATAAATTGTATATTGTGCATTTTTTATACAATATATTTTAAATATAGATCCTTCTGTAGGTATGAAATTCTTCTAAAGAAGCTTGCAAAGCTGTGAATTTTGACCTTTAAGTTGCAAGAAACCTGCCTTGATATTTAAAATCCTTCTGAAGCTTTTTTTTTTTTTTTCAATTATTATTTCTAAAGTGATCATTTTCTTAATCTCCCTTTGCAGTCCTGGATTTTACCTATGTGATTGCACTGTATCAGGAGAATGTGACGCTCAGCGTACCTCCTGTTCTAGGATTCTACAGTCCCTGCAACAATACCCACCACAAGAGTGGAGGAAATGCTTCAGGAGAATGAATAGTAGGTTTTATGAGCCACTTAAAACAGTTCTATTTCCTACTCCAAGTTAACGGTTGAGGGTGGATAATAAGTGAAGTTCAGATTTATGATAAAGGTATTATGATAAAGGTACTCAATAACCACTGAGCAGAAGTGCCTAAGCAACTGACAGCAAGAAGCAAAATGAACACAAGGCAGTTTTATATATTTTGGCAAAGATGTTATGATGCTCTCCCATGAGAGAGAGTCATGATGCTCTATCTCATCTCTCTCTGGTAACAGTTTTTAAAGAACAGCTTAAGTAAAATATTTGGCTGGGAAAGATAGAGGGAAAATTTAAGAGTGGAACACCTCAGTGCTGATACGAGATGAAAGGAGGAGGAGTAGTAACTACAGCTGATTTAAAACCCAGTGTTTTCCCTTGGGGAATTCTGTTAGCTTCAGCATTTATCTTTATAGAGGATAGGAATTTTAAAAATCTCAATTTTGTTGCAGAATGGAGGGTTATGAAAAATGTTGACTTTCAAAAGGGCAAGGGTTTGGTTTTTTTTAAAGAAATTTTTCACATTGTTATAACTTCCTCCACTGCTTTTGATGGGTCCTAGAGAGGGCAATTCAGAGGTGTCCTCACTATGAGCTGGGGTCACTGGTTTATCACTTCTGACCTAGTGAATCATGTTAATGTCTCTTGCTCTGTATCCAGGGAAATCTAGCAGAGTGGAGGTCCCAGCATATGCCAGGATTAGCATATGTGGGTCTCTTGGGATATACGGTGTATCAAGAGAACCTGCTGACAGTGGTAATGGAAGTGTGAACTACTTAAGCCATAATTATCCTTTGGCATAATGGTAACAAAGATGGATGCAGATAATGTCAAAATGATACAAGACTTGAACAAATGACTTATTCTCAGTTGATTCTGAATGACCTTGACTCCAAGAGAAACATTTTGTTTCAATATTTTTGATGGGGAGAATTTTAAATACATCAATAAAAATGTCAGAAACATGCTGGTAAAATAAAGGAAAGATGAGAGAAAATTACCCATAAGTTCCCAAACATGATTTCCAACGTACATATAGCTTCAGAAAAGTCAGTGTTTCAACGGTATTATGACATGGCAGAATATTTGCTTTTGGGGTATAAAAAGTTTAGGTAGCTCTGTGTTCTCAAAGGAAAACCTCATCACAAGAGGTTGTCTAGGTAGAAAAACAAAAGTAATATGGCTTACTGAAGTGTAATTGGATGAAAAGTATGTTTTATAAGAGAGAAGCAGGGCCTTTATGCAACATTTTATAGAGTTCAGGTTTAATTCAGCTCAGTCATGTAGATCTCCAAATCAGCATGGCTGTTACCCTGCAATGAATGCCTCTGTGAAAGGGATATTTATTCATGCGGAGTGGTATTTAATCAGGGTGATATTTATATTATTTTGATGAAAAAAAAAAGGCTTCCAAAGTAGCTTCTGTATTTTTTTTCTCTTCATTTGCTGTCTCTAAAACACCTGCTCTATGAGTCACAATAACAAAAAACAATTAGCTTACCCCAGGTGTCATAATATCAAGATATCAAATTATCATTTATTTTTTAGTCTGTGGGCTAAACTGATTCCTAACATGAGAATTTGATGTTATAGTGGATGCAGAACAATGAACTGGTTAAAATTGGTCCCTCAATATACAGTAGACTGGTGTTCAGCCAGGTATAGGGAGTCCCATAGGAGACAAGGCCCCTTCCTGCGGCCTCTGAGCAAGGAAGTTCTGCTCCACACCAGTGAGCAGCACAAGCAGGGGATCCACAGCAGAGAACACTGACTGTTTTTACTTTTTTTTTTTTGAGGTTGTTCATGCACTTTTCCCATATTCTGAGTTTGTTGGTTGTTTTTTTTGTTTTGCTAGACCCATCAGTTTGTCATTAGGGTATGACATGAGAAAGTACTACAGCCTATAATCTCTTCCCTTTGATATGGAAATTCTTCATGGAGAAGAATGAAAACATCATATTAAGTTATTTCAGTGAAAATGAACATATAATGAACTCTGGAATAAAGGGGCACTTTTTTCCTAGGTGTTAGGAAAGGAAAACTAAATTGTCTTTATAGATTGTGTCATGTGCATAGCAGTTCTGCTCACATGGACTGAAATTTGAAATATACTGCTGTTTTCTGACAAGTGACTCATCTTTCCATTCAACTGCAAATTAACCAAAATGTTGCATCTGTTGTGCAAAGAACAGGCTATACCTTTGAGAAAGGACTGTCAAATAAAAAAGTTGTTGCCTCATCTTAGCTATTGTGTCAACTTGTCTGTACCCGTTCCAGCTCTCCCATTTTATATGCTATGTCATGATTGCGTGTGTCCGATGTACCTTGGAGCATTTTTATTTCATAATAAGTAATGGCTTCTCTGCTTTCTGCTACCCTTATGGAAAATATAAAGGAAAGATTGTCTGGTCTCAGCCCTATTTGCTGAAGTTTCCTGTGTTGCTAGGGTTTGTTTGTCTTTCCTGACTACACTAGCTGCATGTAGATAAATTTTTGTAAGATTTTTATTATTATTATTATTATTATTATTATTTTCATGTAAGCTGTGCTCCTATTTTCCGTAGTAAATGATGCTATACCTTCTTTTTTTATAGTGGGCTGGGATGTTTTCTCCTAACTGATCCCCCACTGTTATTTCTGTTTCCACTTCTTCAGCTGTGGCTGTCTCACAGAAGTGGCAGATAAAGGTTGATAGTGACTATCGGGGTTTTGTGACTTCCTTGCTTGGTGGCAGTGGAGGTTCTGTTCCTATTATAAGTTTCCCAGTTCAGAGGATAACTCTGCAGGTTGGACTAAAGTATAAGGGGGAAAGAAAGAGAGGGCTTTGAAAAGAAATTGCAAAGTATTGGCAATATACCTGTTAGAAGCCAAAGATTTCCTGAAATTATTCAGCTGTGACTTCATGCAAATAATGGGGAAAGTTGCTTATAACTGTTAAAATTGCTAAATTCTAAAATTGAAGTCCACCCCTCCCCCAACCAAAAAAAAAAAAAAAATAGATTAAATGTTCCTGCCATGAGGCTGGAAATTCAATGTGAAGGATTTGGCAACAATACACGACAAACAAATCCTGCCTATCATCCCACCATTGTCTCACACCACCTTCAGTGGTGCTGACACAACTCTTCTCTAAGGTGCACTGTAAACCAGTTTAACTCACAACTTGATGCCATGAGACTTTGAGCTCCACAAGTTGAAAGCCCTTTAAGGAAAATATGGAATGAGTTGCTAAAAGTAAGAATTTCTAAAAATAATTTATATAAATCCTGAAGCTGCTGCCAAAACCTCTGCATTTAGCCACAGTGCAGCTCCAGGAATTTATGAAAGAGAGCAGTTGAGGATTAATAATGGTTTTCCCCTCGAAAATGTACTGTGTTGGTTGATTTGGTCTTGCTGTCAGAACTGAAAAAATGTTGCAATTAAGGCTTATGATTGGCTCAGACTCTGCCTTGAGGTTAAAGTTCAGGTGTTGCAAATTTGGCAAGATCAATCTGGAAAAAAAAAAAAAACTTTTCCTGTAGCATAAAGATCTAAGAGGTCTGATGCTTATGGGCATCTCTGTGCTATATATATAGAGGTTAGTGACTCGAATGGTTTTTGTGGAGCTTTTGACACCTGGCTAACTGAATTTGTCATATGTCTATCCCACAGCCAGCTGGTAAGCCTACCTCTGAAAAGGTGCTTTTATTTTTGCTTTCTTTTCCATTTCATCACCTTTCTTTTAGATCATGGATACTCTTATTAGTTTTCATTTTCTGTCAATTTCTGATGATGATCTATTTGTTCTATGAAATAGTCAATTTAACTACTACTGAACTACTAAAGTGCTACTTCAGTTTTGGGCACACAACATCACTATATGGCACAGTATTCAGTCCCTCTATTTATATGTGAAATGTCTGTCGTGATGGTAGCCTTTTTATCATATATTTTAAAGAGTTAAACTAAATCAAATAATCTTCAAGTATCATTAATTTTTTTTCTCCAGTCATAAATCACATACCATGTCCCAACTGTAACTGTTGTTAATTTAGTTAATTTTCCTTTTGTTGAAAGAATTGTGCTACATACACAGGCATGATTTTTTTTTCTCTTCTACTTGTTTAGGGCTATGCCTACTCCAGGAAATCTCTACCATTTGGTTGTTAAGATCTATGTTTCTTCAGTGTGTGTTCGATATAAGGTCAAAGGAGGTGGATGTGGTGGCAAAATCTCCTAAAACCTGCAAAAACTATGTATTGGTTTCCAGTACAAGCTAAAGCAGCCTTGGTCCATTTTTTTTTTTTTTTTTTTTCTGTGACTTCAAGCACCCTTCTGATGAACTGAGGATTCACAGGTCACATATCTCTTACTGACACCTTTTTTTCACCTGAGTCATCCTATTGTAAAGGGGTCAGGAACAGGAATTGGCCAAAATTATAATGGAGACCCCCTTAGACTGTGAGTACTCAGCCAGAAAAAAAATCACAGGAAGCCAAATATGCTGAGTTTTGAGTGGTTGTTTTAACCAGGGGAAAAAACGTTGTTCCTATAACAAGATTCTATGCTACAGAGATTTTAAGAAATAAATTATTGAGCTGAGTGAAACACCTCCCCTGTTCTGTTTTGCCTCACTTTCACAGCCAAGAGTGGTACCAAATTTAAGCTATTAAACTTGAAAGGAAAAAAAAATAATGAAGGAATATTTTAATCTTATTCTTAAGACGTGTAATTGAGCTGGAACCTTACTCTGTGTGATGGTTTTGGTAACTATCTCTGTACTGCAGGAAGTGTCCTACTTACTTTTTGGAAGGTCAGTGTATGTGTCTTGGCTGTTAACTAAGACAACTTTTTTTCTTTCTTGTAGCAAGACCAGTGTGAATACATGCAACATATTCCCTGCTCAATTAAGGTGTATAGTTTGGCTTAAAATTTCCAGCCTGGTAATCTACAAATCTGCCCACTTCAGCCCTTTTTAATAGGACTCTTACCTAGACCAAAGTCAGGCAGTAAATATTCAGCACTGGGGGTTTTCCAGCAAATATGGCAATACTTGTAGATTAAGTAATAATTTGATTTTCTGTACATCTCCAAGACATTCTTTGTATGAATAACTAGGAAATTTTAATTGCAGATTAGTTGAGGTTGGAAGGGACCTCTGAAGGTTGTACAGTCCAGTTTGTGTCTGAAGAATTGGGACAATTATGTAATTTGTGATACATTTAAGTTCCAATTTAGAGTAGAAGAGACTCATAATAGTTTGTTTATTGAGAGGTAGCCTGCTTTGCACATGTTGTTACACAGTCAATGTTTTCACAACATCTGTGGGTTTGGGTTTAGGATAGAAACCACATGGGACTGACTTTCAGTGCATTGTGAAGATCTGGGGCCTAATAGATCTGACTTGAGATGTAAATCTTTTGTGTTCTGATTGGCACAAATTAACAGAGGGCTGTTGAACTTATTCTGAATGTCAAAATTAAAGTACATAAACTCGAGACATGTAACGTAGGGCAAGCCTGTTCTGGATGTTCCAATGCAACTAAACTAAAAGCTACACAATACATTGATAGTTTCAGTTTCAGAACTGGTAACATTTACTTGATATTTATAATCTGCCATCTTTGTCTCCAAGATCGTGAGGTCATACAAAAGTCAAAACACATAATTTCCTGGAAAATATGATAAGAAATTATAAATAGGAAATGAGTCATAAGTTATTTTTTCTTAAATGATACGGATAAATTAATCCATTTAGGAAGGTCCTCAGTGGCCCTTTATTTCTGTTGAGATATTTGATCAAATGCTAATGCTTATGTAGTCACAATAGACCAAATTTCCTTGGAGCATAACGATTTCTAATTGCTACAAGAGAGAAAAAGGCTTATAAAAATAAGAAATTAGAAAAGGTTATAATTTAAAGTCACAATCACTCTGTACTTGTGATAACAAGTACTTGTATACTTGTATAACAGTTTTTGAATTCCAACTATTTTGAGATATTGCATCTCTGGTATGTTTTGTTACTACCTTTCTGAAACATCACTAGCCGCATACATCTATGTTAGCAGAAGAGCGCTGAGAGAAAGCTGCTCATTTTGAACAGACAGTTAACTGTAAGGCTCAGCAGACCTTGCAGCAGAAAAATTTGGGAGCATACCTGACATCCATCATCTGAAACATGTCATATGTCTTTGTACATGTATACCTGCAGCTCTCTTTTGCCACATCAAACGTTGATAGCTTTGGACAGTCTTGTGCATTTTGAGGATGGATGTTAATCAGCCCAGAATGTCTGCCAGTAGGCAGGCTGTATGGTGTTATACTTTCCTGATCAAGGGGCAAGGATCCTCCTGGTGGCAGGAGGCTGGCTGGGTGCCGCTCCACTGGGATATGAATCTCATGAGCTGTGGAAAGTCAACACATGCATCTAGTTTTTAGGACAAATTATTTATCAGACAAATAACATTCTAACTACTGATCATTACAAGTAAAAAAATAAAATAAAAGTAAAATGCATTTGATTCAGACCAGGAGCATGTAAGTTTTGAATGGAAAGCTTAAGGAGCAGAAGGTATTCTGTGATGCAGAAAAATGTGCATTAATTTGAATTTAGTACTGATTTCAACAGGATTATTCAAGTGCTTTAAGTTCAATTTTCTTGAACACTTAGGAGATCTGGAACTGTATTTTCATGGAATTAGTTCTTTCCTATTCCTACCTTCTGTTTCAAGGTACAGAGGATATATTAGATAACATTAGTACAGTGTGACCATCCTTTTTTGTTGCTGCACTTATGTTATATGCAATATTGGATTTTTGAACTTTCATAAATGTGCATTGTCATCTTTAAACATCTAAATACAGGAGAAGGGGTGGGGTATCAGTCTCTGTATGTGGAAATTGAGATTTTTTTTTTCTCCGTGCCAGCATGTGCTAGCCAAGAGGCATTTGCTGTTTACATTTTATTGTTGTCTTCCTAGAGAAGTGTTTGAAAGAATCCCAGTGCCTCAGAGCTCTCTGCTGCCTGATTATTCAGAGCTGCTGATGTGCTGAGCAGAGTTCATTTAACACAGCTTTCAGTAACTCCAGGGAATTTTCTTTTTTTCCTCTTCCTCCTCTTTTCCCTTTATCTGAAGAGTAAATGTGTTTCTTTGAGAACTGCGGGGAGAGAAATCTACAGGCTTTACTGCCTATATTCTACAGAAACCAAGTGGTGAGATTTAAGGAGTGCGTTTGACTTGCAGTTTGTGAGAAGATCTGACTTGTAAAGTATTGTTTTGATTTTCTAGTTTGGCTTCTTCTACATATCATTGTTAATGCCCTCCTGGAATCCACAGGCTGGACTGCATGCAAGAAGAGTAGCTGCATGACAAAGAAAAAAAAAAGTACCTGAAGAAAAGTGCAAATAGGCTTAGGATTGAAATTGGTCACTTCTTAATTTTTTTTTAAGACTTTCTTATTTACATGTGGCCAATACTGATGAAATTGTAGTACAGGAGCAACTATTTTGATGAAAGCAATATATTTTACAAAATCCGTGGTTTTTTTCTTGTTGTTGTGTTCTTTGATTTGTGAAACAGAAGTTATTTCTCCTTCCTTTTAAAATATGACCTAAACAATCTCAAAGAACTAAATACAACTCACAAAAAGAGCAAAAAAGTGGGTGCTTGGCAATGCATAATTAACTCAAACTTATTAACAGCCATCGTGAATCCCCTTGCTTCTAATCATGGTGATAATAGAATACACATCTACTTAGCTTCTCTAGGGTATTTCAGAGATCATTACTTAAAACGTATAAAACAGTGTATGAGTGAATGCATTAATAACAAAAGAGGAATTTTTAAGAACATAAGTAATGGATTAACGTGGCTATGATGTGTTTGTGACTGTTGTATTACAGATTGACATATGCAAATCTAGAAAAATATTTCCATTCCAGTAACTTCTAGGTGAGAGCTGTGATCAGAGACCTATTCTGACTGGTACCATTATGCTTGCATAGTTCCCATCCCATAGAGTTTGGGATGCAGCAAATCTTTAGTCTCTGCTGGGGTTATCTCTCTGCTTCAGATTATTACATCTATCTCTATTTTTAAAAAGTATACTCAAGGTCACTTAACATTTTCTTTTGAGTTTTGTTTCTGTTGTTCCTGTTTTCTCTGTAGTAGAAGAGGGAGAGATCTAATAATTAGAGTCAGAAATCCTTAAAATCTTCTAAAAACCCTCTAAGGATCAAGAGGTAGCAAAACATAAAGGATCCAGATAATTCCACGCAGTGATGCTCTGTGCTGAGGGAATGTGGCCAGAAAAATATTCTAACTAATCTTACTTTTCTTAATAAAACCCTGAAAATACTGTCTCTGCATAAAACAATGAATAATATTCATATCTCTCAATTTCCCTGCAAAGGAGTTGTCAATTTGTTAGCTGAGATTAGTATGAAACAAAACAAGATTTCAAAATGGCAATACAAGCTTTTCTCCTTCCCCACCCGGGACAGAATTATTTGCATTATGTTTGACCTTTCACTTCAGTCTTTTCAGTATTGCTGAAGGATAGTGTCCAACACTAAGGAGTAACTAAACTTTCAGAAAAGAAGTAAAAGTTTTATTTAGCACAAGAAGTGCAGCCCATTGAATTATGGAAGATTTTGTGAAAATGTTCTCACTGAAACACTGTCTGTTAGTAGAATTAGTTCTGCTTGCTCATAGCTGGGGTTCAAGGGAAGAGTGATGGATGGGGGGAATACATTTTTATACACTTCTAAGAGTAAATATGACTGTGTTGTTGACGCCTTACGAACAGCACTGCATACGCTTTTAAATTTATATCTTAAATTATTTCATTGGCTTGCTATGTACAAGGATCTATGGGCTGGCAGTGGCTAAGTTGTCGGATGTCAAGAAATGAGGGGGTCTCAGTCCAGTTCCTTCCTTGAACTAGCATCCACTCAACAAAAGCCTATCTTCTCTGTGAGCTCTACTCGTGTTCCATGTTAGTAGACTCCGTTACCAGCAAGCCAATTGGTGAACACTACAAGAAGCAACTAATTTTCAAAGGCACATTAGGAGACCCTTGTAAGTTGTTTTACATTTCTTTCAGCTATTGATCTCCTGTTGGTCATAAGGAAACTTTTTTTGAAGAAGAAGAAGAGTTCAGTTTCTACTCCATCAATGTTGAAGATAGGTAGAATATCACCCAAGAGAATTTTGGCTCAGTGCATTTAGAGATCACAGAATTACAGTAATTGTAAGTTGCTGTGAGTGTTTTGGGACATAGCACACCAAGGAGGTCTGGGTTTGCACACTTGCTTCATTGTGAGATGAAGGCCTCCTGGTAGGAGCTGAATGGGAAGTTCTACATAAGGAGAGTGACTCGGAGATAATCATGGAGAGACCTACAAACTTTTCTCTTTGCTGCTGGCTTGATTTGAAGCCGTTTTCATACTTTCTGGAAAGAAGATATGTTCTGCAGTGTCGTCTTCCTGTTTCTATTGGTCACAGCTAGCATCTAAGATACGTTAACCCAAGTTAGTAGAGCTATCTATATACACTGCTTGTTTTCACATGGTTAGTGAAGCTTCTGAGTTTAGGCTAGCTGGGCTTTTCTACATTCCTTATTTTGAGAAAACAAGACCTTTTAGCTCATGCTGCCTTCATGCTGCATTTGTTGATCCCAGGAAAAACAAGAAACAAAAACTTCCTATCTCTTGGGTTGATGTTTGCTGTCAGATGGAGCAGAGGGAAGCCTAGTAGTCCTACTGTGCACTTGCAGCCTCCAAGGATTTCAGCTCCTGGCCCCAAGCCATCCTACAGCCCTGAGGGCAGTAGCGGCAGCCACCTATACATCACACTTCATGCTTCCCTTGTCTTGCTAGAAGCAATAACTCCCAGGATTAATGAGGTCAGGAGTGTGCTTGCATTGCCACAGGGCAGTCAGATAAAGCAGAGGAAGAGTACAAGAATGGTAAGATAGGAGGCAAAAATATCACTGAGTCTCTTTGAAATGCCTTCTGTCTCCCTGTTGTCTGTCATAAGAAATAAGATGCTTTATATTTGTATATGTTTTGCATTCTATATATTTTTTTCTTTTTTCCTCACCCTCTCTCCAGAAGTAGTCAAGGCCCATACTGGTGTCTCCTCTGGCCTTGTCAACACTGCACATGTGGGTCCTTGTAGGAGGCTTGTTAGTTTTTCCTTGCTTTGGTTTCTATGCACTTCCATTGGGAGAATGAGTATTCATTTGTGGCATTTGTTCCACAAGAGTAACGTGGCTGTGTCCTGCCATGCTGTGACACAGCTGTGACTCAGCTGCTGTAGCTGCCTTAGTATAGGTGTGTATGCTGCAAGATCATTGTTTTAGTGTTCAGGACTGTGGCAGCAAATGTGTCAATGCACCACAGTTGAAATATAGACAGTGGCAGAATTGTCTTCAACAAAACGGGGCAGAACAAACTGTTGCAGAGCTTGTTGCTGAACCCCAGTTTTCTATCTTGCTGCAGAGTAAGATGGCTTAACAGTGTGCACTAAAGCGTGTAAACATCCACATGGGCTACTTGGGTTGCTTTTCTTGTCTGTTCCTGAAGGGCTTTATCCTGCTCTGTCTACTGAGAACTTTCATTTCTTAGCTTTCAGAAAGAAAAATAAAAATATATATATATTTAATTAACTTAGGTCTGAGGCCAAACACAGCAGGTAATTTTTACACTCTGAGATCTAAAGTGTGAAATTTCATTTTAGCTTGCTGTCAAAGGACTGCTAGACTTCCTCGTATGTTCACCATGTTTTTCTTTTAAGCAGTATATGCTATGCTACTATAATATCTAAGCTCATCAAGAGGTTCTGCTGACAACGTATCAAGAGCTTCTCAGCTGATGAGTAGTTTCCTGTGTTTTATAGGGGAGTAATTGATGAGTTTAAACATTATGGTGGGGGGTGAAGCTAAAGGAGTATTTGTTCTGTTATAGTTTGAAAATTTACAGTAATTAGTATTGTAGATTTACTAGCATGTAAAAGATACTTGTGGTTTTGATAACCCCTAAATGGCTGTGAATAAAGGAGAAATGTAGTTAACAGATTGTTGTCTACAACCTATAAGTGGTTTTGTGTGCACAAGTATGTGTTTACGTTGCATTCACATTTACATGCACATTACTAAAGGGGATACTAAAGAAGATTTTTCTTTAGTATTTAGCATAAAAACCTTTTAAAAAGGCTTTGGAAATCCAAACAGATTGAATAGGGGATTCTAAGGTCATCAGACACTAGAGAGATTAAACCTGTGTTTGAATTCCTACAGGCTTTTTTGTTTGGTTGTTTTGCAGCTAGTGGCATTCAGTCATTTCACTGTTTTGCATTGTTTTGAAGCTTAACAGTAACAGGAATGTATTATGATAAGTCTGCATAGGAGTACAAAGATAGTCATCTTTTCTATTTACAGCTTCTACTGGATGTAGCTGTAAAAAAAAAAAAAAAGAGAGAGAAGAAAGAAAATAGCATGGCTTAGATGAGCGTTCATTTTTGTAAAAACATGGTCACTAAGGGGTCGTCATCCTGATGATCATTTTTCTCCTAGTAAGTTGTACTCAGTTTTCACCAGTTTTAGAGAGGACGTTGCAATGCTGAGAGAGATTAATAGGTTTCTCTGAAAAGTCAGGAGGCCGTTCCTGGGCTTTATCACATCAATGGTCCTTGTGTTTCATTTGTTCTGCTCTAGCTCCTAACAGCAGTCAACAAGAGTTAAGACTTCTTGGGAGAGTCAGATAATGTGTAAAACTGTGCAGGTAGTGCTTAAGCAAGGACAAAATCTGGAAGATCCTGATTGTCCTATATCTGGGTATTACTTCTAGCCTGCAGGTCCCAACTCAGTGCATTCAAAAGGATTGAGTGTCTGTGTGCCATGTCACATTCAGGAGTTTGCAGGGTCCAGCTGTGTGTTGCTTGTTGTCTGCAGCTCTTAACTATGCTGTTACACTGCCCTGTCTCTTTAGATTTAACTGCTATAAATTGAAATGGATTGTAAACCTGATGTCAGTTTTCAAGTTGGGAAGGGTTTCTGGGAGCAGTGAGAGCTTCTCCTTGTTTGTTGCTACATAGATACAGTGTTATGGAATTGAGTCAGTACTACTAGAGAACAAAAAATGATTTGAAATATATTAGCTGGAGAAAAGTGATTTAACCTTCAGGCTGCTAGCAACAACACTTTATACTTGGTGGAAATTGCTTGAAGCTAAATCTCTTTTGTAAAGAGGATTATCATCAGGAGTTCAGTCTGGCTCTGAATGTGCCCATCTTTGAATCATAGGGTTTTATTTCTTTGAGCTCTATTAGCATCATTAGTACCTGTATAAAAGATGGATTATGCCCTTCCTTTTAATTCTGTAGCTGTATGAGAGAAGGTTTATCTTTGCCTGTTTATTTATTTTTTCTTGGTTAATAGTGCTATTAAATAACTATGGAGGTTCAGCAAACCATAAGTATCCTTTAACTTGCTGATACACCATTTTAACATCATCTTTGCCTCACTTTCTAAAATCTTCTCTACCTCTGTGCAGACATCAAGTGTCACAAAGGTTTATGTATCTAAAGACCTTCAACAATATATTACATAACTTCAGTGCATTATTGTTGTTACGATCTGTTCGTGTTGTCAAAAATAGAATGCAAATTGAACTAACATCCTATCATATTCTGAGATGCTGTTATTTGTTACTGAAAATGCAGAAAATTTTCTTAATGTGAAAGGTTAAATCAGAACTATTTCTCATTTATCCCAGCTGAAACATTCATCATTGATGTGGTACTACAGTGGTTGTGAATTTGGCCCAATAAATCAAGTCATTGGAGCTGAGTGACTGAACTAACTCTGTGTTACCAAGAGGCCAGGAAATAAGTCACTATGGTGAAAAGCAAGTCATTACTTTGGATATTGCTAGCGCACATGGTACGGGACCATGCTCTGTGACTCTAAGACCATAGCATGCTCTATTATTTCCAGATGTCTTGGAGCTAAAAATAATCTATGAAATCTCTGAAGCAGAGCCTGGTGCTCAAAAAACCTTGACATCCATATAAAACACATTGAATGACAGAGCATGCATAATAGAGGCTCTTTCACTGTGAATTAAAATCCATTGTTATATCCTACTGTTTCCAGAGCAAGTGTGTCAATGAAATATGTAGATGCTTATTACATTTTTCCTTAGTCTTTTTAATATTTGTTCTTTAAGCACAGAACAGGGCATTCTGTTGCTGAGGGAATCAATCAGTTAGAAAGTTGCTTTCTTTCAGTCTTTTGCTCCATAGGACTTGGTGTGCAGGTGTCTAACTTTTAGCTATTTCTGCTTCTTCATCGATATGTGTTCTCCTTGGATTATCCTGATTTGCTTCAGACCATGCAATTTCTGTTTGTGTTAATGTTGGAAGAAAACTGCTTGTTGTTCAAGTACAGCATCTACTGACCACCAAAGTGAAAAGGTCAAGCTGTTTCGAACAGCTCGAGTCATAATTGTGGGGAATAAAAATGTTGTTTTTGCAGAGTTGCATTGTTTAAAGGTAAGGAATGTGGTACTGAGATATGCTTGAAGTGATAAGAAAATTTAGCAGGCAACTTTGTAAAATGCAGACAACCAGACTCCTTAGAACAATTAGGTGAAAATCATGGTGTTAAGTCAGATAAATGAAGAAACATTACCACTTCAAGCAGTAAAAAAGTCTAAAGAAATTTGAAATTTAACAGGTCAGCAACTGAAGGCCATGCATTGTCTGTGAAACATCAAATAGATTGTGAACCTGGATTGCCCACTCAGTGGGGAAACATGGGGAGGGTCCTGTCATCAAAAAGTATAAACTGTTTTGGAACTAGTAGGTGTGCTTCTGCTTGTGGGATGCCTGCCATTGCAATCACGAATTACTACTTCACTGAGATCCTCACCTGAGCCTAAGTTATTGGCTACAGGGTATTTCTCACATAATCATGGGATTGTTTATTTGCTGGTGATTAACTAGCAATAAATTATACACAGATGTTTTCAGGCCCATTAGAAGGCATGCACATTAGAAGAAATTGGTTTTATGTATTGTAATTACGTGTAGAATGTGTGGAATCTGTCACACATTTTGGGGTGGGGGGGAGACAATTGTATGAAGATACATTATTCAGGCATCCCCAGCATTAGGTCCATTTTAAACTCATAAAACAGTTAATAAGGAGGAAGCAAACTGATGAGATTGAAATAGTGTGTGACCACTTTTTATTGCTGCTTCTGACCTCAGCTGTATAAGTTCTCTGAAGCAATACTGGAAGTTTACTTTCTCTACATGTCCCAGGTTAATTATGATTATTCCAGAATCCTGATTAAAGAAAACCATCTTATGTCTGATGGAATATTTGCATCCAAGATTGAAAAATTATATTCAGAAAGTAGCCATTTTTTTTTCTTAAAGGAATCATGCTGTCTGTATTTTTGTTTTAAAAATGCTTATTGCATTTTTTTTAAAGATGACTCATCACACTTTATATGTCTAAAAAAGTAATATTGGTATTCTGACCCTCTTGTTTATAGAAATTACATCCCTAGGTAAAGTTGTGAAGGTGCATCAGACATGAGAAAACTCATCTAAACCAGACTAAATAGAAAGATTCAAAGACCACTTGTGGGTCTAGACATATATTGATTTGCATACTGTCTTTGCTCTTGCTCTGAGCTCTTTTTTTTTTTTTTTTTTTTTTGATTTTCATTTTGTATTGCTGAGTTAAAAAGGCAAGTACCTTAACAGATTAGCATTTGCAATAGCCCCTGTCCTAGTCAAGTAGGGCATGGAAATCTTAGTGGTGGAAATGACAGTGAAATATATTAGCCTGCCCTGGCGTACCTAACTTTTGCTGTTTGTGCTCCATCTTACCATTTTTTCTTAATATTCTGCAGCCATGGACCTGCTCCAGGCAGCAGCAGTAGCAACAGTGAATGAGATTCAGATACACATTTCCCTTCCCATTGCTGTTGCTTTGATAACAGTCTAATTTCTGGCATTACACCATTGTAAGATTTGGCATTGTTAAAGTACACTAAGCATGGGATATAAGCTATTTTGTTAAATATCAGCTCAATTGTATCTGCTCTTGGCGGGGGGGGAAGCTTTACTTTATGCTTCTGTTGAGGTTGTGTGGGTTTTCTTTTTCAGGAGCAAAGTATTAGGTCAGTAAGATTCCCGTCTTTTCTGTTGCTTGTCTCATCCTTTGGCATATGCCCTTGGCATCAGACTGCTTTGTAATGCAGTGCTGCAGATTAACCTTTATGTCTGATGTACAGGAGACTGTTACAGGCATCAGTAACAGAGCTTTACCTTTAAAGCAGCTTTTGTACTTGTGTCTATAGGAGATCTTGTGTGATTCCTGGTTGGGTGTCCAAAAGGTGTTTTTTTTCATATTATAGTTTGAGATGAGTCAGCATCCGTGAGATGTGTATTGCTGCAAAGATGCTGTGTTCAGTAATTCAGATGGCACCAGTGATTACTTTCCTACTCTGATTAGTGCCTAAACTGTACAAGTTGCCTTCAATTAATCAACTGAATTGGACTTCAGGAAGTCTGTGTGTGGGCTTTTCACCTGTCCTGGTTTCAGTTAGGACAGTTATTTTTCCTCCTAGTAGCTGGTAGGGTGCTATGTTTTGGATTAGGATGAGAAGAGTGCTGATAACATGCTGATGTTTTAATTGCTGGAGAGCAATGCTTACACTATGCCAAGGACTTTTCAGCTCCTCGCTCTGTCCTGCCAGCGGGCAGGCTGGGGGTGCAGCAAAAGCTGGGAGGGGACAAACCCAGGACAGCTGACCCAAACTGGCCAAAGGGGTATTCCATACCATCTGACGTCATGCTAAACAATATATAGGGGTGGCTAGCCGGGCTGGGGGGGCCGGCTGCTCGGGGTTGGGCTGGGCATCGGTCAGCGGGTGGTGAGCAATTGCATTGTGCATCACTTGTTTGTACATATTATTATTATTATCATTATTATTTTCTATCTTAATAAACTGTCTTTATCTCAACTCACAGGCTTCACTTTCCCGTTTCTCTCCCCCATCCCAGAGAGGGAGGGGGGAGGGTGAGCGAACGGCTGTGTGGTGTTTAGCTGCCAGCCAGGTTAAACCACAACATCACCACAGTTTAGTGGCTTTCTCAATGCCAGGCAGTTTTGGAAGCAACAGGAACCCCAGGCTCTCCTTCTTCAGCTCCATGGGGGTCAGATCACTGGAACTCCTGACTATGATTCAGACTTCAAATAGTTAATTGGTTGGGAAATAGTTAATGCCCAGTGTTGGTTGTTTATTCCTTAAAATGAAGAAGTTTCTGCAGGAAAAACACGTGCGCACTATTGCGCTCGCACTAAAATCCAAAAGGAATGTAAGCAGTTCTTTGTACTTTGAAATAGGCATTCAAAGGTTCAGTAGGCAGTGCTTGAATCATGCCTGTTGACACTAGAAACACCCTGGTTTCTTAAAATTTCTGGAACTTCTTTAGCATTTTCTTTATAAAGGACAGACAATATCCATTAAATCAGAGAAGAATACATATTGCTATGAAATCACACTCTTAAAAATACATTAAAAATAAATCAATATTCCCTGACATTGAAAGGAAAATAACTTCATTTCATTTGAATTTGGAACCTAATGAAAGCCTCTTTAAAAAAAGCCTTTTTAAATTTGTTAGAATTGTGGAGATTCAGGGATCTGTCTGAATGCAGTGGATTGCAGAATTGTTTCTTTTATTTGTCATGATCTCAAAACATCAATTTGTTCAAGCAGATTAAGCAAATACAAGATTCTCTTTGATTACTGTGGCATCAGCTGGGTGCAAGATAATTGTATTTTTTTCTAAAGCTAATTTAGGAAGGGAAAAAAGTAGTAGAGGAAACATAAATCTGATCCTGTAATAAGCAAATATGATTGTATTTCTCATGGATTTTTATTGTGGATGACACCTTGAGCGCCCTGATCCAGCTCTGAAGCTGGCCCTGGTAACTATGTGCTGCCTGACTTGGACTGCTTATTATAGAAAACAAAGTATATTTTTTCTTACCTTTTCTTCTAACCCTACGAGGTTAAGCCAATAACTAAGAGCAATCTGCTCTAGAAAATAACTTTTAGGTTTGTTTGCTGTTTCCATTGCCGTAATATCAAAATTATTTTGCAGGTGCACACACTTGTGTGTGTTTTCCTACTTTTTTGGAGACAGACATTTTAGGTGGTTTTATACTGTATGGGAATACCGGTCAGATATGTCTTTCCAGAAATACTTAAAGAATGCTGGCTGCAGGGCTAATTTTAAGTAATGCTTTATAGTAGTATGATTTTTTTCTTTTTTCATTATTCTTCTAGAAGGCAGCAAACATCTGGCCAAAACAAAGCCAATTTAGATAACTCAAACAGAGAACCCACAGGAAACAACATAATAAATTTATGTCTACAGTTGGAAATTTCAACAGCTATTTTTGCAGTAGTCCATAAATATAATACAAAGAATTAACATGTAATGATGCGTTTTGGAAATGTTCTGTGCTACTGAAGTGAGGGAAGAAGAGCAATTATTGTGAAATATTGTAGTAATCTCCACGTCTGTCACAGAAAGTACTTCAAAAATGTGCCTTCTTTTCTAGCAGAATATTAGGTTGAGGTTAGGTTAGATCTTATCTTCAGAAAGTGAATTCAAAGCATGTATCCTCTGACTGAAAATGTTCTTACATTTCCTCTCTTTGTTTCCTTATACTCAGTAGAATTTTTATGGCCTGTAGTGACTAAGGACTTTTCTCCTTAATTTGTTTACTTTGCAGGACATGTGTCATACTCTTCAGTGTTTTGTCACCTCCATCTTTATCTGCCTGAACTAGCACATACTTTTGGACTTGCATACCTTTCCACATGCTTTCAGGTTCTTTAAGTTTGTCTTCCAATATCACTCAGTCTTTCCCAACCTGAATGAGATGACTTTTTATTATAAATTAGTTATCTAATAGTTTAACCTGTTTATCCTTCTTCCCAGCTTCCCAAGTGGCCAGGTCTTTGATAGGAACAGTTTTTTAATAGGCCTGTACAAGCCTGTTACATTCATTTAAGCTGTGATCTAGGCCATATCTGAAAGTAGGCTAATACCTGAATTCACTGAGCCAGAATACCCACAGCTAATAATATGTAAACCACTGTCCTTCAGCAGTTTTTCTTCTTGACCCACTTTCTAAACTGGAGGGTATACCTGATGATTTGTTAGATTTCTTTCAATAGAAATTTGGGTATTTTCATTAGATGCTAGGTATCTACTGCAGCCTATTAGAAATATGTTTTTAGTTTTATATGTTTTACATGTAGCAATACAGTTACTGTGAAAACTGGCAGAATGAGAAGTCAGATATGGGTAGATGCACCAAGTACAGATGTGGATAATGACAGTACACTAACACAGACTGTGGATTGTTTTTTTGTTGTTGAGAGTGCTTATGTCTTTGGGAAAGGTGTTCCTGAGTTGTTGCAGTGAACAATGTATACCTTGTAAGGATGATCTGCGATGTCTTTCTTATTTCACATAAATAGTGGTGAATTTTCTAGGGAGAGATACCTCACTCGTTCCTAAGGAAGATGTCAGAAGGCATGAGCCAGTGGACAAGACACATTTCTCTCACAATCCCATGTGATGAAGGGAATTTAACTTACCATCATATGTTGTCAAAGTTCTTAGAGTGCTTTAAACTCTTTGCTCATGTTCAACTATGTTGGTCCATACATCATGTAAGGTGTTTCTGCATGAAGAGTTGCATTTTGTACTCTAAGTTCAGTTACTTAACTGTATCTGAATGGCTTACTAGGTCTCAGAAATGCAGAACAGTGGGTGAGAAAAAGGAATCTTGGCAGACTGCAAAAGTGCAACAAATGTTACCTTGCAGATTCTATGTATTTGTACTTTTGGAACTGAGGAATTAGTGTACAGTTGACTCATGTTGAGAAACTTGAAATGGACAATACTGTCTCTGAAGCTTCTGCAGAAGGGGAGACCTGGAAATTGTCACAGGGTGGCTGAGGTTGAAATGAACCTTTCTAGTCATTCCACATCTCTCTTGTACTGGCAAGCCCAGAACTGTACATGGTACTCCTGATGGAGTCTCAACAGGGCTGAGAAGAGGGAGATCACCTCCCTCAACCTGCTGGCAATACTCGTCCCAATGCAACTCAGAACACCGTTGGCCTTCTTGACCACAAGGGCATATTGCTGGCTGTCATGGTTCTTGAGCACTTGAGTGACTGCTCTTCTTGTTTCTGTTTTGAATTTAGTAGGTTTGTTTCAAAGCATTTATTTCTATTTTATGTGGCCCTTTCCCTTGTAATGGAAGTGTTTTGAGTATGCTGTAAATTCTGCAGCACTTCAAAGATAGGTGGGGGTTTCATGAGTTAACCTATTAAAGAGAGTGGCTATTCTAGCAGGATTCATTTCAGCATTGTTTAAGTCAGGATAGCTGGGGACGTGCAGGCCTGAGACCATTGTATCTAATTAAATATTTAACTGGGACACTTCATGTGGGAGCCTAGTCACATCAGCACCCTTGTATAGTCAGTGGAAGGGGTCAAGGATCTCCAACAAGCATTTCAAACAACCTAAACTGTTCGTGGATTGTTGAGAAAACATGACATCTATGTTCCTTAGAATTTAGTGGAATGAGTTTTGGCCTTAACACAATAAAACAGCTGCTGACCTGTGCCCCAGACTGTGATACTGCAGTCTTGCAGAGCAATGTCATTGTACTGTATCTTACATGAAAAAGAGTGTTCTCCATGAATTCACTCCAAGCAATGACAATAGGAAAAGACTGAGCACATTGCAAAGTGATAGCTGACAAGAAATTAGGCTGCTTGGCTGTAGAGATTTTAGTCAGCTGGGCAGCTGAACTCCACCACAACCACTCTCTTGTTCCCTCTCCTCTAAAGGAAAATGGAGAAAATACGATAAAAAGGACAGAGAGATCACTCAACAATTGTCATCACGGGCAAAACAGACACAGCATAGGGAGACTGATGTAATTTGTTACCTGTTAATAACAAGTAATATTTATTACCTGTTAATAACAAGTACATCCTCCTCTCCACCCCTTCCACCCCTTAACTGGTGCAAGGGAATGGGGAGTGGGGGCTGCAGTCAGTCCCTAAAACTTTGTCTCTGCTGCTCCTTCACGGTCACTCTCTTCCCCTGCTCTATGCGGGGTCCCTCCCATGGGATGTCGTCCTTCCTGAACTGGTCCTGCATGGTCTTTCTACAGGCAGCAGCTCTTTAAGAACTGCTCCAGATATGGGTCTGTACCACTGGGTACACCCCCCAGGAACAAATGGCTCCAGCACGGGTCCCCCACAGGCAGCAGCTCCCCCCAGACCCCCTGCTCCTGCGTGGGCTCCTTTCCACAGGCTGCAGGTCTGGCCCGGGACCTGCTCCTTCAGGGGCTCTCCATGGGCTGCAGCCTCCTCCAGGCAACATCCACCTGCTCCACCAGGGGCTCCTCCACAGGCTGCAGCGTGGACATCTGCTCCATGTGGGACCCATGGGCTGCAGGGGGACAGCCTGCTCCACCAGGGGGGTATCCACAGGCCGCAGGGGAACTGCTGCTGCGTGCCTGGAGCACCTCCTGCCCTCCTGCTGCACCTACCTTGGGGTCTGCAGGGCTGGTTTTCTTAAATCTGCTATCAGAGAGTCTCAACCAATGTCACTTACTGGCTCAGCTCTGGCCATCAGTTGGGTCCTTTTGGAGCTGTGTGGAAGTGGCTCTGATCTAACTTGAAGCAGCTTCTAGACTCTTCTCACAGAGGCCACCCCTGCAGCCCCCATGCTACCAAAACCTTACCATGTAAATTCAGTACATTGGCACAGTGGAATTCTACTGGAAAATGTGGCATTTGAGCCTGCAGTGTTTGTGAGGAGATTCCTGCTTTGTCTCATAGGGATAACGGCATACCTTAATGGCCACCACTTAACAATGTATGAGATAAATATGTTTCTCTTCATAACAAAGGCTTGGAAAAAAACTCATTTTTGAAATTATTGACTGGCAAAATGTGAGCTGCTATAGCTGACTGACTGGGAAAACTTATCTCTGACTATGGTTCCCTAATCATTGATCTGTCTTATCTCAAAAGCCTGCTTTTTGTATCTTCCCAGGTACCTCCTGCAGGCAGTTAAAAGAAGGACAAAAAAAGAAAGCACCATGTCTTCGGTTTCCGCTTATTACAATGGAAAGACCGTACTTATCACAGGAGCTACAGGTTTCATGGGCAAAGTGCTGGTGGAAAAGCTTCTGCGCTCCAGCCCTGAAGTGAAAGCAGTTTATATTCTTGTAAGGCCAAAGGCTGGACAATCAATGCAAGAGAGAGTGGCCAACATGTTGAAATGCAAGGTAAGTTTCTATATTTTATTCTAGAATCCATTCTGAAATCCATTTAATCTGGGTAAGGCATAGGACTTCTGTTTTACTCATTTCATAAGAACAAAATACCATCTTTTACTGTAATTTTGTATGCTTTTTCTTTTATCTATAAAAAGAAAAGTATGCATGAATGAACCTGAATCTGTCCCATTTAGATGGGTGATGCAGGATTTTACATTGTAGTGATATAGCTTTTTTCTTCCCTTTTCTGCATTTCTGTCTGAGTACTTTTTTTTCCAAAAATGTGCCATGTTAGGAAGTTTCCTTTTCAGCAAGAAAAGTGGCATTTTGCTTTCACGAACTAGCTCATTTCCTTCCTCACTTTCAAAACTTATGTTTGAATTGTAATATTCAAATGTTGAAACAGAGTTGAGCCCATTACACCCTTCTCCTTGCACTTAGGGTGTTAAACTTGCTTCAGAAGATGAGACCTGGGGGCAACATATAGTGACTGTGCTTTCATACTGGATCTGGCTGGGATGTTAACTTTCCCTGCACCTGCCCATACAGTGCTGCGCTCCGTACTTGTAGCTAGAACAGCAGTGGTATCATACCAGTGTTGTGTCTGCTGCTGAGAAGTGCTGGCACGGCATCAGGACTCTCCCTAACCCTCCTAGGGGGTGGGCAAAAAAGTGAGAAAGAAACATCACCAGGGCAGCTGACCTAAACCAACCAAAGGGATATTCTATACCATATAATGTCATGCTCACCAATAAAAGGTGGAAAAAGGAGGAAGAGAGGAGGGGTGGGCTCTTGTTGTGAAAACGTCTGTCCTCCTCCCGAAAGCCAGCTACGTGTGTTGAGGCCCTGCTTCAAGGACGTGGTCAAGCATTGCTCATTTGTGGGAAGTAGAGAGTAATTTCTTTCTTCTGCACTTCCACATAGCCTTTACTTGTTTTTTGTTATTCCTTTTCCCCCTCCCTCTTCCCATTTCCCTTTTTTCCCATTAGTTGAATTGTTTAATTAATAATAATATTTCCTTAATAATATTTTTCTCTTTAATAAAATCATCCTTATCTCAACCCGTGTGTTGTTCTTTCCTTTACTTCTTCCCCTCCTCATCTGAGGAGGGGGAGTGAGAGAGCGGTTGTGGTGTTCAGCTGCCTAGCACGGTAAAACCACCACAGCTTTGCTGCAGTACAGTAGGACATCTAGCTAAGTCAGCTGTAGTTTCACCTCACTTTGGAAATGACAAAATACTGTCACATCTGGGGGAACGGGGGAGTTTTCCAAACTTTTGGTCTTCTGCTGCAGAAAGGATAAGTTAAGTCTGCCTTGTGAACTGAAGAACAGACCTCTGACTTCCACCCACGTGGCTTGCCACCCCAGTGAGAACCACATCTCTAGTGGTAGAAGGATGTCAAAAGCCTGTTGCATTTTATGTAGAGATGTGTAAGGAGACACTGGTAGACCAGTTATCTAGAGTGGACTCCAGGTCCTCAGGAGCTTAAGCCAGTGGTAAAGTCATGAACTTGCTCAGACTCCTCCAGCTGTGATAAGTGTCAGAGTTCAAGCTAATGCTTCCTGCTAGTGTGAATTTGTACATAGACAATATAGAATGAGAGGACGGGACAAATCTGACCCTAGGAGGCAAGAAACCACTTGAAATTAATCCAAGACATGTCAACATATCTTTAGAGTGTTGGTTTAATATTCTGAGTAAGAGTTGACTTGAAAAACTCTTCTACTGGAGATGAAGGCAAAACAGGTCTTATACATAATATAAAAAGCAAGTAGAGCTTGGAGAAGGCTTTTTTTCTCTATGGTGTTCAGGCATACAAACAGTGAACTAGAAAAATCTTTAATGTGCCCAACAACAGTTTGATATTTTTGTGTTTTCAGCAGAGGATAGATCATTTTCCTGTTTAAGAGTACTTCTGCATTCATAAGTGCTATAAAAGGAAACCATCATGCTAGTTGCTTTTTTGCAAGTCTGTCAAGTGCACAGTCTTTCATTACTTTTCCTCAATGAACATTTTCAGCTTTCATCACTGACAACAGTGGATAATGGTTTTCATCATCAAAGTCCCAAATATGTCATGCTTACATGGCATTTTGATATTTTTCTCTGTTTTGTTGTAGTGGTGGTTTTCTTTCTTTTAAATAACTAAGAAAATGAGGAGGAATCAAGCTATTTTCCAGGACTTCTACAAGCATTGTCTGCATTTTCTATATAACTATTACTGTTTTTTCTTCAGTTTGTCAGTACATCTTGGTGTTGTTGTTAGCTCTAGGTGAGGTTCCCTAGTAGATGTTTTATAGATGCAGCTGTACTAGATGTACCCTTTTCTTCCTTGCATGTGTCAGCAGTTTTAGGCATGCCAACAGCAAATAGGACTTGATAACCTCTCCTTGAACCTTTGTCAGACTGCTTCAGTGATTTTCAAACAAGTAAAAGGAAGAGGAAAGTGTCTAAGCCTTCAAAAAAAAAAAAAAAAAAAAAAAAAAAAAAAAACAGCGAATTCTGTTTAGCAGACTGGTTCAGTTTACAGGGTCTATATTTCCATCAGGCATATCTCACACAACAAAAAAATGGAAAACTCCTGTTGTGAATTGGTCAGGTGTGCTATGCTGTGGTCCAAGGAACAGTGGGGAGGCTCAGAACACTATGGAATAACCTCAGGATTGTTTTTTCTTCACCTATGGGATAGGAAAGAGCACAACAGTCCTCCTTGGGTAAAGTATGCAGAAATGTATATATGTACACACGGATGGCACTTACCAAAATGACCGGCTAAGAAAACAAATAGGCTCAGGCACTTTACAATGTTCATTTAAAACTAATAATAACAAAGTTTAGGTCCATTTTGAACTGAACAATTAAACCATCTCAATAGTTTCTTGCAGTAAGGGTCACACTGCTTCTAAGGACCCTATTTAGTCAGGCCTGAGATGAAGTATACTGCACGTTTGTGCAGTATATTTTTCCCTCACTGGTCTTGTCCAGAGGGGACCAATCAGGAGATGGTTCCAGAAAGATCCATCGTGACAGGAGGAAGGCCACAAAGCACTATGGGTGCCCCCCCAGTTCTGCAAGTCCCCTTGACTCCACCTGTAAGAACTGCTTTTGGTGCTGATCCCAGCTACAAGCTTTGTAGAAACCAGGATTTACAGGAAGAATGCTTCTCCAAGGCAGAAACCTGACTTGTCAAAGACAATTTCCATAGGAAAAGGTTGACAGCCTTTGTTTGGTTTTTCTTTTCTAGAGATTATATTGTTAATTCCAGAAATTCATTCCTCTTAAGTGAAGAGTGCAAGAAGCATCACCTTAACATTTTTGCAGATTATTTCCAGTTAATTTAGCTGTATGTCTTTAAATCACATAATGAGTTATTTGCAGTCTAGAGAGTACACTTGCCATTTATAGTTTTGGTTTTGCATTCTCCAGTTCAGTGAACCTCTGAGCTACATATCAAATAAAAATGCAAGAAAGCTTATTCCAAGTCTGTATGCAACATTTGCATTTGACGTTCTTGATCATAATCACTGATGAAGAATGAGTGTATTTGAGCATGCACAGAAAATTTAGAATTAAGATCCTTATGTGTGTATGTATAATTTCTAATCTTTACTGCATCATTATTCTTTCTCCCCACGTTATGTTGGATTTAATGCAATACATCACTTGTATATGTTCTTAGGAGAAAATACTTTTTCTACTTTTATATGTAATCTTCTTTAATGACCAATCACACATTCACTTTAAAAATTAACTCTTCTTCTGCATTATGTCTTGACCCATTACTGTCCTGGAATTTCTCATTTTTACATCCAGAAAATATGTTTTTCAGGAAAGAAAAACTGGAGAAAAACAGCTTGCCAGCTTCTAAATATTCTGGAGAAGCAAATAAAAATATTATTTAGGATGAAATAAGATAAAAGTAGAGAAATAGATTGTTACAAATTAGTTGTACTGCCTAATGCCAAGGTTCTTCAGGTAATGTTCTCTGGGGACTCTTTCTGGTAGTACTTAAAGAAATTGCCTATCATTTTTTAAATTTCTCTTCATATATCTCTTAGCACAACCTGTGAAAAAAAATATATCTATTATGTATATAGGGGTTTAAACTTTGAGGCATTACACTTGTGAAACTGCCATTTTCATAGTATGTACACATGCATATGGTGGCAGATAACTCCTGCTGAATAAAAAAAAAACAATCATAAGTAATGAAAGTGTGATGTAATGTGAAGGAACCAAATACCTTAGTGTGTGCTTTTAAAATATTTCTTGTCTGGAATTTTTTCAAATTCTAAATCAAGCATGAAGAGTAAAATTACATATTAAAAATGATTAGAAATCAGATTTTTTTGCAATGTATTCTGGAGCAAATGAACAGATGGCATCAAAATGTAACATAATACTGTTTTTTCTCAGATCTTGTAAAATTAGTTCTACGTGAAGTTATGTTATTGCATTAATATGAAATGTATAATGAGCAGATCCTTAATTATCTCAGCATCAATTCCAAAATGAATGTGTGCATTGAGGAATGTGTGACCTTGCCTGTTTATGAATGGAGATGTTGTTTTCCAGCAGTAAGTCTCCAAGGGAATCAGGCTGTTACCCTGTGCTTAATGAAATGCTATGTCTCGTGGCACAGACAGCAACTATTACACACACACAAAAAGAAAACACTACATTTTGCTACTGGCTTCTCCTTGATTGTGTCCATAGATGAGGATCACAAGGCAAAGCTTGACAGATGTCTTATTCATTAGCTGATGGGAGGTGTATATTTACCAGAGGTAGGGCAATGTTCGAGTGTTCTTTGTCTGATTCCTCCTCATGCTGAAACAGGCAGGAATGCATGGAAGTGGGGTGTCTCAAATTCCCTGGAGAGCAATTACTGAGCTAATGCTGAGTCACTTGTAGCTTTTGGCAAGGGAGGGCCGAGCATGCCCTGCATGCATCAGACTTCTGTCACTTGCAGTTACTGGGCTGTTTCTCAGGTCTCTTCATCCAGTGCTCCTAATTGGAAAGGTCAGTTAAAGCAGGGAGTGGAAAAGACTCTTGCTAACATCCCTGATAGTTCAAAGGGAAAAAGGAGAGGTTCAGAAGCTGTTGAAAATGTGGAGCAGATATTGCAGGATATATCCGGAAATACTATAAAATGCTACTGCTTTTTAATACTGTCTAACTACCGTTTACCCTCATACTGCCAACAGTTGCAGTGGATATTACAGAGAGTTCCCCTCCTGTGCCTTCCTTGTTTGGAAGCCCGTGTTATGATAAGATCCAAGTCTGAAAACTGAACACAAGTTCAGCATTATCAGACACCTTTCCATTCTTCCTGATCAAGTATGTTATGACTCCAGTCCTATAAATTAAGCCAAATCATGCCAGATGTCTCTTCTTCCGCTTCCCTTGAGTGTCCCTACTTTTACTCCTGGGCTCATACATTTTGATCATCACCATAAGCTCGCCATAAGAGGTTCTCCATGTCAAACCAGTGCAGCGGTGCTCCCTCTGGAATAGTGTCCCCAAGATCTGCTGTATGCATCAGTACCTGGAAGAGAGTAATGAGATTTTGGTTGATGGAGCAGGATTCCACTCACTCAGTAAGAAGTGTGGAAACTGCTAATATGTGCAACAGAGGTGAAGATGTATTCTGTTTTATTATCTATTTAGCTTTGCTTCATTTTGGTCACTAGAATATCAGACATAACTTTGATATTTGTATACTAAGGGGACTTTAACAAAAAATGTTTTTATTTATTTATTTTGCTGACTCCATGACTTGTAGAAAATATGGTAGAGAGGAGCTAAAGCTTAAGAATTCTAACATAACAGACATAGATGCAGGCCATGATCTTGAATCATTCTGTTCCTCTTTCCTAAGCTAACACCATCTGCCGCCTTGTTCTATTTCATTTATTTTTTTCATTTTCTTTCTTTTCTCATTTTCTCTTTTCTCATTTTTCCAGTTTATGTTTGAAGAAGGCTGGTGAGGTTTTTCTTTGTATATAATCAGCTCTTTGTATGTAATCAGCTAATAGCCTGCTTCATGCAGCACAGAAAAGGACAACAAAACAGCTGGTGCTTCCAGGAAGATAATATTTCACACTCAACAACAACAACAAATGCAGCTCACTGGTGTGACTGCAGTGTCACTTTTTGCTGTTGGATATTTGCAGCCCTGCTGCTTCTGCTGCTCCTTGGCTCCAGGCTCTGCATGACCCTGGGCATCTGGAACGAGCCAGGTTCAGTAGCATTGACTTTTCTGGTTGCTGTGATAAAGCAAGTGCCAAGCTGCAGCCTTGTATGGTGACAGCTCCTCCGCACCTGATGCACATTCAGCCCATATTGTGACTCAGGATGTGGAATCTCACCCATCAGCTTTCAGCTAAGTTGGGAGATCTGGCAACCCTACCTGCTGTTTCATCTGTTCTGTGTTGCAAAGCCATGTGTACCAGGAGGGTAACTGAGAAGCATAAAGGCCCATTTTATTACCAATTAGCTTCAGCAGAACTTGGCTTCCTACAGCTCCTTTCCCTGTTACATTTGCAAGGCTGTCAGCGCAGATTGGATTCTGTGGAAGTGCTGGAAGAGCAGCTAGGTGGAGATTAAAAGATTTGATTATTGTTACTGTTAATGTATGCTCAGACATCAGAGGAGAAACCATGAAAAGAGAAAAAGGGAAAGAAATGTGATGTTTGAAATTGTCGTCCATTGCATCAGTCAGGTAAATTCAAGGCATCAATCAGGAAAATTCAAGCTGTGATCAGCTGAGGAAGAATGAATGTGTGTGTGAGACTGAGGAAATTCCCAGAGAAAATAGGTTTATTTCACCCTTCCATAGTCACAGTGCAGTTTGCTACTTCCTAATGTACGTGGATGCTGCACAATAATTTACTATGTAAGTTGATCAGATGCATTCAAAGTTACAGATTTAGAACAAAACTCTGCAAATGATTAGTGACAGTATTATAAATAATAACTATAATTTTCTGTGTATTATGTATTTCTTTGCTGAAAACTTTGTATGTTTCTGGTGAGTCTGACTCATCTTGGTGCCCTTTTGTAGACTAATTCCCTTTGGGAATTTACTTTAACTTAATTACTTTATTAAACTTAACTTAATTACTTTAATTTACTTTAACTTAAAAATCTTGAAAATTAAATCCCTCGGTATCAACAATCACTCTGAAAACACTGGTCAGTTTACATATTTGAAAACATTTTGTCATATCCATTCTCTTTTTTTTTTTTTTTTTTAACATACAAAAGCAGGTATAAAAAAAATCTGAGGTATCTATACCCTCTTTCCCTCTTTTTTTTTTTTTAATGAAGATAGAGTGAAAATACAAGTGACAGGATTGTGATGCAAATTAGGGATAGAGAGAGAAAGCAGTTAAATAATGAGTTGGTGCTATTGCTAAAGAAAGGACTTACCTTTTGGTTATGAGAAGTTACAGTGAACATCAAGACATCCAAAAGAAGAGATAATAGTTAAGTTCAAAGACAGGAGAGAGAGAAATGGGTCATGATCAGAAGAGTAAAGAGATGTTTGTGACATAATGGTGACAGCAGTGGAACTATTAAGAATGAGGAAAAAGCAGTACAGATGCAGAATTAAAAAGGCTGCAATAGAATTGAAACCTTAGAGATACTGAAGAAACAACAAGAAGTGGAAAAAAGAAGAGAGCAGGTCTGCAGAGGCTAACAGAAAATAATACTTGGCGAAAAAATTGTAAAAAGCATCAGAAAAATTGTGAAGAGTGGGGCTTTGCTAGTGAAAGCGTAAGGATTTGGAAGATAATGGGGTTGAAGAGCTAGAAGAGGGAAAAAAAGTAACAAAAGGAAAAAAGAACAGGAAAAGATGTTGATAGGGATGAGGGAGAAGAGGAATCATCATTCTTTTCCTAAATCAATATAATATGTTTTATTTACCTTATTTTGACATTCAAGGTCTATACGTATGTGAACACAGGTCTTTGCACTGAAAATCTTTGGTGAAAAGTCTGGTCATAAGTAGAAAGGAGAGCAGTGTGAGGGGAGAAGTAGCTTAAGATAATCAGAGAGCCAATCAGAGTGAATCAGTATCACAATTTTTGGATTACAAGAAGGATTATACCTGATTTAAAACTGGAACCCTTATGCCTGTCATATAGCTCTGTTGAATTCATCAATTCTCTTATCTCAGTAAGACCATACAATGTTTTCATGCTTATTTCAGTTTATGCCAAATACGTTCATCTTCATTGAGCTTTTAGGAGTATGGGAGAGGAGTTTTCAAGAAGCTTTAAGAACTTCTCAAGAAGTATTCCAGAAAGAAGGCTTTTTTCTTCCACTTAAATGTTACTTTTAAATTTTTGTGGTCATTTATTGAAAAAATGAATTAAGTTGTTGATGAATATCTACTAAACTAAACAGAAGTTATTCTTTACCCCTTGGTCTTAATTGTGTTGCTGAACAGAAGAGATTACATATGAGTACCACCCATCCAGTTCTCTTATCTGCAGTAGTTCTCTTCTCTGCAGTTCTTGAAAGTTATTCAGATATAATGTTATTTTGCAGAATGAGCTCTAAACTATTACCTTTTTCCTTTAGCCAGTTAACTTTTCCATTCCCTTTGCTCTTCACCTGTCATAACATCATGAAGACATTCATGTGGTCTGAGTAATTGTCTGTTTCTCCCATACACTAATATCAAGAGTTTGAAAGATGTGCAGTTCTCCAGTTTGAGAGGAAAATGAAGTCTCTTTATTGTCTTCTAATTAAGATCTGTCTCTGATACAGTCACAATGTAGTAGCCATTCCCAGAAAACTTCATCTCCTATTTTAATTAGTAGGGAATCTGATAAAGAACACTACAGAGATTATATTATTTTAAAAAATAAGTCTATTCACTGCTGTTTCAGCTAGTTTTTGTTGTTGTTGTTGTTTTTTTATGAACATGAAAATGCAAAACTTTTTCCTTTCTGATGTTCAGGCAGAGTTTCATGTATTTCATTCTTTGTTCATTGTCTCTTATCCTATCACTTGATATCCTAGGGAAGAGTTTGGCTCCACCCTCTTTACTCTCATCATCAGGTATTTATGCCCATTGGTATGGTCCCTGTGAGTCTGAGTCTTTTGTTTTACAGGCCAAAGAGTCACAGCACTCTCTTTCTTCATCATCAAATCTCATCAAAGATTTAGCAAACTAGGATTTCAGTTGAATTACAACTTTAAAGGATCTTCATAACATTGCTTGAGTTTGCATTTATGCCTACACACTTTTTGGTTTGCATCCAAGGCCTAGTTCCTGAAATCAGTGGAACTTCCAAAGCTAAATGAAAAAATACTAAGGGTTAAGCAGCTTGTGAAGGGTGGATTTCAGAGGAAACCTTAGAGAGAAGATGGGCCCACATAAGTAATTTACAGTTGTCTTTTAAATTGTGTAGTGGTGGTGGATTTTCTTTTCGTTCTGGAAGTTTGTTTTCTTTCTGGGAAAAAAAAAAAAAAAGTATTTGATTTTACTGCCAGTATTACAACTTCAGTTGAGTTTGATTTAAATGTAACAAGAAGTGCTTGATACAGGAATGCAAATGCATTTAATCATTCTCCTATACCTGGGAAAACAACATTGCCTGACTCCAGCCCAAAAGCCTTGGAATATTTGGAGCCTTAGCAACAACATAGGCAGTGTCTGAGTTGGGAAGAAACCAAAAGCAAGATGCAACACTTTTATTGGTACTCTCATCCAATTCTTTTACCCTCACAGTTGCCTGAACATGACCCAGGGCATTTGCAAATATTTCTAAATCTGTTTTTCTTTAGTGTGTGTACCAGGGCCTGGGATGAAAGGTCTCTTTTCTCGGGGTGTTCCGATAAATGCATACAGGTCTCAAATTGGCTTCCCTTCAGTGTAATTTTTCTGGAAGGGAACAAACTGGTGAAAATGGAAATCCTATCCCAATGTTTAATTTATTTCATGTGAGTAAAGGGAAGACTTAGATTTTGTAATCCAAGAAATTAACTCCTCTGCTAGTCAGAGATCTCTCTATCCAGAAATTCATCCATTTTTGGATGTCGCTTTCGTTGCCAGTAGAAAGCTTTCAGTATCACGAGCACTGTTGTCAGCATGTCCTAAGCAGTGAAAGTTGAGGAAGTGGGAGAGTGTGCATGAGAGAGATGCAAGAAAAGGGACACAGATGAAGGTGAGTGTAAAGTGTTCTGGGTGAAGTTTTCAAGAGGACAGGAAAAGCACAAAGAGCATTGAAGAGAAAAGCTCCACTTTATAGGCTAGAGCGATTACGTCAGTAACAGAAATAGGACTATTTCCCAGCAACTTGTGCTGGCATCAAGGCCATGGAGCAATATCATCAGAGAAGTCCTGTCAGGCATCCTTTGTAACCTGCAAATTTCTCCCGTGTTTGGGTTTTGCTTAGGCACATAGGAAAGCTGAGCTGTTAGGCAGCTGCACAGCATGTTTTGTGTTCAGAATTTTGCCAAGTGACCCTTTCACCAATTAGGCCTTCAGCTAACATGTTTTTAAACAATGTTTGTCATTTTGCTGGAGCCTGTGACTTGGCTCTCAACGTGTGCGAACTGGCACAATTCCTTTTTGGGCTGTTGCACTTCAAAACCATTCTGGATACCAATTGAGTTGCTCATGTACTAAAGCTCATATGCAGGCTTATTGTGAATAAAATTTTACAGTTTAAGAAGAAACCCTAGATATGGTGGCACAGAATATTTTGTGTTCTGTTTTACCTTTCCAGTCAAAGCTCTCTCTTATGGTCACTGGATAATACTTTCTACAAATAAGGTTGTTAAAACACTGGGGAGATAGGAGTCCTTAAGAATGAGAATATTCACCCTAAGTAAGGTTTAGAAAGAGCTCCTGCTTGCAACACTGATACATCTTGAAATGTGCAGTCCAGAGTATTTGATCTTCCAGGCTTCCTGCCTGCAAAGCAAAGTGGCTGGCTCATGCAGAGCCACCATACTTGATTGTTCATCACCCTTCTCCCAGTCCCTGGCACTATGACTGAAAGAGTGAAAGCAGACATAGGGTAGCCCTGTACAGCAGAATCCTGTGGCTGCTAAGAAGGTGTTCATAAGTTGCAGGTACTGACGGCTGAAAGAAGTACCAAAAGGCTGACCCAGAACTGATCCCCTACAAGACCAGACACCTTAAAAGTTGGCTGAAGGTCACCTTCCATTGCACTTTAGCCTAGAAAATCTAGCCTATTATTTTCATTTCACTTACCAGACCTATTAGGACTGCCAAATGTATTAGGGGGAATGATTTATTTAAAAAATGTGAAGTTCTGACTCACATCATCGCAGATGGAAATCAAAATGTCTGAGTTGTGCCAGGGACCCCAAGTGGGAAAATCATTTCTTGGTAATTTTCTGGGGCTTGCATTATGCTTTTTATTTTCTATTAAGGGAAATGGAACAAGAGGGGGAAGTGTATTATCAGTGTTAGCTTGTTGTAAATTAATTTGGCTTCTTGAAAGAAAAACTGCTGCAGCAAAGCAGCTCTTCCGTTCATACTTAAATGTGAATGATGGCATGATTACAAACAGCAACTGATTGGTGGCAGCCAAAATTCAGAGCAAGCTGGTCTGATTTTGTGGAAGAGAACCTTGCAAACTCTGTGAAAACATGTTGTTCACTCCCCCAGTCTGGATTGTGGAGGTAACTGTCCAGAGCCTATCATTTGTGACCAGACTTGCTTGATCTGAAGTTGGTAAAGGGAAAGGATTGCTCTTCTAGCTAGTTGGTGGTGAGTTTTTGTCTGTTTTTTAAAGTTTACATGTGCCTTATGCACTCTGGTAAAAAATTATCAGACTGATTTTGATCCTAACAGCAGACACACTTGTTTAGTTACTATAGACTTCCACTTTTAAAATCCTAACGGTAAGACACCTGCTTCCAAGTGTTACTTTTGGATTTGAATGTTTTCCTACATCACAGTCCCTAGCACCACCATGCCATGTCAAGTAGCGCTTTGATTAATGTGGAACGGTTTTAATGTTCTCTGTCCCTACTTGGCTGTCACTGCTTGTCTGTATTTCTCTTGAGATGGAATTACATGATTTCCATTCTTGTCTTGTGTCCTGTGAGTTTATTTCACCTAACCAGCAAAAAGCTAAAATAGCAGCAAATCTGCTGGGAATCTGCAGCAAACAATGTGGTAGTGGCCTCTAAGAAAGTCTGATTTGATCTAGGGCTTTGTTGTGGTGGAGGCTGTGATACTCAGGTATCTGAATAAGAGTTCAAGTATCGTGATGAGAAGTATTTTATGAGCCTTATAGTATTTGTTTTCTTTGGAGGGATTTGGTATGTCTCTCACTGGCATGTCATTCTTGTTCTGCAGTTTGGGTCAATTTTATCCTAAATTCAGGAAGGTCACATTGAACTGGATGTTGCTGAAGCATTAATATAATCTTGTTTTGTATAGATACGGACTGAATTGGGTGAGTTTTGCCAAATACGTGGCTCGTAACTTAAGGATAGGATTTATGAAATGTAAATTATTTATTGCTAAAATATCCCCCAGCAGGCAGCTGGTGGGCAGTGGTGATGGAAGAGTTCAGATTTGTCAGAAGATAAACTATTAGGATCAAATGATTGAGGCTGGAGAATCAGTAACTTGTTTAGTATTAGAGATAGTAAGAAAACGTCAGAGTTGGGCAACCCACTGATGCCAGTGCTAATCTGCTCCCACAGTGTTAACACTTCAAAATGCTTAAGAGAGCACAGGATTACAAAAAAAAATATAGAACAGGACAAGAGCACAGGGACAGAGGATGCACCAAGAGGAATTAATAAAGTATGAAGACACCAGACTGAGACAAAGGTAGAGGTTTGACCCTGCCTGAGCAGGGGAGTTGGACTAAATGATCTGTGCAGGTCCCTTCCAACCTCAACCATTCTGTGATTCAGTATGCCTGCAATGCATAGCATGTTGTATCTGTGATAACAGCAAGATACAGGGTCAGTTGCTAAAACAGCAAAATTTACCAAACAGTATTGGTCATCATTTTTCTACCATAGCTTGTTGGAGGTGTGCATCTGAGAGCAGAAATTACCGATTTATAACTTTCATTTGTCTGTGTCTGATTGTACCAAGAAGTAAGGTTTAAAGGCAGGGACTGAGCACAGTGTACTCACTTCTAGATGGGACACTGCTGAAATATAACTAACAAATAATAACATCTACATACTGCTTTTTTAAAAAACAAACTTTTGATGCTTGCTAGCTGCATGTGTACATTTAGTCTGCATTTTCATGTATTTAGTCACATCTCTCGTCTACTCTGCTAGTTGTCTTCTTTTGTTGCCATCACATTTTTAAAAAGTGGTTTCAGAGCTTAGTTTAGGACATAGTCCCTTATTTTGTTTTCCTATCTGCAAAACCCTATATTCTGTTTTCATGCCTTCATACTACAAAAGAGCTCAACAAAACAAGAGCCTGAGTCTGGCTCCAAGCAGAGCTTTACTGGGCATTACAGTTGTTTATAATACTGGGAGTATTTCATACATATAATCTAGTGTTTATGATAAACAGTAAGTGCTTTCCAAATAGGGAAGGAAAAAAAATAGTAAAGAAATAGGCTGCAAGAAAATACAGCAGGGGTGCAACATGGTAGTAAAAGGTTTTCTCATATTGATTTCTGTGGTGACCACCTCTGCACCTAGTGGTAAGGTCACATTTCACAATACCAGGAGGATGCAACTGTACGACTACTGCATTTGCTCTGGTATTGCATGTGAATCCACACCCAAGTAACAAGCCACCTGAATTATCCATCTGTAAATAATTCAAGAGCTGACCAGAAAGGGCATTTTAATACAAGGTGTGAGAATTTTCAACAGAGGAGCAGGAAAAAAAGTTTTCATGTAGATTTCTGTTTGGAGAGGCTGTTTGCATAAAGGAATTAACCTTTTAAAAATCTGAACTTTTAGTATGTTGTATCCATGCTTTAAGGCACACTGTCTCCTTAATGTTTGATTCCCAATTGTATGTGGACTCTTTGCAAGCTAGTATCCTCTGGGAAGCTGGCTTTTAATAATGCATTTTTAGTGTTTTTTGTTTGTTTTGTTTTAATTATTTTTATAGCAAATATATTTTCTACAGGGGCAAAGAGTATGAAAATCTATGTATTTCAGTTATGTGAGAAGCCTCTAGACATTCTAGAGGACACTTGCGGGTGGAGAAGGGACAGTGTTGCACCCATCAACAGGAAGAGCAGGAAGGACAATTCAGGAAGCTGTAAACCAGGCAGTTTCATTTCTGTCCCTGGAAAAAAATCACAGGGTGAGTTTTCTTGGAACACATTTCTGACTATGTGAAAGAGAAAGTGACAGTTGGGAATGGTGACCAACCTCATTGTGTAGTGTGATAAACGACTGAATTTGTAGGTGAAAGGAGAGTAACCTTGATGTTGGCAAAGTTTTCAGTGTAGTCCCCAACAGTATGCCAATATCCAGATCAGGATGTTAGAGTCAAGATGCAGGGGAATAATTCTGGCTGGCCAGTCAGACTGCAAAAGTAGTGATTAATCATCATGGAATCCTGTAATCCAGTTATAAGTAGATGGGCCTTGGGGTTTGTCTTGGGACCTGCCCTTTTTTAATTAAAAAAAAGAAAAGAAAAGAAAAAATCTCCAGGCTAATACTGCATTCTCTCTGCTAGACTACTGACAACCAGCAGTGCCTTTATAAATAACATCTGACTTAAGAAGCTGGAGAGGAGAAATGGAGAAATAACATTATTCTGCTTGTCTGCACTCCTGAGGGCTGGTAGCTTCCCATAGTCTTTTCATACATCTCTTTGCTTTTTCTCTCTTGCAGTTTATGTGCAGTGTTTAGTACAAAGAAGTTTCTGTGTGCAAGAGGCTACTTCCTAAACAAGTTGTAGTTGGACAGGCACTCCTGAGGGCATCGGGCATATCCTTTCAGTGTGTTCTGAGTCAAAGGAATTATTGCAATTGGTGATAGTGAAGTGAGTGGACAGCAAAAAGATTAAAATAGATGCAGTGCAGTTAAAAATACTAACATACAGCTTCCAACCAAAGGTGTCAAAGACATGCTTGGAAGTCTGGTGTAATTGAAGGTCTAATTCAGTGAAAGGTTATGTACCTGCTTTAATTTAGAAATGTGAAAGCTACATACCAGAACTCTATACTCTTAGGACTTTAGGACATCTACTGAAGTAACTGGCTGAATCATAATTTCATTCTCCCACTTCTTTGTCAGATAAATGAATATTATTCTCCTTGTTTTAATGAGGGAGAAAGGTGTGTAGTTTACAGACCCTATGTGTCAAAAGAAGACCTTGATGTGTTTCCATTGTAGTTAATTTTTTTAAATAAGATACCCGCATAGGCCTTTTACTGAAGCAAGTGCCAAGTACCAGATCCCATCAGTGGCAAAGCAAGTACTGGAACTCTCGTCTCATGAGGTCTGATCTATGGCTTTAACCCAAAGACCTTTAATAGCAAGGTTAATCTTCCCTAGCTTTAGCTTCTAAAGAGGCATTTACGTAAAGGGTGCAGTTTTGTGATTGACCTGAGCCAAACAAAGTTCCTGGTGGCTCCAACAAAAAGTATGGGTGTCACCATGTGCCACATAATCTGTCTACTTTCCATATGCTGCTGTTAGCCCTTATACGTGAGTATATTATAACAAATTAGATAAGTAGTTGGTCTGGTTGAAAATCCACAGGCAACCCTCTCTAACCACCAGTGGGGGGGGAGGGGGGGGGAGAAGAGGTGATGGCAAAGAACCCCTAAACCTGACAACAATAGCAAGAAAAACCTTTTGGGCTGAAAATTTAACTCCTCCTTGTACTGGTCCAGCTCCTGACATGGCTTTCAAAGGCTGGTGCCAGCAGACAGGAAACTGCTGTGGGAGAGGGTCTGGACTTTCAGCGTTAATTCGGACTGATTCAGGCTCTCACAGGAAATTAAAGTAGCTTAATTGCACATGCACTTAGTCCTTAGCCCAATCTGGGAAGCATCTGAGACTGAATGCCAAGCCTTTAGACACCTGAAGTTAGAAAAGATGTTGTAAGTGTGTGAGCCTTGGAGAAGAGTACACCCATGAAAAGAATACTGCTGTGATGTCTTCATATATGTTAGGGGTAGAAGTTTTTACCCTATCAGATTTCCACATTGCACAGTCCCAGGATAACCAAAATGTGGTTTTAGAGATCGTTTGTGTGACTGCTTATTCAAATATTCTCTTGCTAGCTGCTTTCTCTCTAATACTTCATACATAAGGTGCAGCTCAGCTTTTTAGATACTCTATTCAAAGGATATTAACTAAGTTGCTAAGAACATGGAGGTGGAACTACTAACTTCTTGTAAAATGTTTTCAGTGTTTTTACCTGACTACCTACCATGTTACACAGTCTCTGTATGCATGATCCTAGGAAAGCAGAACATCAATTCAGGGATTTGTATTTTGCCAGGGAAAGAGAGAAGGATTAAGAATTTCCAGGCTTGCATCTTTACAATGTGTAAAGAGTATCTCATCCTTTTTAGTTTTGACTTCTAGGAAGGCTGGGATGATCTGTCCTTCAAAGCCATATGGCATTAAGGAAATTGTACAGAGACAATAATGGCACATGAGATTTTAACCTAAGCAACTACATGCAATTTAGTCAGAATGGCTTAGATTTAGTTTTCTTAGATTTAGATCCACACCATGTCTTCTTTGAGATATGCAAATATTACTATGAGAAAACTGTGTTTACTTTTATATTCTTTTCAAGACAGTAGAAAAACTGAGGGTGTTTTCTTGTTTTGGGGAGTTTTGATTTTGTGTTGTTTTTGTTTGTTTTGTTTTGTGGTGGCAAAAAGGGCACAGAACGATACATGTGTTCTGTGTCACAAAAAGTGGGAAAACATAGAAATTACCTGCAGAGATAATCTGTACTGTAGATAAGATTTTTGAAAGTGATGTTGAACATGTCTACGCATATCCAGAAAGATGCAGAACAAATACAGACTTGCTGAACGGACTGAGATACAAGACTGTCTTCTTTATGTCCATCTTTTTGTTTCATTCATCTGCTCCATTTTGTCATCATGTAAGCTCTTCAAGGAAGGGATTGTCCCTAATGTCCCTGCACAGGGCTTATGCTCTTATTTATTAAAGAAAGTACAGCCAGGTTTTGATTTCTGATTTTTACGCTGATTTAAAGTGTTTGTCCTTAGCATTCCATATGAAATATCAAAATGACTTTTTTAATTTCTGGGGCATTAATATAATGTTTTAATTACTTCATATAATGTATGGCAAAATACTGATTTAGCATCTCTTTCAAGCATCAAATAATAGATCTTTAAACATAAAGAAGATTTGACAGATTTACACTAAGAAAGGATGTGCAAGAAGTCAAAGCATGGAAGTTCAGAGGAAAAAAAAAAATATATATATATATTTAATACACATGAAAAAAATACTGTGGTATGTTCTCTCATTCTAGTATTTTAACCTAATGTATCTGATCCTTTAAGAGCTTGATTTCTGCTAGAAATTCGGAATACTAATTCTGCTTGTCTCTGTTCTAACATGAGCAGAAATACAAACTGTGATCAAAGTCAATGTTTTGGTAGCGATGTCCAAAAGGGTATCATGACACTAACTGTATCCTGAATACCAAAGAAATAAAGAATAAATGAAGTTTACTGCAGTTTTTAACGGAACAGCTTTATGATTTTGAAGGAGTTTTATCAATGGAAATTCTATGAGCATTAGGGCATGGTAATTAGATTCTTCTCTGTCAGTTTTTTCCATGCACAGTACATTGAGTGAGAGGACTGTAACCATACTTAGCAGTGCAGAGGCCTTAAACTTCAAGGCGCATGGAAACACTAAATCATTTTGTTAGCCTTCCAAAATTTTTCCTTTCAGCCCTTCATTTTGAAGCTTGGAAGAGTATGCATCCTTCCCCTATTACTTCTTCCATTTCTTTCTGACAAGCAGGGTTTGCTGCTTTAGGATCCAGAAATATATTTTCCCAGAACTTTCCCTTAGCCCCTGAAATTTCCAGCGAAAGTTTTGGTTACATCACTCTAACATTCTGGCAGCACTATTACATTTCCAAGTCAATACTGACCTGAAGTCTGTGCCCAGTTCTACTTCTATTTTCCATTTAATGATCTGTAGAGCATTACAGCCATCATCTGCTCAGTTCCTTTTTCACGTCTCCTTCAGCTACCAGTGTTGCCAGGTCACCCATTCCTCCCACATACCCCAGCAACTGTAGTCAACAATAAGTAAATTATTTGCCATTTCAGTGCATCATTGCAGACGGGGGCATGGGGGATAAAGGTGAATTTGCTGAAGTTTAGGGCCTGCTATCTCTGTGTTTCTGTTCACTTTGAGCCATCAGCACATTTGGGTGATAGCCAACAGTGCTTCCTGTTTCCCTTTCCTCACCAGCCTGTGCTTTTGCAGCTTGTTTTTCTCACTAACAACACAGGTGCTTTTGGAGGTCTCAGCTTAAACAGGGCGGTGGAGCTGCTGTTTCCTACTGAGCAGCCTGTGGTTTTACATACAGTCTTTGTGCAACTCAGAAGAAATGAGTATACATCTTGTATCTTGGGTTTAGACTAGAAAGTGCTGTTCATCACATGCAGGTGATGGTTTGCACCCACTTGTTCACTTATTTCCCATTCTCCAGACCATGCAAATAAAGCAGCTTGCATTAAGTGCTTATGGCTAGGGAACTTTCATAGCCTCTACTGATTAGTTTAGGGATAGCCAATCTGAGTGTATCTGCCCCAGAGTGTTCCCAAAGAGCTATCCTGACTATTTGTTGTGTTTGGAGCTACTGGACAATGATTTTCACACGTAGAGTGTTCAATTATATCTTGGCAGCTGTCTAAGGTAATACGCTGTGCATGTATGGCTGGGCATATGTCACGTCTGAAATGAGGCAACAGAGTGATGGTACTAAATATGCTGCTGAGCAGCGTGCTGTTCCCTGGTCTGTACGCATTGCACTGTCCACCTTGCTAAGACACTGATCTTCTGTTTCCTTTGGCTACGCTCCTGTGCCCTGGAAGTGTTGAATAATGTTTTAAATAGCCTAACTTGCAAAGCAAGAGGTAGCCATTACCTTCACTAATATCTTTTGAGGTTTGAATAAAGCAACATATACAGTGGGGGGAGTGGGTGTGGAATACCTCAATTGTTCAGCAAGTCTCCTGTTAAAGAAAAAAGTCTAAAATTTGTATTTTTAGTGCTATGTCAGGTATGTACTTTCTGTGAGACAGTGCTAACTCATCTTATGCTTATTCTCATAGATATCAATCAAATTCTTACCCAAAGAACACATGTCTAGGAGGACCCAGCTAGCTGACCTTAATGGCTATCTCTCTTTAAGAAGCAAAGTTCTTTATTCCATACCCCTTTGTTTGCTTTGTTTCCCTCTCAGTATAATACACATCCTTTACCATTTTTTTAAAAAATTATTATTATTATTTATTATATGGGATTAGATATTTGCTCTCCTTTTTTTTCCCCTTCCTTCAGGTAAAGAGTTTTCTATGTGCCCCTCTTCCTAGTACTTGGACAGCCATGCTAGAAACTTATTTCTCATTTCTCACCTTTCTTTTTGCTCTTCTATTTTATTTCATATTTTGATTGCTTTGGTTTTGGGCTATCTTACCTCCCTGAACTGGTCATTTCCTGTGGTTATATATTTCACAAAATAGTACAAGACTGCAAACTGATATTTCAGGACAGGGTAATTCTGTGCTAGCATTATAATCTCAACAAAATAACCAATTTAAGTACATTTGTATTTTCCAACTGCAGCCACAACATGAACACCATATTCAACAGTGTCAGAATTTGGTACCTCACCAGGGACAGAGCATGATCTTATAAGGTCCCTCCCTCCTACTCTGATTTTCTTTATTTCTACATGTGAATGATAAAGAATTATTTTTTTCCCCTAAAAATGACGTGTGTACACTGGGGCTACTGTCTACCTCATTTAAGTTACTTTGGCACTTAATCTGAATGCCATGGTAGTAGTTTGAGAGTCTTGGGGGGAGGGAGGGAGAGGGAGGGGAGAGAAGGGGATCAGTAGCATTTGTAAAATTTACTGCCACGTAGAAAAGAAAGTAGTAAAACAGTAGGTCAAATACACAACTCAGGTGCACTGCAGGTAGAGTAGCTATGCAATCCATGGTTACTAACAGGAATAATTCTATGTGTTTTGAGTTTTGTCCAATTGAGAAGACTTTCCAGTAGGACTACATCAATAACTTGATATGCTGAGCTCACTCCACTTCAGGGCCTAGAACAACTTTTCTTTTGTTTGTCAGGGAGTGGTTTAGGTGTTATATATATATCTGCAATGAGAAGTTATAGTAACAAAGATATAGATCAGTTGTTAAACTGCCTGATGTAGACAGTTTTCAGTTTTTACATCAGACAGCTGACACATTTCAAAGGTTATCATTTCCTTAGGAGCCGCGAAAGAGAAGGTGTTGCTTTCAGGTTGTTATCTTATCAGACAGGAGTGTATTTAATGTTAATTTGCTGTAAAATATTAACCATAAGTAAACTACAAAGGAATTTGTTGATGGACATGTTCCCATCTTCTGATGTACACTGCAAATATACTCACATTTGTAAGTAAATATATATATATATATATTTAATAAAAAGTAAAACTTTTTTTTTCTTTTTGTAAAAAAAAAAGTGTAAGTAAGTAAAAACGTTGAAATATGTGCATCAAGTTTAGTTGATTTTTAGTTTAGGTGAACCCTCATGATGTTCTAACATTCATGTTTGTATGACACGACTGGAAAAGTTCATTGTTATCCCAGGTGATCTAAATTGGATCATTCTAAATTAATTCACACTGTGATAAAATTAAAGTAATGTGAAATGTTAAAATTTATCAGGACTTCTATTTTTAATTCTTCTACCATGCAGCCGTATCAAAATTTGATTGATTAGTCCCCAGACCCATGTAGATTGTTTAAAATGGATTCTGTGACCAGGGACAAATCAAGCTTTAAGTGCTGCTAGTGCTAACAGAAGGATGCCAGTTAAAAGAGAAAAGGTTTCTAAGCAACATCTCAGTGGGAACAAAAGAAAGAAAAAGAAACCCTGACAATATGACATGGCAGTATAAATAACGTGGCAGTATCTGTTTTCACCTGTGCAGTCACTGTGCCTGTATCAACCAGTGCACTGTTAACTCTTCCATCATGTTCTTGGTAGTGAAGGGAAGGCTCTCGGTCTTTTCTCATGGGCAGACTGGGGAAAAGCCTTATATTTCAGCTTCTTCTGAAGCTCTTGGTCTGTTCAGAAAGGAAAACTCCAGAGGCCTACATAAAGTTTGAGATTTTTCCATTTTCTAAAAGAAGACTTCATCTGGGTTAAAGGTGAGGGTTAAGTTGTATAAATGGGGGACTAAACCAACCTGTCTGTAAGGCATTTTCCTTTGCCTTTAAACCACAGGAGCAATGCCTCACTTCACATTGTTCTTGTCCAGCCCTCCTGCATCTGTGTCTTTCCAGCACCATTATACACCTGCTGCAAAGGAAATGGGTAATAAAATAGCATTTATTACCTCCTAAACAAAGAAGTATCAAGGACAGTAAGGGAGGAGCATCCTGGAATAGAAAAAAAAAAAAAAAAAAAATGTAACAGTTGCCTGCAAGTGAGGGTGCTAGGAGCAGACCTCAGCATGCTGGTCTTCAGGATCTGTGGGATAGTGTAACCTGATAGGCAGCGCTGGGGGCGTGCAGGGGTTACTGGTAAGATCCCAGTCTCCCTGGACCATGGAGTTGTCCAGTCAGGACAAGAAAAGTTGAGAACAGCAGTGCCATGAAATTATCCCCATTCAGGTCACAAGCAGCCTTCCTTACGTGCTGCCTCCAGATGTGGTCTCTCTGCTGTCTACACTATAGTGATATGCTAATTCTGTCATCATCCTGTGACAACATCAGATACCTCCTCAGCTCCACCAGCCTGCATTCATTCTCAACCATCCTTCTGAGAGCACAGATAATTTCTGTTTGCATTTCCTTTGGTATCTAGTACTATGCTTCAAAGGAAGACTTTTTAATCAGCTTTCTGGAGAAATAAAATAAATATTACCCTTTCTCCCTTTCCATTCTTTTCTTCATTTCAGTAAAGACCCCAGAAATTAAATCTGTTTACATATCATATGTGGAAAGGGGTAGAAAAGGGCATTAGCTGAGAATATCAGCAATAAAAAATGAGAGCACAAGTTTGAGGGGAATGGCCACAGCAGCCTTTCTTTTTTGAATTATGAATGTCTAAAGGCAAAATTCAGAGTGTACATGGTGTTCTGTAGGAATTAAGTCAGTCATTTCACAAGGTCAGGTTCAGTTCATAGTAGTGTTGCTGTCTGTGCTTTTACACAGACGGGTTGTCTCTTTCTAATTTTGAAACTATTAGGCACAGTTTGTCACTGAATCATTACACAGTAAGTGAGCTGAAGTTATCCTGGAGAGTGCAATGGAAGGACAGGATGGCACATTTATAGGTACCTTCCCCTCCCACCCCATCCAGGAGCTTCTCAGACAGTCATAGGGCAGCCTCTGTGACATTAATGTAACTGACGCATTATGTATAGCCCAGGAAGAGAAATCTTGAGGTTTTTAATCAAATGTATGCAAAAGGCATCTATACACAGCAGATGAAAATGTTTACTGGTATGCAACTTAAATGGGATTAGGTTAGATTTGGTAGAAAGAATGAGCTGGGGCAATTGCAAGGCACTTCTGAAGAGAGCGTTTTGCAGCCCAGGGGAAGATGAACTGTACCTGATAAAAAGCAGCTCCTGTATGTTCTTATTTTATGACTGACATCGTTTAAGAGGGAGGCTGGGTGTTACTTAGGCAAAAAGGAAATAGCTCCTAGAAATATTCTCTAGTGTCCGAATGATATTATTAATAGTGTCTTTTAAAAGAGCTGTAGCCAGCCTTCTGCCACTACAGGGGTTTTGGAAAAGGTAAAAGAGGAACTAAAATACAATTGGCACTGGTTCTTGCTCTTTTGCAGTCCTTGTCATTCCATAATGCTGTAATTGTAGAAACTGCAGCTATCTGAATGGGTTGTAAAATCTCATCTTAGTGACAGCATGTTTGGTTAAAAACCTGCACATGTATTCTTGATCTCTTCCTTGTTTCATTTTGGTTTTGAAATGTGTTTCTGCTCCTGAAAATGGCAATGTGGGAGCCCATCTGCTTGTTAGGGATAAATAATAAAATTGTAGATTATTTCCAGTAGATATTTATCAACATTGTGCAGACTTGTACATATACAAATCTGGATATCATATTTGAAAATAATTTGAATATGTTAATTTCATTTATTCTCCTTTAATCACTTCTAAACCTCTTCAAGTGCCCTTCATTTAGGGAAGTTGTTTGGAGAAAAAATATATATTATTTTGAATGTATGAAGAAATCCTTCCCCCTGCATTAGCATGTATTTCAGTAGGGGAGACTGGCTGATACAAGAAATCAAATTAGGGGACCAGGAACAAAGGAAATCGTGGGCTTGACATTCATCCTTTAACAGTAGCTGGAAATGTTGCCTTGGAAACCAAGCTGAAATCCAAAATCTATCATATTTAAATTTAACAGAAAAGTCAATTGTACGTGATATTACCTCTCCATGTGTGCCATTTTGTATTTTAAATAGCAATAAGTAACCCGAAGTAGGTGCACATAAATGTGGTTATGTTTCTGTTTGTTGAGCCTGTACATTGTTTATTTTTGATTCAAAGATGAACATTTCCCAGGTGACAATAGGAGAAAGCAATTTAAGCAGAAGTTACAGCTTTTACATGGAAATACATGCAGTTAAATGACTCTTTGTGCTGGATGGAATCAGTTGCAAAAGATATGCTTTCTTAAGTAATTTTTCAAAATAAAATGTATGACAAGTTTCCTGGGGAGGTTTGAAAAAGATCTTTGAGAGAACATACCTGATTTGTTATTTGGTATGAGAGTGTGGAGGCTGAGCAACTATTGCAAAAGCAAGTGAACATTTTTGATGCTAGAGAGTGTGGCTAAACTGAAGCTTTGCCTGTAATAAAGCTTTGTCTGTAATAAAGTGCAAAGATTAACTTCCTGCTGAAGGAGACGTGAAAGAACAAGCTCTACGAGTCCTAAGATGTTGGTTCCCTGCTGCTGTTTATAGCAGTGACACACATTTAGCCTAATCCAATTGCATATCAGCTTATTTAGACTAAATCAGCAATACGAAATGTTCTTAAAGGAGTGCTTTCGAAATCTGAGATTGATTGTTTTTCATGTACCATTGCACTTCTACTTCTGTGCTGATTTGGGATCCATACTGTATCAAATAAGAGTTGACATAGCAGCCTCCCTCAATGTTGATATGTGAATTACAGGGAAGATTCTTCTGATTTTGTGCCTAAGTTGGTATACATATATTTATTTAATTTGCCATTGTCTGCCTCAGTCACACATTGGTCTCTCTTCCATGTCATCCTTTGACAACATTTTTCAGCATTCTCGCCGGTTTTTAAATTAAACTGCTGGATCACCTACTGTCAATTTCCACGTTTTCTATGTTACCACTGCAGAACACATTAGGATTTCTGTCTTTAGGCAATTTTCCTCCAAATAAACGTTAGCTCCTTATTAGAATAGGTTGAAACTCATTTATGGAGTTAAAAAAGGCCTAAAGAGCAAAGTATAAAAGTAGTAGAGGTTACATCCATCTTCCGTGAACTGTATTTGCAAACTTTTGACTTTCTTTCTGCCTAGAGCTTAATTGGCAGATAGGAAAGTTGCACATTAAGCTTGTTTGTACCTTCCTGTTTCTCTTTACGTACTTGTCAGCACACTCAACAACATGTAGCAGGTTCTTTGTATCTCACTCCATCCCTGTCCCCCATTTCTTCTTCCTGTAATCCAATAGGGCAGTGATTTGTACCTTCTTTCTTTATAAACTTGAATTGGGGATGAGCTATCTTCCCTGCCTGTTTAGAGGCCTGTGGAGGCATTCTCCAGCTAATACCACCTTTAACTGTTCCCCACAGTGCTAGTACTCTCTCAGGCTTGCATTGCTCTGCTTCACCCATTTGCTTTCCACTTTCTTCTCCATGGAGGCATGTGGTCTTCTCACAATCAGCAGCATAACAATGCACACCTAAAGTAGAGGGCTTGTCACATTTATGAAAAGAATAGGTTCTTTCACAGGTCATCTGAGTTTGTTACTATTCACTCCAGTGTATACTGCCTTTATTAAACATGATTTCTTAAGCTCCAGTTACAAAGAAATAATCTTCCTAATCCTAAAATGTGTGCACAGTTTTTTTTTTTGTTTGTTTGTTTGTTTGTTTTTTTGTGAACATGGGTTTGATTTTGAGTCTGTGCCATAATTTTCATTTTAACGTAGCTATCAAACAGCAGTTCTTGTGAAGGAAACAGTCAAGGAAAGAGTGGGACCTCCAGAAGGGTTTTAGAATAACTGGGTTCTCTTCCCAGTTCTTCTACTTCTTAATGATGTGACCTTGGGTAGGTCATGTCAAAGATAGGTGTCTGTTTCCTTCTCTGAAAAATTATGTGTCTTCTTTATAAAGAACTTACTGAAAAATAGGTCTATATAATACTTATGTATTAATGGAATACTTAACCAAAACCTATTTGCAGTCCAAAAGACATATCTGGAGACTTTTAGTTATCCTTCTGTCCCTTCTGTGTCAAATGCAGTCTGGAAGGTTCAGGAACATCAAGCAATATTATTCCCTGGCCACTTGTAACTTTGAAAGCATCCTCTTTAAAACAAACAAAACAAACAAACAAAACCAATAAAAACTTCCTTTTCATGGGCCACAGACCTATTGAAACACTGAGTTCTTTGAAATGCTGATGCTCTCTAGGAAAGCAATCACCTTTGTATACTTGACAGATTGCTCATGCACTAATAGATGTTCAAATCCCTGGTATCAGGAGAATCATCAGAAAATCAAACCAGAGAGGCCAAAGATATCTATGCTAAAAATAAATAAAACCAAAATAAGATAAAGTCAGTGCCCAGATAAGGGGATATTCAGTGAAAGTAAAAGTAGATTTAACACTGAAAAAGGAAAGAGTATGTTACTGAAGAACAATTGGATTTTGAAATTAATTGTATACATTGTTACTGAGGCAATGGAATGAGGTTTCAAGCTGTACTAAGCATTCCAGTTAATAAAACATATAGTATGAGTAAAATATGTATAGAACGTTGGGGTTGTATCACAGATTTAAACACTTAAAGCAGTCTCTTCCTCCTAAGGAAACAGGATGAGGTCTAACTGTTAAGATGTGATTCCCCAGCTGCCCGGTGCCAAGTTTATCTTTTTTTGAAACATCCCTTGCACCTGTGTCAGGTGGGGGCTAAGAACAAATGCACCTTACATCTGTTGCTACATAGTAATTCTTGCAATTTTTCTAGCTACACCTTGTTTGGTGTTCCTATCCTTCAGCAGGTACTACATTTAATTTCCCCAGAACACCTTTTCTTTATATTAGTTTTTATTCTAGCAGCAATGCTAGATCAATTTCATCTCCAAAAGCATAGCTGAGCCTCATACACTGGTAAGATACTAGGGCTCCTAAGCTGTAATATCAAAAAAGAAGTACCAACAAATGCCCTTTCTCTTCTGAAAACCTTAACAATTTATTAAAGGAGATTAGATTTTCTCTAAGGCCAACAGCACAGTTCCAGGGGGCTGTATCAACAGGTCATTTAGGGACCGAGTGGAAATACTGCATAGTACAGTGCAAGAGAAATGTTTCTTATATAGCATGCCTTTTTATCTGAAAACTGCTGTTGGTTTTCTTATTCTTCCATGGGTTGTTTTCAGCTGAAGGCACGTCATGGACTTTTACACTCACTTTTCCCCTGCAATTTGTTTTCTTTGTTGAGTAACATAAATGAAGGTGACAGCTACCCATGGTGCACTTGGACTGACAATTGGTAAAGCATGAAGACATAGCACAGGCTGCATCCTAGCTTCTAGTCTGTCATCTGTGTCCTATTCTTTGGTTGAGGCCCCCTACTTTAATATTATTTGGCAGCTGTAAAGGATTTGATGGAAGATGATACATTCGTAGCAGATCTATTAGGTCTTTCGGCTTAATCCGATTAAGCTATCCCAGACACTTACTTAGTTAAGGTAGATGGGATGAGTCTGAGCTGGAAAGATTAAGTGACTTCTACAAGATCACAAAAAGGCAGAGGAAGGAATCTGAGAAGGAACACCTTTAACTAGCACCTAGTAACAGTCAATGAAATTGTGGTGGGGGTTGTTGGGGAAGGAGGAGTAGCACAACACCATCCATGCCTTCCCTATTCCCAGTTCTTGCAGCTTTCAGTAGTGTAGCAAGGAAGTGAGAATCAGCAGACAGTACAGAGTAGGGAGTTGAAGCTGGGAAATCCATGTCCAAATCCCAGGTCAATGGATTAAACTCTGGGCTTGCTGCCCTCTCTTCCTTCAATATAAACTTTATCATATAAAGAAAGAAGGAGCTATGTCCTCAGATGAAATGCATGGCATCAGCAGAGCTATTCCCATTTGCGCTGACTTAACATTGACACAGACTGTGCAATCATACTGTCTCCATGATGCAGGAAAGGAAAGATAATCAAAAAGTGGTGTTTCCTCTCTAAAATATTTCTCAGGTGACTGGCAAACAGAAGTTGGGCAGATTTCCTCATCCATTGCTTGTGATGATACCACCATGATCTAAAGCATCGTTAAATTACGATTAGGATTAAATTATGACTCTGGGAGAGTAAGGCCAACAGGTTCACTTACCCTCCAGAGTTTGTCCTTGAGAAGTGGGTATTGCAGGCTTTAAAATAATTATGAACAAAGACATGAGTACTTGTGTTGTCTCCCTAGGGACTCATGTCACCTAGCTTTTATAGTCATTTCTTTCCTAATAGAAGAAACTTGTTGTAGGCATAATTCTACTGTGATGTGTAGGAGGGAAATCTTGGGGAACAGATGGTCCTTGGTGAACAGACTCTGGTGACTAAGACCAACTCTCAAAAAGGAATGAATGCATCAAGCTGATTTACTGAAGAATAGAAATATGAAAGATAACCATAATATAAACATGAAAGTGAAGTATGAAGTAATTCTGTCTATTAAATACTTAATAGTGATATTTCTCTCTGGTAAAGAAAGTCTCTTTAATAGCTGTCTTATGAAGAGGATTCTCTGGGGTGTTTCTTTTGAAAATACTGACGTATTTGTCACTGAGCACAGCGGGGCAGAAAATTGGACAACAAATAAAACCTTGAAACATAAAATGAAAACGAAGTACCATGCCCTAATAGAAAAAAATCCTCTATAGATTTGCTTCTATGTGTTTGAAAATGGTTTAGGAAACCAGAGAGAATTTTTAATGGAGGTCCATGTAAAAATGCTTTCTACTTAGGATTTCCAGACATCTCGAGAGAAAAAAACAGTGATAAAATCATATCTAGGATGACCAGTAGGTACTTTTGAGCCATTGTTAAGGATTCGGATGTGATTGTCTTGCCTGCACTGCTTTCTACAACCAGCAGCACTGGTCTGTTCACTAGATGACTGCCCTGTTATGTGGATCCCCAAATGTGTGTGGAATTGAGACAACTGGAGACTGTGCTGCATGTCTGTTGCAGATGCATCCTGCTATGGAGTGGTGGAAACCATAAAGGAGAAAGAGACATTTACTGCCTGGGAGCCAGGCCTAAAATTGCCCCCTCTTTGCAGCTGCCCAGGATGGAGCATCCCATCGTTTGCATAAAGAAAAATTTCAGAATACATCCTGTAGCCCCACCAATATTCACAGTAAAAATGGGCAAATTCTTAAGTTAATTTCAGTTCTCTACTGTTACCAAAAATGTACTTATTCTGTGAAGGATATAGTTTCATTACCAGTGCTGGTAATAGCTTCTATGAGCAACACAGAACAATTTCTGTCACCGGGTGTCTGAATGGGTGAATTAAAGTCTTTCCCCATGAAAGAATTTTTCCTCTACAAAAGAAGTACCCAGTACCGTTGGGTATTTTCTTAGTCATAGTAACAGTACAAATGTCAATTTTTTGAATAAAAGACTATATGTTCCCTGAACCATTCTTAGCTACAATGGCAGATATTTGCAAAGCAAAAGGCTACTCATATAAAACAGACTGCACTAATGCTTCAGAATTGGCATCTGGCTTTGTAACATCATACTGGCAAGGACTTTTGAGCAAGAACTGGCAAGGACTTTTGAGCAACGTGCAAGAAAATGCATATATCCATAAAAAGCTGCAACCCCAAACTTAGATTAGCATCCCTTTAAAAGTGGACTCTAATCTTAGAAATGATCTCACTAGTTTCTTCTTCTGTAATGACACTGAGCTGTTCTCCATACCCCGTAGGGCAGAGGTGCATTCAACACTGTTAGTGTTTTTGTTCATGAGCTGTTATTTTTCTTAGTTCAGAGACTAATGATCAAATACTATTATGCAATTTGAGCCTTTTCAGGAGATGCTTTTTGGTATGTAGGAAGGAAGGAAACACGGTGCTTTGAAGAGACGCCTCTTCCAGTGTAAAAAGGAAGATATTCTTGATTTAGTACATTTTTACTCTCTCTGAATTAGACAAAATTGCAATGCTCTGAGTGATGAACTGAGTAAATGAAGGGGAGATGATAGCTGTACTATTATGCCTGGAGAGAAGAAGCCAAAGCTGAATGTTTTTCACTTGGAATGCATGAGCTACAATAAAATGTTCGATATAATGAAAATTATATTAACTAGGATATTCCTCCCAATAATTCTTTCCTCAGAACCCCACTAACCTCATGATTTAAAAACACTTGCTGAAAAAATGTGTCAAAAAACACACCTCTGAAGATAGAGGGGTACACATGTGAGATATCTGGTCTTAACTTCACATGCTATTGGAGAATCCAAGACACAAATTTACCATTATACATATGCCACCTCAAAGATCATTTTTCACAGCTCTAGCACAGCAATAATTCTACTTTCCTGCTTTGGCATCCAATGTAATTGATCAGTGGATCACAAATCTGCCAACTAGCTGCATGTGATATGTGGGTCCCAAAGAGCTGGAGAGGAAGTGATGTTGCAGCACCAGAAAAAGATGCTGCAAAAGGAAAGTATGAGGAAAAGCAGGGAACCAAGGGAACATGAGATTACCTCCATCACAGTTATGCATTCAGGGGAGAAGATCTTTTCATGCTGTCATGGTTTCCTCAGGTTCACAGGGATGACACCATGAAGCCATTTGCTAAACCCTTAAGATCACAGTCACCAGTAGGTCTGCCATTTTCCTATACAAAAGCAAGAAAGTTAAGTGTCCTGAGCTGAGCACAGCAAGCCAGAGAACAGAAAGATCAATGTTTTCTTATTCCTTTAAAAATACTTTGGATCTTTGGGGTTACAGGTGTTATTCAGTGGGAGGATGGAGGCAGAGAGAAATTGGATGGGAGGCTGAGCATCTATCTAGAGATGGGGCAAAGGTTGCTCCTGTTGATTAGTGGATAGAGCTGTTTTTTCTGGCTGGTGAGCCAAAACTGGTATCTGTATATTGCTTAAAGTGTCTGATACTCTCCTTCAGGTTGCAGGCTTGTGATGTAACTGAATTAAGAGAGTATGTTTTTTAATCAAGCTATAAACTACTCAGAGACTAATAGAACAATTAAATGATAATTAATCTAAATGAACACACAACTATAAGGCTACTAATCATCACTTTTAAGTCTTATGAATCACACCCAATTATTACTGAATTACAACACTATCGCCTTTTCCTTTCCACTATTTAGTACTAAGAGGCAAGTCCATCTATCCTTTATCTACTCTTGCACACCAAGTCCAAGTCTTTCAGGCAAAGGCCTGATGGAGTCTGCAGTAGGTTGTCTAATTGGGGTCCCTCTGGCATTCTTGTGGACTTTGTCGCAAAGCTCAGCTTCATCACCTTCTGTAGGTGTCCAAGCTCTTATTGTCAAAAAAGCCTACCCTTTATTCTGTACCTTATCTCCCATTTTTCTATTTCTAAACCCACCTTTTCACTACTCTTGTTTCTCTCTTTTTCCATCCAAACTGCCCTTAAATAAACATGGGCCCACATTACTTTTTTTTTTTTTTCTAGTTGTTCCTGCTTCTCCTGCATCCATGCCCAAGTTTGGTGTTTCCAGTGCTGTTACTGGGGCAATCTTGACTTTGTACGGTATTATTTATATGGTTGCCTGGGTACAGGTAGCTTTGCAAGACTTTGCACCCCAACACACCTCTGTAATTATCCAGTTCATACTGGCATTGTACTGTTTGCCATATACATTCATTAAGACAAAACACTTTGTTTTATCCTTGACTCTTCTACCTAGTACCAGTTAAGCATAAGCAGTTTATCTTCTACACAGTGTGCATACCAGAGCACCAGAGTAATGTGTTTGGCACTCCAGTTTTGTGCTTATGCAGTGTTGTTGTCTTTGAGTTGTCTTCATCAGTTTCTTGGTTCCCAGCAGAGACTTTAGCTCATTATGAGGCCTGGTGCTCCAGCAGGACCTCCTGCTTACACCTTATCACTCTGTAGTAGCATCTACAGATAGCTGTATGCCTCAAAGTTGCTAAATTCACAGACCTTATAGGTTGGGTCAGATCTTTAAACACTGGAGTAATTTCTGTTTGTCCATTTGTTTGATTCTTCAAGGGAATATGGAAAAATGAAGGGTTGCCTCTACAGAAAATGGTAGAGCACGTGGCAACTTAATGTAGACATGAGCTCCTCTTCCCTCAGTTAAATATATAGTTTGGATATATAGCCTCATGTAACTAATCCTATGCATGCTATATATCCAAATTATAAGTCCTTTTCTTATTTGTGAAACCATAATATGGGATGAGAGATGCATTTCATTACAGGTAGTTGGTTATGGTATGTTCTGCTTTTTTCCTCTCCACTTATTAAGCCAGAGTTTTCCACCAGTAGATTAAAGCATTAAAGTAATATAGAACTTCATAGGCCTAGAGGGCCAAGGACACAGGCTTGTTAATGGTAATCCCTCCTTAGATACAAAGGGAGACTTTCGTGTACAAACAACTTTTCATTAACCACTAGTTGAAAATGTTGCTCGTTCCGGTGACACATGGGCAAGTGTGAACACCAGAAGCATAACTGGTCCAAGTGCTCACTTTTCTGCCTTGTGTGAGCATAAAATTAGTTGGTGAAATCTAGCTCTAGAAGTTAAGGGCAATGAATGCAGAAAACATCAATGCCATTTCAGCTCACATGAATTATCCTCTTTCATCTCCATTGCAAGGAGTAAGAGCTGAAAATACACTTGCAGAGAAAACTAACTTTTCTATTTATAGATGTATTGTATTTTGTGAGTGAGATGAACATTGCGTTTCAATATGGAAGATATCTTGAGTCACAGATAATAAATTTTTAACAGTATGGTTTTAGCTTGAACAACTAATAAAAGTACCAGAGATGGTAAGTGAGGGTCGTAATGGTTGATTACCCTCCAACAGCCTCTGAGAGACACCAGAGTAGGCTAGAACCTGAGCATGGCTTAAGAACACTTTATAAGGCTTTCCTGATCCTCTTTAAATGCATGTGTATTTTCTTTACTGAAATACCTGGACTTTTCTACCAAAGAAGAGAGAGTAAGAAAGAGAGAATCCTATTGTTCCCATCTGACTGCAAGTAAAATTCTCATTTTTTGCTTAAACATGAAAAGTCTTGCAGATCATGTGAAACATCATCTAGCTTGTCTCTTGCCATCAGTGCTGTCAAAGCATTCTAGACAGGTACAACTGTGATGGCAGGGGAGGGAGAAAATTTTCACATCGTGTAACTGAGCCAACTGTGGCAACACTCTGATCTTTGTAGTGAGAAGTGAGTGACATCTGCTCCTCAGAAAAGTGTTTCTATCACATAGTGACAGGAACTGGGCCTCCTAACAACAGGTACCTTTATTATGAAATAAGACTACACCTCCTGCATTATCAGACCAAGCTATTGGAAAAGGGAGTACGCGTACCAGAAATCTAGCATGGGATTTATGGCCCAGATTTGCCTTTTCTTTACATCAGGATAATTTGATAGAATTCAGTGGGACTAATTATGTTTTATTTCTACCTATGCCAGGAAGAAGTAAATTTTAAGAGACTGCTCATTGGTTCTATGGGCAGAACCAATCTAAACACTGTCAGAAGAGGTCTCAAATACTCTCTCAGGTAGAGCAGTCTCAAATACTCTTCTCAAATAGAACAGTCCATATTTTGTATAACATGTAAATAGGTTGGGTTCAGAACAAAGGTCTGAGGTGTGAATCCAACTGTCGGACTTGCATGTGTGATTCTGCAGCCATTTCTGAAGTATCTCAATGGATTGTTCTAAGAACTAGCCATAATCAGAGGCATTAATTACAGTGGGTCTCTGCTAAAAGTGGTACTTGCAGAGCCAGTTGGTGTTGTAAGTAGCCAGACACTGTTTTGACAGATGGTTCTATCTTAAAGAAGTTTTTAATTCCCTAAGCTGAAGGCTCCTTGGATGGAAATCAAGGATTACTTGTAACTCTATACTTCCTTGCTTACTTGGAATAATGACACTACAGAAAATCAATTTGTAATGGTTAGATCATCTTTTCTTAGATGTTTCTTGGAATAACAACTGTTTTCTTCTTCACTTGACTCAGTCTCTTGGTCTCTTTTTCACAAGTGCATTCATTTCCTGTAGTGTTCCTGCTATCCTCTCAGTCTCATAAATTGTATTGCCTTCTGATCAACTCCCAGAAATGTCCCAGGTTATTTACTTACTGTATGTGCTGCATGTAACCTTACCTATGAATATGAAATATGATTACAGTTAAGTGACAGCAAGGAAAGAAATAAGATATTTGATGGGCCTGAGGTACCTGGATTTAGTGCTTTTAAGCTATGCTCAAAAAATTGCATTGGTTGGAATCACTGCCATGGTGAACATAATAAAATATATGTCAAATAGCATAAGAAGGCTAAATTATTTGTATTTTTGGCTGGTGGGAATAGATACCAGCACACACTGGACACCAAAGAAAAACGATGAAATAGTGTGTTGATAAATGCAAAGGTTCCATGTTTAAATGATCATACTGTTTGGCAAGGTCCATAAATTATAGTCACAGAAACATAGAATCATAAAATAACCTGAGTTAGAAGGGACCCACAAGGATCGCTGAGTCCAGCTCCTGGGTCTGCAAGGGACCACACCAAAATCAAACCCTATGTCTGACAGTGTTGTCTAAAACTTTCTTGAGCTCCAGCAAGCTCAGTGGTGTGACCATTTCCCTGGGGAGCCTGTCCCAGTGCCTGACCACCCTCTGGGTGCAGAACCTTTCCCTAACACCCAGCCTGACTCTCCCCTGTCCCAGCTCCATGGGGTCCTATCACTCTCCACAGAGAGCAGAGCTCAGCGCCTGCCCCTCTGCTCCCCTCGTGAGGGAGCTGTAAGTCATGATGAGGTCTCCCCTCAGTCTTCTCTTCTCCAGGCTGAACAGACCAAATGACTTCAGCTGCTCCTCATACTTTCTGCCCCCTAGACCCTTCACCATCTGCATAGCTTCCTTTGGACACTCTCTAATAGTTTTATGTTATTTTTATACTGTTGTGCCCAAAACTGAACACAGTACTCAAGGTGAGGCCGCACCAGCACAGAGCAGAGCAGGACAATCACTGCCCTCAACCAGCTAGCAAAGCCGTGCTTAATGCACGTCAGGTAATGATTGGCTCTTTTGGCTGCCAGGGCACACTGTTGACTCGTATTCAACTTGCTGTCAACCAAAACCCCTGGATTGCTTTCTGCGGGGCTGCTCTCCAGTCCCCCAGTCTATGAATATATTTAAGGTTGCTCCATCTCAGGTGAAAATCAAATATTCTTGGGATGGATTTCAGGGACTGAGACCAGCTGACGTGAAATGGCTTGTGCTCATTTCATTAAACTTTCTTACCATCTAAAACATCATGGTTGCATGTGTGCTATCATGTGGGAAAACTCTGTGGCCCAGGCTAACTCCTCAACTGTGCTAACTCCTCAACCCAAGGAATAACCTGACACAGTTTAATTACATGTATAGATATTTCCACAGAAATCATTGACTCTCTTGGATATTGGTAGTTCAGCACAAGACTTACCGTTTGCTGACTGTACATTCCTTGTGTCCCAGAAAGCATGCTTCATGGTTAACATACGCATTTCCCAGATTTTCATCTCTCTAGGTTTGAGAGCCATCTCTGGTAGGGCCCAGATGCATCCATAGAGTTGTCCTTGCAACAAGATTCTGAATTGCATGCCAACATTGTGTGTTAGTACAGGTTATGCACTAGCTGCCTGAGCTATATCTGTGTGACAGCTAGTGTTACTGGTTGTCCTTTTAGGAGCAGTGTTGTAGCAGGTGGAGAAGTACCCTAAGGCTCTTTCTGAAATAAGGTTGCCTGAATGTGGGGATCCCTCAGTGACTTTTTTGGCAGAGGTCTGTTTTCAATGAAAACTGACAGTGTGAGTTACTGTGTCTGGTCTAACACACAGAAATACCAGAAGGCAGACCCTAAGACTTCTGTGGGACTCAGCCAGTTTCAGTCATCAGATTATATGGTCATTTGTATAAACAAGGTCTGCTGTGCAGAGCATACCCTAGCAGCTGATTGCATTGTGCTGGGTCATCTCTTTCACAGCTAGCTGAGGATGCCGTCATGATACATTTGGTCTGTGATGAACATCTACGTTTCACATCATTCAGTTCTCTGAAGCGTCACAACTGAGAGTGACTTCTCTTCATCCAGGACTGCATCTCACTCATTTGCAGGCCTGCACTGCATCTTATTTCATTCTCTGTGATCTAATGAGCCAGGCATACCTGGTTAACCAGATGTGTATTTGTGGGTAGCTGTGTCTGGCTTGTCTCTCCCCACTAATGCTCCACGTGAAAGGGAGTCATACCTGAAAGTACACTTTGCAGTTCCTGGCTACCTCTGATCTCCCAGTTCTCCAAAACCCTACTCTATGCCAATTGCATGACTATGCAAGAATCTTACATTTTCAGAGGGGAGGAACCTCAGAGTTCTACACCTCTAATATATAACAAGTTCTAATGTAATTATAAATGAGACTGTACTAGAGATCATTCTGTCTAGCTCGTAAGTACTCCAATCTCTATAAATTCCTAAAAATTGACCTGATGTTAGGTACTTTAAAATGAGAAGACACTTGGTCATCTCTTTAAATGGCTCCAAGAAGTAGGCATCTGTGTTTAGCACAGCCTTTGGTCCTGGTTGTCTAGCCTTTGAGGACTTAACAAACACTCCTAAAGTTCCCTAGTACCCAAGCAAATCTGACACTGAAACTTCAAAGATCTGTAGGTATGAAAAAATAGATTCAAATCCTATGTCTTGATAACTCCGTACTTTTTAACACTTCCAAGTACATACATCTTAAATAACTGATAGTGAATTTTGCATGGCAGAAATTGAGAAAGGGGAGATGGATGAGTCTCTGGCTGGTCATTCTTTGGTAAGTGACTCCCCTTGCACCTTTCTCCTGCCACACTTGAGCGTAGATATGGTGGAGGGATGAGAAGGTAGACTGTTGTGGAAAATGCATCTAAAAAACAATGTTAATTAGTTCCTGTAAGAAAAGCTTGAAGTGTTACCATTCTTCTTCCCTGTGCTTAAATTCTACCCTTATGTAAAATGTCAAACATGCCATCAAATTATGATAGTGATACCTGTCTAAATACAACAGAGGCAAAAGAAATATCAGTGATGAATGTAAAAAATGTCCATATTTTGTGACTTGTCCACCCACCTATAGGATGGTACTATAGACCACAGAAATGTCTGTCAAGTCCTTAATACTCTTGTCTACAATGCCTGTCTTCGAAAGAGCTCCTTTTATTGTTCCAGATTAACTGACATGTAACTTGAGTATTCTTGCTAGAAAACAGAAGGATTTGTCAGCAGCCAATTTTCGAGGTAATTGGTTATTTAAAACCACATCCTAAGTAGCTGGCTATACACATTAGCCTTATCTGACCTACATTGAAATTTACTGTCATCTTTTTGTTTCCATTGTTTTTATCTTTAAATAATCAGATGTTTTGTGTACTAGATGTTGGTCATGGGTACTGTATTTCCACTACATTAGCTCTACTCAGGGAAAGTAATAACTCTAGATTGAAGCATAAGCCATTTGTTTTCCTTTAATGAGGAACAATCTGCTATATGCTTTCTAACTGATTATGTGAATTATGCTTTATTTGCCTTGAGAACCATACTGAAATGCAACTTTTGGAAGAGGAAATGAAGCAGAGAGTACACGAGGGAAAAAATTACTTTCCTGATTACTGCTCCTTGAGGTTCATATTCACACTTTTCTTGACTGAAAAATCCAGGTGCTTTCTGCTGGAAATGTTCCAGGATAAAAATTAATTGCTGGCTAATTACTTAATGACAGGAAGCTGCCTGGTTATTTCTCAGATTTACTACAATGGGAATTCTAAAAGCGGTCATGTACCTTTCTTTCTTCAAGCTTGTAGCAGAGGGTTTTTATCAGTGGCAAACATGACCAGAATGTATTTGGTGTGTTCTTTTGTCAGATGAAAACTGCAGAGATCAGGATTTTTTTTGCAGAGCTATTTTCATTTCTCTGGTATCTTCAGGAGTTTGCTTTCTTGCTAGTTATTTGTGTCCACTTATGACACTGCCATTGAAATCACAGAGGAATGTGTGCACCAGAGCATTAATCTATGTATCTCTATATAGAGAACGTTCCCTAGCATTTATACACTGATGCTCTATTCTGAAGGGGGTACTTCAATTGCTTCCTTCTGAAAATTGCTCCATGCACTGATGGACACCTTGTTCTTCAAAGGAATTGTTTCCACAGCTTTTTACCGCTTGGCCTATGTTTTGCCTGGAATAAATTATTTATATTTCCTTTACAGAAGTAATTCATGGTTATAGTCTCCTGAATTATGCAAAAGCAATCCCTTCATTTCTTTGTCTGAAAAGATGGAAGTTTTTGTTTGTTTTTGTTTTGCTTTTTTATTCTTGTGTGTTTTGTTGTTGTTGTTTTTAATTGAACTCTCTCCACTTTAATCCTCCCAGTAATCCCTCTTATATGAGGCACAGTTTGTATGACTTCTCTGATTTTCATTTTAAGTGTTCTCTTAAAGTAATAACTTAAAATGTGCATATTATAATGTAAGTTACCATCTTATTCTAATCCTCTTAGAGAAGCCAAATATTCCAGCACCTATAAAATACACCTGATTCCACTGTGCACTATTTTGCATTGGTCTTGTCCAAAAAATAGAAAATAGTAAAAAAATAAAAATAAAAACGCTGGGGCAACATCTGGTTGAATAGTTAAAATAGTATAAATTGCATGCCTCAACTAATCATTATTTTTGTACCACCGGAGAAAAGAAAAAGTTACCTTTCTAGGCCATACTAAAAACTTTGTGCATTCTGGGTCAGTCACCAAGCTGGCCCTGATCCTCAAAGGGAGCAAGCACAAACTTGGTTTTAAATATGCTCCCTGAAAGAGCTATTGATGTCAACAGAAGTGTTCAGGGTAAGGAGTCTCTTGCAGAGGAAAAACTGCTATTATAGCAGCTGGATGCAGAGTAGTAGCTGACCTTCACCACAGTTTGCATTGCTGGGGGACAGCATGTTTATACAGCACTTTGGAAGATGCATCCTTCGCATCAGGGGAGAGGGCAAGAAATACTGTTAGATAGCATGACCAAGCAAATAGAAGTACTGCTTTCTCTGTGTTACTCAATGAAGTGCCAGCCTGCATAGAGCCTGCTATGGTATGTTGGTCATTCAGTGTGGAAGGCTGGTATGCCCCCAAAAGAAAGGACTAAGCAGGCTTCTTTAAAAAGCAGTAATAATACACTGTTTTTACCAAACTCATGCAAGTTATTTTTTTGAAGTAGATCATGGCTTAGGCACTCTACTTTTCATTATTTTGTCTTTGCTTCACTGAAAATGTCTCCTGAGGAAGAAATGAAGCCTTTGGCATTTTACATTGTTCAGTGATTCCTTTATCTTTCAGCCGCACCATTACATAGATGTGCAATTTGCTCTTTCTTGGAGTTTTTTACATCTTTGAGATATATATATATATATAATCTGATTGAAAGATTGATGGACAGAAATCTCTACAAACTATTACATGTTTTAAGGCAAAAACAGAGAACAGAGAAAGTTACAGATGTGAAACCTAAAGTGGGAAAGAACAGGAAAGAGATCCCCCTCAAACATGTTGAAATATAATATTGGCATTAATTCTAGAAGTCCTGTTTCCATAATAAGAGGTTGACAATGTAAATTGAAGTCACAAATTACTTTTGTAAGTGGGAATTACCTAATTATAAAGTAGGAAGAAATCAGCAAATTTCAGAGTGAAATTCTCATCTCTGTTGAGGGCAGCACAAATTCTGTGCAGAAGCTGAGTCCTTTTATGACATGAGAATAGAATCTGTTAGGTTCATTTATTTCCATTTAGCCAAGGCAGCAGTGTTGCCATTGGAATGCATTTGAATACTCAGGAAGACACTGAAAACAGGATACATTATTATTGATTTACCTCCATTTATTTAACACTGGACATGGTTTATCAACGTAAAATCAAACATCTTTTCCTTTCTCCTCAATATAATTATGTGATAATTAATGTATCACTTCTGCAGTATTGCTGACTGGGTCAGTGTTTTCATGCAGTTCCAGCAATACAGCATACCAGCCCACTTCTATCCATTAAATCTATTTTGTATGGGCAGACAGCTTCTAAAACGAAAAGATGGAGCAATCCTAAGGCCTCATGCAGTTATTGGGGATTTAAGTTATTGGGGATTTATCATAGATGATGTCCATGAGTTAATTAGAATTTAGAGTTGCCATTATTGTGTTATTGTAGACTCAGCATCATCTTTATATTAGGCATTCATTCAGGTACAGGAAGCAGCATAGGATAAGCTGTATTTGTTTTGTCTTTAAATCTTCTTGCACCTTCCCATAATGCACTGACAAAACTTAAATCTTCAGATTCCATAAAAGAGGCAGCAGACTTGATTTAACAGCTGCTCCTGTTATCTGATTCAATAGTGATGATGAACTGAATGTTCTAGTGATCCAGAAGGTTTCCAAAGCAGCATGTTGATTTGTGAGCTTGCATTTTAAAGTTGCCCTACTCTATCAGAGGAATACAGTGAATCATTGGAGGGAGGGAGAAACTACAACTGTTGAGGGATGCGTAGTAGTAAGCAATACTTAGCAGTAGGCACAGAAACTAGAGGGGATATTATCTGCAGTGGGAAAATCAGAAGGAGATGGGGTGTAGGCAGAATATATTTGTCTGAATTCAAGGCAGGTTGGCACTGCAGAAATGATACTCTTCTATTTATATATAGCATGGCTGAAATGGAGAGCTGATTCATTTTTTCTCTGCCTTTGCATTATTTATGCCAAAGTAAAACAAGTATAATCTAACTCTTACTGGGTGCAGGTGCAGTTTTATACTCTCTTTGCAATAGAACAAACAAATGAGAAATTGTTCTTAAAATTCTTAAATGATAACTTCAGTCTTAGACTGTCCTCTGAGAACCCCTTCCATTATGTGTCAGAGTTTGCTCATGGGTAACCTCTCAATGACTCATATTTGGACAGCCACTCTAGCATCCTTCTGTTAGAAGACAAGCTTTTCAAGGACATAAATATTTCTAGGACCTGGTTCTGAACATAAGTCATTGGAAACTGACTTTCTACAGTCTATCTGGCTCATACCAGCATCTTTGTCCATTATTAGCATCCTCTGTCTAGAAATCTGTAGTCTGGCCTAGACTACATTTCTGGAGTATGTATTTAGTTGTATGCAACTCAGAGAAATGAAATGACATTATCATGTCCAATCTTCCATTAACTTGCTAAGGTTTCAGGTTAATGAAGGATATTCATCTGTGTGTTAAAGAAAAATACGTGGCAAAGTGCACAGTATATGCTGCATAGTGGGGAAGACTGATGTTTTTCTTTATCACTAAAAACATTGAGGTTTATCTAAATTTGGTTCTCAGCTAAGCAGAAAGATGATATTCTTGTAGTCAAACAAGAAAATGTTGCTATTAGTAAAAATTTAATCTTTTATATACTTCTTTTTCTTTTAATATGTTTAATCTGTGACACTCAATTTCCCACTTTTACATAAACACTAGGCAAATCAAAGATAGAGCAATCTCCAGGAAAACATGACCATGATAGCAAAGAGATGTACAGGTTCGACATCAATGGTGAGTAGGCTACACAGCAGAGGAAACAAACAACAAAAAAATAGAGTTACTGAGAAGTCAGGTGGTCAGTCCTTCAGCCCTCAGGCAGGCTTAGCTATTTCCTGCTTTTCGTGGCAATGCTCACCTAGACAGTTCTTAAATGCATCCAAAGGCAGTGCCCCACAGCTTCTTCCAGTGATTTGTCTCAGTACTTAGTCATTCCCATCAGTGGGCTAGTTAACTTTGAAGTGTGATTATCCTTTGAAATATAGTTTATACTTCTTCAGATCCCACTGACTCTCTATTCTAATTATTCTTTCTACCCTTGCTGTTTTCACTCTGCCCTCAAAATGAAGGACCTAACTGTTACTATTATTTCAGTTGTAGTTGCCCAGATACAGTGATAGTGGCTGGCAATACAAAACCCTTAGAGTAGACATTTCTAGTTTTGCCCAATTCAAAATCCAATATAATTTTCTCATATCCTACTGCAACAAATTCACACCTGGACTGTTGTGTCCAGTTCTGGGCTCCCCAGTACAAGAGGAACATAGAAGTACTGGAGCAAGTCCAAAGGAGGGCTACGAAGATGTTTAGAGGACTGAAGCACCTGTCATATGAGGATAAGATGAGAGAACTGGGCCTGTTTAGCCTAGAAAAAAGAAGACTGAGGTGAGAGCTCATCAGTGTATATAGATATCTGAAGGGAAGGTGTCAAGAGGATGGAGCCAGTCTATTTTCAGTTGTGCCCAGTGACAAGATGAGAGGCAATGGGCACAAACTGAAGCATAGGAAGTTCCAGCTGAATTTGAGGTGGCACTTCTTTACTGTGAGGGTGACAGAGCACTGGAATAGGTTGCCTAGAAAGTGGTGGTCTCCTTCTCTGGAGATATTCAAACCCCACCTGGATGCCATCCTATGCCACATGCTCTGGGTGATCCCCCTCTGCAGGGGATTTGGACTAGATGATCTTCAGAGGTCCCTTCCAACCCTGGATTCTGTGATTCAGTGATGGTGTTTTGAAATTCAAACTTCCACACCTTTGCTTGTGTAATTTACCAAATAAAAAGTCTCCAGCTGGAACATGCAGTAACTGCCTGTTTTCAGGTCACAAGCACAACTGCACCAAGACCTGGTATATTTTTATCATTAACTATGAGGTAATGAGTAAAATGTAATTATTTTACAGATTAAGAATGGGACCTGAGGAAAGTGTTGTTTTTATATAGACATTTTTCAGATTATTACAATTTAGATTTTCTTTTCCTTTCAGAAGGGTTGCACATAGCTGTCTTGCTGTTCAGGGTACCTGCTCTCTTGGATCTTAGGCAAAGCAGGAATGCAAATGTTGTTTTTGAACAACTCATCCAACAGACAGTATATGGAAATGTAGGGATGTTTTTAGTCACTAGATGCACACTCTTGTCATTCTGCAGAAGACTGAGAAGAAAACATGCATTTGAAAGGGCTACAAAACACAGTCATAGAAAAAGGCTGCAAGATAGCTTAAGAGGTCAACCAGCTGCATGTTTGTCCAATCATGTTACTTCAGCAGTATACGTTCTTGAAGATCCTCGTCTTTCCATTCAGAAGGCATTTTCCCATAAGACTTATCTTACATGAATGAAGAATGAAAGGCAGAAAGTGGCAGTAAAGAAAGAGGAAAAGCCAGAATGAACATTAACTCCGGTCTTCTCTCCTCAAGTCCTTTGTAGAACCATCAAGAAAATTACTAGAGCTAATGGTTCATGGACTTCCCCAATCTGTACTCTGCTTTCCTCCTCTTTAGCTTCCTTTATGGTCTTGTGAGCAGCCCCTGAGGTCAAATAAAAACTAGTTGCAGGAGATGTGGATATACAACAATTGAAGTGGCTGTCTTAGGAAATGAGCAGTCTAGAGAAGATTCATTCATCTCTTTGGGGCAATACATTACCTCCTGTATTTTTGTTTTGTTTCCCCTGGAAGTTTTTTCCTTGGAAGGAAACAAGTGAAATCTCACCTGTATGTCATCTCTGAAAGAAATGGAGATTCACTTTTGTGCTAATTTCATTGATTGATGTAATCAGACTGGCTACTAATCAAAGTGATTTCAGTAGCCTAATTCTGTTCTTTATCTCTGTTTCTTTGTGCTTCAAGGTCTTTGACAGGGTTCGAGAAGATTGCCCTAATTTCCATGAGAAGATTAAGCCTATTAATGCTGAACTCACTCAGCCCAAGCTGGCCATCAGTGCTGAAGATGAGGAGGAGCTTCTGACTCAAGTCAATATCGTCTTCCACTGTGCAGCAACAGTACGCTTTGATGAACCCTTGAAGTATGTTCTGCTTTCTGTATTTGCTAAGCATGATTCAGAATGCATAATGGTCCATATTACTGTATTCAGTGCATCTCTTGTATAGCTGCAGTAATAATTCTCCATTTACATTTTCATGTTCTTCACTGAATGTGCAACATAAATGCTCTGAAAATGTCATGTGTGTATGCAAATCAAAAATAAACTTGGAAGACTTCCATGGAAACATCAGGAAATACTGCATGCTTGGCTTGTAAAATAGTAAGAGAGGAAAGAATGACTTAAAATTGGGATAGTGCTTTAGATCAAGTGGGACATGTTTTGGCAGAACTATCTGGAGACAGCTTGAAGTAAGAATATGTTAAGTCTATCTTAAAGTTAGTGTTAGTGGCCTTTCTTTGTCAATGAGCAACTGAAGAGGGAAAGGAGATGTTTAACAACCTTTCACAACAGCCTTTCACAAGCTTTAAGATATCCAATATTCAGTGTAATTACAAGCTTTTTAACAGCCTTTCACAAGCTTTAAGATATCCAATATTCAGTGTAATTAACTGTTTAAAATAAATGCTTCAGTTTCTGAAGGAACTCCCTTGGGAGACCCTGTCCAGGCAGGCTTTTCATTAAAACAGAATAACAGATGTAAGCAACTAAATCAAAATGAGATGTGTGTGCTTTTGTGCAAACGATAAAGGTCAACAAGCTGAGGTGGATGATGTGAATTACCAAATCTTCCCAGTTTTATGAAAAACACTAGAGCTGGGAGAATAGAAAGCACAATTCTTGATGTTTGTTCTTCATTGGCTCCTTTGCAGGCTAAACATATATCCACTGTGTCCATCAAAAATAATTACTTTTTGCAATAAGTTATTAGAGAAGCCACCAGAAAGTAAGCAGCTCCATGAATAGAACCTGGCTCAAGTTATAACTAGCAAAGCACTGCACTGCATTAATATCCATAAATGTTTTTAAATTGATACAGTAATGAATGTGCTATAAAAATACACCGCGGTGACATATAACATCAAAGGGTAAGTACATATTTAATAAGGGAGATAGCTAGAAGGAAATTAAAAGAAAAAGTTTAAGTGGTCCTCTGCTTGTGGGCAGTGTAGAAGCTGTCTAAATGCTGATTGCATATGATCCATCAAAATCTCTCTATGAGAACAAGGAAAATCTACTATGATTAAATGACAAAATATGTGAACTTGTTAGAATAAAATGATTCTTGACTGAATGAGGAAATATATTTCTAGAAAGTTAAATGTGAAAGCATATTAATGCAGCTCAAAAAAGTTTTGAGCATCAACTTTCTAACAACACAAAAAATCTATGTATTTTTTAAACACATGAGAAATCAAAGCCTATCACAGAATACATAGAGCTGATAGGTAAATGAGTACAAAAGCAGTGCTATGAGGATACTAAAAAAGCAGTAGCAAAGAAACTAAATGAATTGTTGTCATCAACATGCAATACATTAAGGGAATTCTCCAGATGGAATTCTTGAGGGCAGAAATCTGAGAAACAGTGTTATAGTGAAATATTAGTAGTTGCAGCTTCAATATAAATAGAAAAAGCGAAGAGCAACAAATCATCAGTTAGATAATATTCCCCTAGAAGGCTAAAGGAACTTTGAATGCCTCAGCAGAAATTCATGCTGAGCCTGTATACTGAATGCAATTCTGTTCACCCCATCTCAGACAGGATACAATGCAATAGAGATGTACTGCAGAGAAAGAAAAGTAACTTTCATATGAAAGGAAGCTAAAGTAGAAATCTATAGATAATGCTATTCTTTAATAGCAGCATGTTATATATATATATATATATATGTTTCTGGCTTAAGATACTGTGATTCAAACATTAATCATACTCAGCTTCTGCTTTCATTCATCTGTACTGTTTACAGTTTCTCTTCAATGCTGGTATAATTAATTTCTTTAGTGTACACTATACTGGATAGCATTATTCATATCCTTGTATGTGTTGTTGAAAGTTTCTTCTTCTGGGCTGAACAGATTGCATATTCCTTAGCCTTTTCCCTTCTCCACAGGAAAGTGTCTTTATTCCAGTACAAAGTGTGTGACAAAGTTGAGCATCTGTTCACTGAAGTCCACTGCAGATAATCTCTAGGATAACTTCTATCTATATGGGTGCTTCATGATCAGCCTTGCTAACCAGGGGTCTTTTTCTCCTCTTATCAATCCTCTTTTTTGTTTCTTGGTAATTTAAGTTATTATCTCTCGTTGTGGCTTCTTTCAGTATTAATCTGCTTTTCTGGACCCAAAGACCCTTTACTGAAACCTTGTGTTTATCTGGTTTAGCAGTGGTTCCATAAGGAAAAAGTTAAATGGGGTCTACAGGAGCCATAAAGTGGCCACGTGTGTTGGAATTGTTTGTTCCAGGAGAGGATGGCAAAGTATGTCAGATTTAGAGATTTTGGTGAAATGTTACTGTTCTGGTTTCAGCTAGGATATTTTTCCTCCTAGTAGCTGGTAGGGTGCAATGTTTTGGATTTAGGATGAGAGTAATGTTGATAACACACTGATGTTTTAATTGTTGAAGAGCAGTGCTTACACCTAGCCAAGGACTTTTCAGCTTCTCACTCTGTCCTGCCAGTGGGCAGGCTGGGGTTGCAGCAGGAGCTGGGAGGGGACAGACCCAGGACAGCTGACCCAAACTGGCCAAAGGGGTATTCCATACCATCTGATGTCATGCTAAACAATATATAGGGGTGGCTGGCTGGAGTGTTGGGACCCGCTGTTCGGGGATAGGCTGGGCATTGGTCAGTGGGTGGTGAGCAATTGCACTGTGCATCACTTTGTTTTTTACACATTAGTAGTAGTAGTACTATTATTTTCTTTTCTTTTCTTTTCTTTTCTTTTCTTTTCTTTTCTTTTC